>NC_142657.1:21877500-22187500 GCF_026168435.1 Sesamum indicum
CCCCTTCATGCCCTTGCCCTCAGGGGATCGTATGTCAGCGCCGACGGGTTCAACGTTCCCAGACCCTTTATCGGTATTTCTTGCATGTCAATCCCAAGTAAGTTTTATTATATAATTACCATTATTACTTTTTGACAACAATTTTTTTTTATATATTCTATTTTTTTGGTATATAAGTTTAACTTGACTTTTTAACATCTCAAATAATTCAATATGTGCTAAATAGTTGGGTTATTTTCTATAATACAAAAATAAAGGAAATTAAATTATATATATATATATATATATGCTTGAGTATAATGGGTGAGATATATTTTGACTGATACAATTGCGATTTTGCAGCCAATGGCCATGGATGCTTATAGTAGGCTGGCAGCTTTATATCAACAAATGCAACAGCCACCAGTCGGTTCAGCGGGTTCGGGTTCTGGTTCTGGTTCGGCTTCGGGTTTGGGTCCAAAAAGTTGATAATAAAGAAACTTTACAAACAAATTCTCTTTTCTCATCAACTTTATAAGAATTGATCTTTGTGTTAGCAAGAGCTGAGACAAAAATATCAAATATACCTCAGAATTTTTGTACTTTCTTGTTTAATTATTTTTGTCTTAGAGAAATGATAAAATACATATCACATATTAATTCAAAAAATCCCAAACTTGTGGACAGTCCCCCCAAATTAATTCTTAAGTAGGACATTGGACTCTTAAATTAGAAGGGGAAGTCGGCTCGACCAAAACCTAGATTTCAATATGCGCATCTCTCATGGATGATTGATCGAATAGCCAGTTATGTATACAAGGTTTTTATGTGTCAAAAATGTATACAGATTCACGTAACAAATTTTGAGATGTTGGGATAGACTTTCTTTTCTGTTCTTTTTTTACCAATGATTCATATTTCAGATTACCGGGTCGAATAAGAATGTGCACCAATCTTCAATCGTTTGCATATTGTAATAAACCTATTTATATATTCATTTCAGTGCAGTCTAGATTAACTTTTATTGTCACTGTTTTATTATTTTAAATTGAAATTTAATAAATAATTGGAAATTTTAGTTTGAATTGAGTATGTTGAAATCCAACCGATTCTACATGAGGGCACATGCATAAAATTTGTCAGATGATTAAAAAATAAAATTACATAATAAGTAGAATAATACTTGCTATATAATGATTAATGTGTCGAACTAAGTGACAGACAATCATCTTAATTAGAAAATCTGAATGTCGCTCCCGGATCAATTCTTAATTTCTTCCACCAACTAAGTTAATTCACTTCTTTAAAAAAGATACAGTGATAGAAAAAACCTTTTTTTTTTTTTTTAACCTCTATTAATTTGATGTCACCATATTCTCCTTTAAATCCCGAAATATTATTGGACGAACTAAACTTGTGTCCATTTTTCTTTCTTGTGCAATGGAAAACCCATTCAGTATCTGATTCTGGTGTACGAAATCTTTGGATTGTGGATAGTGATGTGCATCTATTTCAATCTAGTGGTCTAGAATTTCTTGATTAGACATAGAAAGAATTTCCAATAATTTCACCATCCTCATCAGCATATATATTTTTATTGTACAACACGAAGAATGTGACAAATTGAGGAAGGAATCAAATTATAGAGACTCAAGCAAACAACCTTTGTGAGGCAATGATTCTAAAATCCAGTTAGCATGGGTCATGTAAGGAATAGCAAAGAAAAAGCTGTTCTCTATATATTCATCTTGAAAATTTATTTATAAATAAAGAAATGCGTTATTGGATCATAATTATTATTTTTAACTAAAATTAGTTAAAAGTAGAAGAATATTTCTTAGTCGTGTGGAAAATATTATCTTTTTGTGTGTCATCCTTTTTGATACTTTTTGGGTGTGGTTGAAACTTGAAACAAACCATTTTAATTATTATTGGTATATGTGTGGAGAAAGTGGATAGTGATGGTGCCACTCTCACAGCCGGCTTTATCACATTATTGTCAGTGCAAAAGTAGAGAGGGCGGGCAGTGGCAGTGGCAGTGGCAGTGGGCACAAATGATTGAAAACTAAAAGGCAAGCTTGGTCTGATACTATATACCCACAAACTGCCCATTGGAAATCAACGGAACTAGGAATATGTAGCTAGACTATTATTAATTTACTCAGTAAATAATCATATAATTTCTTTCATATTTATCGTTGCCCACTCTATAAATAAATTTAGTTATTTCAAAATTATATATAGAGATTTTATGGCATTGTACAAAAATGAAGTCATGGATATTTTAGGCTGTTTATACTTATCTACACTCATGAATATTTTAGAATTTAAAATCCTGACTCTACCCACTTCTTTAATTTAACTGTATTTAGAATAGAACAGTGTCTTCTACCCATTAAATAGGGTAAGATATTTTTAGCCATTTATGGACTTATTCACACAAGATTTTTCTTGCTCTATATTTGGGGTTTATAAATGCATTCACAGAAAAGATCACGCCCGAAAAGGATCCAATTGAAAGCTTGAAATTTCAAAAGTACTGCCACGAATATTAATTTGATTTATGAATAATTTTTAGTTGACATGTCAGAAAGGTGGATCCGTTCTTGAATCCACAGCCTAACAGTATGTTGTATGTAGTTGGATCCGACCCAGTCGAGTTAGGTTCATTTTGCGATTTGCCCTGGACCGTTTCGATCGATGTGATGAAGAATGTAGGCCGCAACAATTCATGGACCGGCTAATTTTAGAAGGCTAGGCCCAAGTAATGATTTGAGTAAGAAATCGTTGGTTCAAGGCCCAATACTGTCAATCATATTTTATTACCTAACATTATTTAAAAAAATAAAAATAGTATTTGAAGGTGCTTTAATAAGAAAAAGGAAAAAGAAAAAGAAAAGTAGCAATAAATTTAGGATAATAGGAGGAGGAGAGCCGTACAGTGGCAGGTTTAGTTGGTTGAATTAATTATGCAATTAAAGAAAGGGACACATCTCCTTCATAAATTCATTGATTGGATATGTGGATTCTGATATTAATGAAAGACATCGTTTAGCCTTTTTTTTTCTTTTTCTTTTTTCCTGAGAAATGAGGTTCATCCTCATTCATAGGGATTTAATGGTCATTTAATAATAATAATAATGATCTTACTCGAAATATGCGACCTCAAGTGTTTAACTCGATCACGGCTATGTATCCTCCCAAAATCTAGTGATTGAGTTTTGAGGATAAAAAAAGAAAGCGAGGCTCGTCGGGTTCGTCCCCAACAATGACCCTTTGACGCTCAAGTTAGAGTTGTTCGAGGTAAAAATATACGAACTGGAGAATGTATGTCGAAAATATCAAATGTCAGTTACTTCAAAATATAGCGTGTTGGGATATTTATAAGGCCGACATGGATTCTGATGTTTATGCCACGTGTTGCCATTGCAGGAATGTGCTTCCCGATTGAACGACTCTCCAAGTGCCAGGGTCTTCAGTCGTAAGCGGGTTCGGATGGCGGACTACCTGACCTGCCTTCCAGATGCGCGGATATTCAGCCCTCAAATGATGAAAAATATCCTTCATTAAGGGTGTTTTCGGTATTTTGCATTAAAATTGGGGTTTTCCCCATCAAATAATAATAAGAGGGTACCTTTTGAACTGTGATGTGGAATAATGTTCTAAAATGTTCATTGACATTATATAATAAATCACAATACTCAAATTTATTAATTTTTGAATAAAATAGACGGATAAATTGCAATTCACCCTAAAATACTATGAGAAAATATCTTGTGTGGCAGTTGTGTGTTGTTAATACATGTAATGTACTGTATATTGCTGAATTAGAAGTAGTTAATATTTTGGAGATATTAATAAAATTAATGATGTAGGAAGAGCCGACAGTTGGGGGTGGTGCAATGAATGGAAGTGTTTTTGGATGTATTGGTTGAATTATTGATTGTTAATATGAGGATGGTGCGCGGTGTAGTGTCGTCGTCTACGGCTCATTTGTTTGAGACAGGAACAGGAGCAGGAACAGGAACAGGAACAGGATTGATTAATTAATTTGTATTCTACCCAGTTGACTGCTAAGCGTGGTGAAACTAGGGGTACCACATACTCATACTCATACACATACAATCAATCATACAGGCTGTATGGAGAGAAGATCGTATGGGGCCGAAACCCCAAACCCAACCTCTTCACCTCAACTTTTAACTGGATATTGAACAGGTACATTCTTGGTCTATAGATATTATTTTCAGACATATAATCTCTATTTTGTCAACATAAGGACCCACATCATTAGTGGCTGATGTAATGTTATACTGAGTTAAAATAATTGAAAAAGAAAATTGTTTGGCGTTAATTGAAATTATGTTCAAATACATATATGGAAATAATAGTTGTAATTATAAATATACATTTATTCAATTATAGGCGACAATACAAGTACCTCCATTAGTGGGTATATCCATAGTGTCGCAAAGTAAAAAAAAAAGAAAAAATATTTATGTATTTGGACATAACTCCAAGAAGATGAGCTGAAATTTTTTAGTTGATATTAACGCACAAATTGAGTACTTTTGATCCATTTATATATGTATTCATACAATGATTACCGTTTACTTCCGCAGATGTAAACTAAAATTTATTTATACATTAATTGAAATGAAGAAAAGCATGATATTGATGAGGTGAAAAACTTTCACATGGGGAAGGTTGTAATGGTGGGGTTTAATTTTCCAGGAAACCCCCTGCGGCTGCACGTACGTACCTTTGGCATGAACCGCAAGTTGCAAACGAAGATTTTGATGGTTTCGGCTAAGCCAGTGCACGTGTGACTTGTACTACACACACACACACACACTCACTCTCACTAACTCCAACTCTTGAAAAATTAAATTTTGACACAAATCTCAAGACAAAGACTGCCTTTAATGAATGCGTGGGCCCCATCTCTGACCTAACACATTTCAATACTTCCACATATTTTTCTTACATTTATTTCCCTGCTCTTACCCCTCCACCCACTGTCGGCGCCTGTAATAACATATTTTCCCTATTCATAATGGAGATTACAGACGCCAATAACCTCTTCAATTCTTGTCTAACTTAATTGTAGGAGCACAAGTATGAAAATACTGTGAATTGTATAAATGGATAATATCTATTAAAAAAATAATTAATTTGCAATTTTTTTTAAGTTTGTTTCAATCATAATGGTTATTGAAATCGAAATCAACTAAAATTTTGTATAACATAAAAAAATATTCTAATTAACATACATAAATATAATTCAACTGAACTTGTTCGTACAGAAGATGGTAAAATAAATTAGCCTCCCTGAATTTATTATTTTTTTGAAGTCTAAAAGTAGATGTATTTATGAGAAGTAATATAAAATAGTTGTGTGCATATATATGTATATATATAATATATTATATGTAATCCAGCATTTATTTAAAGCAGAATGCAAGCTGTTGTGTCTGGAGGCTGCCTTTACAATTAGGAGGCAAATATCTTGTAATTTGATATTCTCCATCCTTCCCACCCACCTTCAAATTTATTTTTATAATACAATTATATATATGTTCAATTCAATAAATATACATAAACTATTATAAGAAGCTACTCCTCTCTTTCCTCACACACTCACCAACCCTCTCTCTCTCACTCCCCTTCATATAAATCCCTCTCAAACGCCCTTTCAAATTCCCACACATATACAAAAATCAAAAACTCTAATTCCAATTCCAATTCCAATTCTACCTTTCTCTCAATCCAAACAGCCCCTCCCCACCAAGAAAGGGGAAAAATGGCCTTAATATCTCCAAGAAAGCTGAGATATGATCTCTACTCATACTCATACCAAGAAAACTCAAACACGCCTTTAGTCATTTCAGTTCTTGCATCCCTGATCGAGAGAACGATGGCCAGGAACGAAAGAATCGCTAAGAAGTACTCCAAATGGACGGGGGTTTCTAAAACACGAGTATTCGACTGCAATGAGACGCCCGACATGACGATTCAATCGTATTTAGAGAGGATCTTTAGATACACTAGAGCTGGACCGTCGGTCTACGTTGTTGCCTATGTTTATATCGACAGGTTTTGCCAGTTTTACCCTGAGTTCAGGATTGGAGCCAGGAATGTGCATAGGCTGCTCATCACTACAATTATGGTGGCATCTAAGTATGTCGAGGATATGTAAGTCATTTCCCCTTAATTTCTTCTTCCCTACTTGCTCAATATTTATTTTTCCATACCAACTACAAATATTTATTTAGTTTATCACAGCTAGAAATTCTTTTCTTTTTCTTTTTCTAAAAAAAAGATTGGAATTTATGATTAATGCACGTATGGAAATATTATTATTGTACAAAAATTTCATGATTTAATTACAAATAATTAATATGAAAATGTCTAATTAAGTCGAGTTTATATATGTGTATATTAATTAATTTGTCGAAAAAATTAATGATGATGTATTACTTATTCTATTTTTTTGTATGATGATTAATTTGGACAGGAATTACAGAAATTCATACTTTGCTCGTGTGGGAGGATTGACAACGAACGAATTGAACAAACTGGAGGTTGAATTCTTGTTCTTGATGAAGTTCAAATTGCATGTGAATGTGAGTGTCTATGAGAGCTATTGCTGCCATTTGGAGAGGGAAGTGAGCATTGGCGGAGGGTACCAAATAGAGAGGACTTTGAGGTGTGCTGAGGAGATCAAAACCAGACAAACAGTACAAGAAAGAAGATACGATGATCAGATTGCTCGTCTTTTGCTGTAGATTCATGATTTTCAGACATACATATGTTTATATAAAAACAGTATATAACAATTGATCATCTGATCATAACAATTTGTACAGGAAAAACTGTAATTTAAATCCTCTTTGAGGTTTAATTATATAAATGAATTATGAATTTTCTGGAAATTTCTTTTCCAGATGTTTTCATTAGATTTCTTTCTCTCTTTGTTTTTTTTTTTCTTCTGAAATTTGAGAAGTGATAATTATAATATTAAGATATTACTTAACTGATTATTAGTTTAGTAAGAATTACGTCGAAGCACCTAAATCAATTAATTATAACAAATTAGCAATCAAACAGAAACCTCAGATAATTAAAAAAAGAAAAAACAACATACATCTGATATATATGTTGTGCAATTAAATTAAAAATCTTATATTTAATTATGGAATTTTGGAAACTTATCCTAAAGTATTTTTCCTATATATATATATATGTATATATGGAGGAAGAATATATAGTGGACTTAGGGGGCTGATTCTCTTTGTGCCTGCCATCATTGCTCGCCAGACTTGTCGTCTTCTCAATGTCTTGCGTATATTATGACATTATTATTATTATTAATATTATTATTATTATTATTATTATTATTATTATTATTATTATTATTATTATTATTATTATTACATTGATTGAAATTTTGAATATCTTGAGTATATTATGCTTTGATTTTTTTTTATTTTTTATTTTGTTGATAATTTGGTTTGCCTGGAAACATGAAGATTATGTTGTAAGGAGATCTGCAAGTTATCATGCTGTCTGCAGCTTTCTAGAATTAATTACGCTTTTTTTTTAATAATTATTCATATATATATATATATATATATGATTTAATCAAGGGTGACCTTAATTCAATAATATGATTTAAGACATGGAAAGTTTACGCTAATGATGATGGGGTTAATTATATATATTAAATAAAATAAAACCACAGATACAATGAAGAAAGAAGGATATGTTCCTGCCCAAAAATCTAATGATTGACCGACAAGACAAATATAATTATCATGAAGATTAAATTTTGTTCATGCTTAATTAAGCAAAATTAACTTAATAATAATAATCCACTCTTAGTTTAATGAATGTACAGCTCACTACATATTAACAAACAAATAAAGGTAGAGCGCTTGGCTGTCAGCCTTTTAAGTAGAATGGGTGAGGAATAAACAAAGACCAAAATTTGATTTGATCCCTATGAAGCTCATAAGAAACTCCGACGCTTGCCCCAAACTTGTCTTCTTAAATGAGACATTCACCAAATCTCGAGATGGATTTTATGTTAATTAAGATCCCTAATAACGACAAATTGTTGAGGAAAGTACTCTCCCGCTTCTACCTTTCCTACTTCTTGATCGGTCGATGAGGTGCATATATATATACTTTTTTGTTTATTTCATCGGAATGTCGTTTCTAGGTCTGATATAGTTATTTTCAAGTTAGGTATCGTTTTGGAGGACTTCTATTTTTAAAAGATTTTCTTGTATTGTTGAATCCATTAATTCTAAGAAAAAAAAAAAAAATGGATAATGACATCCCATCACAACTTTTAGCATCAATGAAAAAATTAAGAATAAGGGATAGTTACATTCCCCTTTCTCGATATTTGGTGTAATTACACGTAAACTTTCTGTGATTTTAAAAATTATATTTAGTATCTTTGAGGTTTGCTTTCATATAACAAATATTTCTTTTTATTTGTGAAACTTAACTGAATTCGTTGATATTAACAAAACAACTAGGAGCGAAAAACGGTAAAGTTAATAGTGTTTTAGAAAAGTGAGGTTTAAGGAGAATTTAATAACAAAATATAATTTTTTAACATATCGTATTGAATTTATTTATAAAAAAAAATCGAAACAACTAAAAGGCATCACTGGTCATTTATAACTATTAGCCTGAAACTATTTTATTTATAGTTCCAAAAGCTGAACTTGGTTTTTCAAATACTTCAAAATAATTCTTTGAAGTAAAAAACTCTGATAAGTATTTTATTTTAAAGTAATTGCAAAAAACCACCCTTACTATATAACATATTTGTAAGTAATTGCAAATTCTCCCCAAGTATTTAACGAGCCACGAACAAGCCTCAGGAGAACTGAATTCCTTTGGATATAATCTTGGGCTGGCCCTGATATAATCTCGATCCAATCCAATTAAATGCAGGCTGAGTTCCTTGGATCAGATGAAAGTAGGCCCATTATATAATGTCTGAAGAAAAAAGTTATAGGGAGTGTTTTTGCAAAAAACTTTTAATTTTATAGAAATGAATTTTGTAAAAAAAATAAAAAATTATAGTAGAATAAAAAACGAGCCATGTTTGTTAAAAATAAATAAAAAGTGGATAAAAATAAAATTAGATAGTCTTTTGGAAAAAGAAAAAAAAACCTAAAACAAGCTTGTGGGAATTGAAATACGTAAAATCGGATAATTAGTCAGCTAATTCGGGGCATTGAAGATGAACATGACAAAAAGTCACTCTTTTTCGTCACATTTTATGACATTTTGTTGTCGTAATTAAATTCCAAGTGAATCTCGTTAGATCTTCTAATTACAATGACACCCATGTGATATTGAAGCTGCAAAATGTAGCTTTCTTGACTTTAAATACCCCCTGTCTCCTCAAAATTCTACGTAAGAAGACAAGATTGTTATAGTTACATGTGAGACCTATGGAAATCAGAGTTCTATTTATTTAATTTTTATGTTCATTTCTCAAGATTTTTATGTTATTATTAGGAGTGGTAAAAATCAGTTTTAATATTAAGATTTCATTTTCTTTACAAAGTAGGGATTAAGAACTTTAAATCCATACAGAGTAATATCATATAAGGTTTTCAAATCACAAATTCGTTTATAGAAGGACCTCACAACAATAGACATGAAGCATATTTTTGTTTGCATAAGTAACGATATAAGTTTATAACTCTTGGAATTTTCTTTTAATATTTTTGGCTAAAGCCTGTTGCGCCGTGATTAATGTCCTATTCCGTCAGATATTATTTATTTGAGCACCATGAGTTCCTCGAGTTTGTTTTTGAAATGGTATTTCTCTAAGAAAATAAACTATTGGAGCTTATAATACTTGCAAGCTCCTTGTTGCAAATGATATGAAGAATATGGTAATATCATTAGTTCCCAAACAAGAGGCTTGGGCCGCACACACAACCTTGTTCCAAATAATATGGTATGCAATGAGATCAGTAAAATATTATTCACTGTAACTTTATGATCTCACGATTTCAGTTTTGAAAAAGACTTTGGCTACACAGAGGAAGTCTAGGTGCTTTTTGACAAAAACCCCTCATTTACAATTGACACATGGGGTGGTTCACTCAAATTTCTCATTCCAAAATATACCATACTCCTAAAACATTAATGAAAACCACCTTTATTTCTTTAAAAAATATAGATATTTTGTTTGAAATAAAAAGTTGGTATTTTCATATATTAAAAAGAAAAACAATTTCATGTACATATATATACTCTTCGTGTAAGGCATTCGACAGCATGAGAAGATTAAGGAAAAAAAAAAAAAAAGAAAACATTTCTAGAAACACTTGGAAATGAGTTGAAAAGGAAGACCCAAATCTCCGCCTCATATTATGGGGTTGTGTATACAGCGGCCACATGGGATTTGTGTGAGAGTTCCAAAGTGTAACCGTCAGTCATGTGATAATAACGGCCAACGGTCAATACCACCCAACATTACCGGCTATGTTAACGCCAGTTTTTCTTGCCTCACTCTCTTTCAACTACACTATTACAGTATTATTATTATCCTGCTAAAGAAAAAACAAAAAGAAAACAAGCTTAATATTTACATTTTCTGTTTTGTTGGGTAAAAGCCTCAAATATGATTGAATAAAATCAAAAAATGTTTTATTTTAACTGAGAATTGCTGCAACACATGCGCACTTGACCCGTCAAACTGGACGGTCCGTATGGTTCATGGCCCGTCAAACAATTAATCCGTCCCTGCAACTCATGCCAATCCTGTGACTTGAAGACAGAGGACTAGCTAGCTAATAATAATAGACATGGGGTCTCTAGTTAGGTACAATCGAGAAGCTCAATACTGATTTATTGTTTTTATGAAAAATAAATCACGAGTTCAAATTTCGGTATAATTGGAGAATTAGTTTTGATTCCCATTTGAAAAAGAAAAGCACACGCTGGTCCTTAAACTCTGGTGTGCATATCTTAATTATAGTAAAATTTACAATTAAGTACCTCCAAAACTCCAAAATTCTATTTTAATCCACAGGATTCTGGAGTTAATTGTTTTAATTTATGATGGAAGCACATAAATACAGTGATAACTGTATTTGTTTTTATCATGCATGTTGTCACTACATAATAACAACTTTACAATAATCGTTTAGTTCTTAATTAGCAATATTGAAAAGTTGTATACAATATCTTAAAATTATAATAATTAAATATACATACTCATAATTAATGATAGTATTTAATACTAATAATTATTCATCAAGCTTTGTTTAGTAAGTTGTTGATTGCTTGTTAACCCCACATGACGTAAAGTGGATTTGGGCATTTATAGCTCACTCTATAAATAGTGCTGAATTTCAGCTACGGAAATCATCACTCCCCCACTGCCCACTACTACAACTGATCCCAACATCTCCTAAATAATTAGTTGATGTTCGATGGCTTTTGTGTTGCATTATTCACTCTTCACGTACTTAGCTTTACTTACTACTCTTCTCTCTAACTTGTGCTGCTATTCCTTCAATCCCAAACTCCTAAATGTGTCAAAACTTGAGTCCGGATCCGACTGGTCGCCCGCCCAAGCCAGTTGGTATGGCAATCCTTCTGGTGCTGGAAGTGATGGTAAGCTAGACCTACCCTTAATTAATTTACGCGCCCACACACAGCCACAACTCTTTCTGTGTGCCATATAAATTCACAAATATATATAGTAAAATTTTTAATTCGAACAATGTTCTATTAAGTGCAAACTCATGAATGCATTATAATATATATTTCTTTAATTTTATACTAAAATTCTGCTAATTATAAAAAGAAAAATGTGAGTAATTAAATAAAATGTTGTCTTTATCATAACTAGAAATTAAGTGATTTTGATTTGAATGGTGTATGGAAATGTGTTATATAATTAATTAGGGGGTGCATGTGGATATGGAAATGCTGTGGAGGCGGCACCATTTTCTTCCCTGATAACAGCTGCTGCTGCTTCTCTTTACAACTCCGGCAAGGCTTGTGGAACTTGTTTTCAGGTTTAATTACCAAATTAATCACATATAATTTTCTCTATATATGTGCTTGTTTGTGGATGGTTTTAATTACATTTTCCAAGAAAAAAAAATCATTTAAATATATGTAGGTGAAATGTACAAGTAGTAAGGTATGCTCGGGGAATCCGGTGAGGGTGGTGATAACGGATGAATGTCCTGGCTGCGACTCTCAATCTCTTTTATTCGATTTGAGTGGCACTTCCTTTGGAACAATGGCTGCTTCTGGAGAAGCTGATCAGCTTAGGAATGTCGGAATTGAGCAAATTCAATATAAGAGGTATGAAACTATTACTATTATTATTATTATTATTATTATTCTCTCTCTCTCTCTCTGTATTCTCTCAGCTTGATCATAGTTTAATTAAATTAATACCATTATTGAAAATAAATTTCACCGAAAATATAGAGTTTGCTATTTTATATTTTGAACTAGTAATAGTAGTAGCCCAAATCATAATATTTGATCAAAGTGTTGGTAGAGTAGGAGTGATCCAAGTTCAATAATATTTTAACAAACTTTCATGAAAGAAATATTTTGTGGCAATCAGATTACTTTAGTTGGGGTTAGTCATAACGAATTAATTAATTTATTTATATTATAAGTGTAATATATTTATTATACGATAAATATATTGTATTTGTAATATATTCTGATTTGATTAATGCAATTTGAGTTAGAATTTTCCATTTGACTTGAACCGAACACGTAGGATCCCGACAGCAATTCTCGTTTAACCATACGTGGATAGGTTTTTATTACTTAATCAATTGGATACGTTATTTTGCATTTCAGAGTGGAGTGCAACTTTCCGGGAGTGTCAGTGGCGTTCCGGGTGGACCCTGGTTCCAACGCCAACTATTTCGCGACTGCCGTTGAATACGAAGATGGGGATGGGCTGGCGGGAGTTGAGCTCAAACAGGCGGCGGACTCGGGCGGCGCGTGGCTGCCCATGCAACAGTCGTGGGGTGCTGTTTGGAAGGTGGATCTGCCATCAAATTACAAGCCTCCGTTCTCTATCAGACTAACTGCTGGCGGCAGTAATTCCCGCAAGACAGTGGTCGCTGACAAAGTTATACCTGCCAATTACAACCCCGGACAGACTTATAGATCCTTAGTCAACTTTTGAGTGCTACTGCTAATAGGCTGCCTTCACTTATTCCTTGTCTGGGTCTCTCCAACGGTTGAGATCTTCCCTCTTCTAGAGGAGGACAAACTCTTGTTTCTTTCTTTGTATTTTCTTAGTAAGAGCTTTAATTTATTTCGCTCGGAAAATAATAATAAAAGAAATAAGTTATGTATTACTCATGCAGTTACATGCAAATTTTAAAGGCAGGTTTGGTTTTACTGTGATTGCATTTCCAGATTTTCTATGGTTGAGCCATTTTCTTATAGTGATAATAATAACCCAATTGTGTGGATAGTACAATCAGATATAATTAAGAATACCCCATTTCACCATTCATTAGGTATGTTTTTATTTGAATTATTTGAGCATTGATTACTTTCATTGTTAAGAGTTTATGACCATTTGACTAATTTGAGTATGGTAGTGCCCCCACTAGAAAGCTCCCGACGGACTGATATCTGTGTTTGTAGGTCGGTTTCTTGATAAGTGATAGAAATTATAATAATTT
Source organism: Sesamum indicum (assembly GCF_026168435.1). Classification (NCBI taxonomy): domain Eukaryota; kingdom Viridiplantae; phylum Streptophyta; class Magnoliopsida; order Lamiales; family Pedaliaceae; genus Sesamum; species Sesamum indicum. The sequence goes on from NC_142657.1 coordinate 21,891,201, forward strand.
GTTATTAATTAATAATGATTATTTGAACAAATAAGTGTAAGTCTTTTTATGCGACCAACGCCGATGAATTGTTGGAGTGTTACTCCAGTTGGGCCAAGAGGATGCCAATTTAATTCTATTGTTACGTGTGGGTGGGTTCTAAGTTGAGGCTGTAAAAATGGGCCGCTTGACGCACTAACTCCTTTCGTGGGTTCGTCAAGCACGCACAAGTGTGATTTCGAATGCAAAGGAGTTCCAGTATTGGGTCAAGTCTGAATCAATCGTTAATTAGATAATACAATTATATTAATTCTGAAATTAGTTCAGGGAAGAAATCTGATTGGAATATACTCAGATCAGAACTCATAATTCTTAGTTCCTCGAAATACTTATCCCCGTATTGACTACGCCTGACTCATAAGTTTACATATTATGTTCATTCTAGTGCTGTATATATATGAGTATCATGCATCTACTATTCTAAATTAATAAATTATTCTTATTTCCTAATTGTGTAGAACAAAAATTATGATTATTTCAGATATTCTTAAGCCCGTCCACGTTATTACACACACATATATATATATATTGATAGCAATGGTGCAACGGCGATCATCGTTGCCAACCTATGGTCAACGACGATAGTCGCCCAAAGAAAAAAGGGGTTCCACCATCGCCATTGGGTGACGATGACGCCCACTTTTTCTGGGCGACGAGCAATGCCGAGATCACTCAAAATAGTCTGGGCGACCTCGCCCTCATCCAGAGGTTGGGCGGCGATGGTCGCCTTCACCAATGAGGCAACCATTGGCCATTGCCACCTAATTTGTATATATTTATATATGTATTTATATATAATATAATTGTGTATATATATAAAGTCCCCTAATATGGATATGGTAATTAATGCCACGTCATATTTTATTAAATTTATAATTAAAGTCATGTAATTGTCATATCATGTATAATTAATCAATAAAATTAATTCTTCTAATTTAAAATGCCACGTCAGATTTAGGTGGCATTTTTCGACAAGTTTAGAGAAATTCCGGAGAATGAAAGACCAAAATTGAGCAATCAAAAAAATTAAAGGATCATTTTGGAACCCTAAAAAATTAAGGACTAAACTAAAAAATGGGTATAATTATAAGACCAAAATTGCCTTTAATCCTAGAAAAACTACAGAAAAAAGGGGGAGGCAGCAGAGCTGGCGGCGCGCGAAGAGAAGGTACATTGCACTTTTTTTAAACATTCGCTTGAGAGGTAGACGAGGAATAAGTAAAAATTTGCCTATTTCTCCTAATCACATATAGATAAATAATAATTTATCCTTTTCTTTAATGGTTGCAGAATAGATACAATCTTAGAAATCACTCCCCACGCAAGGGCGGATTTCTGTTACGCCTTCCCAGCGGACTCACCACTTGAAACAGGATATTCCTATTAGATATTCTCCGTCGAATAGTAGTTTTAGTCCAGCATGTCATGAATTTAATTCTTAACAATTGAAATAATATTTTTATAACATTTGATTTATTATATCATTTAATACGTTCAAATATACAAATTAAAATGAGGAAAAAAATCAATGAACCATAAAAATTACATATACAACTATATTCTTGAAATTCGAATTCACAATATTGGTGTGAAGCGTCATCCACACTAATAAGGAAGGCTTCATTGACAACAATTATAACAATATTTGATATTAGTTATTTAATAACTATAATAAATCACAGTAATTAATATAATAGTTATCATCAAAGTAGACAATTATATATTTTTAGGAGTAATTTTACTTTAGAGGGTCCAAACTATTCCAAAATTATATTTAGGGGCCAAAACTAAAAAGATGATATACATTGTAGCACAGAACGAATTATGCAAATAAATAGCGGAAAAGGAGGGTTATTACATCCGACAAACATGGAGTGGCATATATAGGCTTGTTTTCTTGGCTTAGAGTTGAAAGACATGTGAAAAATTAGTTTGGAAGTTACGTTAGAGCCACTCTCTCTTCACTCCACTGGACGGCGGAGAGAAAACTACTCCTCAGTCCACTCCACAACTGCATGCCTATACTAATTTTTATTTTTATCCATGCACCACCACTCCCCGCCGCTGATTGAGTGGCGGCGCCACCACTAGAAAAAGTCTCTCTCTCTCTCTCTCACCGCCCCTCCTTCCACTTGTCACACACTCTCCACTTACACTCCTATTTTTCTCCCATCCACAAACAGTTGCTCCAACTGAAAACTAGGAGTGACATTCTTTTCACCATACACCCTCACAACAACTTCTACTACAAGAACTAACTCTCCCTCCCTTTCTCTTTTAATTATTCAAACACCGCATCTCTTCTTTTCCTTCTTCCTCTAGTTACGTACCATTGTCGGATCCATGGCTTGCATTGAGGACCAACAGCCTAATTTCAAGCACTATTGTAGAGTATGCAAGAAGGGTTTTATGTGCGGCCGAGCGCTTGGCGGCCACATGAGGGCTCACGGCATTGGGGACGAAAATGGGAACCTCGAGGACGACGATCCCGCTAGTGATTGGGAGGATAAGCTTGGGGAGAGGACTAGTAACAAGAGAATGTACCAATTGAGGACAAATCCTAATCGGCTAAAGAGTTGTAGGACTTGTGAGAATTGTGGCAAGGAGTTTGTGTCTTGGAAATCATTTCTCGAGCATGGCAAGTGCAGTTCGGATGACGCCTCTGAGTCCCTCGTCTCCTCACCTGACCAGTCCGATGGTGAGGACGATGGTGGTGGACGACGTGGAGGGGGGTGGTCGAAAAGGAAACGGTCGTTGCGATCAAAAGTGGGGTGTCTTAGTTCGCACTATCCACCAAGTGAGGAAGATGATCTCCTTCTTGCTAGATGCCTGGTGCAATTAGCTAACACGAGGGTGGATCCACCAGTGGCCGTTGAGCCGGAGGAGTCCTGCGCCTCTGCCAGCCGAGAGGAGGAACGGCGGCACCCTACGACATTTCTCGGGCAAACAACAAATAGGGCAGCCTTTGATCAGAAGGCAAAGGGAGTTTCCAGCCCGAGAGGGTTGTTTGAGTGCAAAGCATGCAAGAAAGTGTTTAATTCCCACCAAGCATTGGGGGGGCACAGAGCAAGTCACAAGAAGGTCAAAGGTTGCTACGCAGCCAAACAAGATCAAGTAGATGAGAACAGTAACTTAGCAGCCGAGGATGATGTGATCACAAACAATGAAGAATTCTTGCCATCAAAATCAGCCTCATCTCTACAATTTGAACAGGGGCCTGCAGCATTGGTGGGAGCTGCAAGGAGGAAATCCAAGGTCCATGAATGCTCCATTTGCCACCGGGTCTTCACTTCGGGTCAAGCCCTTGGTGGGCACAAGAGATGCCATTGGATCACCTCCAATGCACCAGACACATCATCATCTTTACCCAAGTTCCACTTGCAAGACACCAACAACATGGAACCCGCAACCAATAATCATCAACAACAGCAACAGCAACAGCAACATAAACCCAACACCGATGCATCCGATAAGCTGGACCTCAACGTTCCGGCTTGGGCCCACATGTCGGGAGTGAGGCGGGACCCACGCAACCCCTTGAGCTTCGAGGTATCCACGGACATGCATCTACAACCGTGGATCGGAAGGGACAACCGAGACAACAACAGCGGCCCGCATTGCCACTCCCAACAGTTCCAACTAAAAAACGAAAACGAAAACAACAACATTAACAAAAGTAGTGGGAAGAAGAACAATAGCAACAACGTCGTGAGTACTAAGAAGGCGAGCGACAGCAATAACTACGTGGAGGACGAAGCAGACAGTAAATTGAAGTTAGCGAAATTGAGTGACTTGAATGACCTGAAGGAGATGGACACAAGTGGTACTGCTTCCTCTCAGTGGTTACAAGTAGGAATTGGGTCTACAACTGAAACTGCTGGTGATGCATAACATATAGATTTTGATGAGGAAAACCCCCCCGCGTACAGATACAAAGAAATTAATGTATACTTTTGTAATCCATACACTGTAAAGCTTCAAGAAACTACATTAGTAATATTGTCTATCTTGAGAATGTACAAGATACAATGAAACATCATTTAATTAATGTAGGTCTTTTTGTTTTCACAAGCTGATCATATGACCTCATATATCACTTGTTTCCACGTCTTTTTTTTCTTTTTCTGGAGTCAACCTTCTCTCTCTGTCTTTCTTTTTTTCTTCTTGAGACGATCTTTTCTTTTTATTTTGGGGGGTGAGAAAATTAGTTAAAAAAAAAGGTATATTTAAGAAAATGGGTACGAAATACTACTATTTGAAATAATATTTTTCAAATAATAATGGAGAGTTCAATTAATATTGAATTTTCGAGTTAATTTTAGTATTTCAGCATAATTTAATTCATCAGATATTGATATTTTTTTTATATAATTACAAAAAAAATCAATAAATGATAAATAGGATGTCCTCAAATTTTCTATGTTATTTCTATAGTTTGTGAGGTTTAGATAGATGGAAATCGGAAGTATATATAGAGTGCTTTTAATTGTGTGGTCTGACGGTGAAAGTGGAATTTCAAGCAGCCATAACTTTTGATCAATAAAGAGTTATAGAACGGTCTTCTTATCATTTTGATCATAGCGAAATTCCATCTTTGATTACTGTCCGAATGTTTCATTGAATTTTTTGATGTTTCAATTCACTTTGGACCGAGTTTCATAGATTTATGATATGGTCTAAAATTTAGCTCATTTCAGCCATGTTTTACCAAGTTATGATCCTTTCTATAAATACTTGTAAACTCTATTATGAGAATTCATTCAGCAATAAAATAATTTCCTTCAATTTTGAGCTCTCAAAATATTAGAAACTGTTCTTCTACTATTCTTTTAATTTCTATTGCTTCGCTGCTGAGCTTCTTCTCCACTTGAATGTTGTAATGTTTACGACCAAATTCTCTTATACGGTCCATCATTTATTACGACTGAAACCTATTAATTATTGCTTATAATGTCATATTTAAATCTCTCGACCTCTCCCAAAAATGAAAAGAAAATAATAATTAATGTCTTAAACCCAAAAACTTAAGCAACCAACTCTCAACTTCTCCTGCTGGTCGGCTCATTCAATTGAATACCCATTCTTCTTTCTTCATGAAAAATCAAAGTGAAAGATATAAAAACTGTCCAATACGAAACGGAGGGCGAAGACATGTAGTGGACACGTAGAGACATATATAGTCAACGAAGATGATTGATGAATCAATAAATGTGTAGACAATATTAGAAAGGAGACTTCAATTTCTTACGACCTTAAAAATGTCTTTATGGAATCAATAATGGTATACTCTTACTACCCAACGAAAAACGGGTCCATTGACTTTCTTTATTTATTTCTTTTCTTCCTATATATATTTCCCCCCATTTCAGAGAATGATCCGAGAACCCGGATCGTTTCTTTGAGCTTCTAGATTAAAATTTAAGAAAAGTTGTTTCTCGAGAATTTGGTTTGATTATATTAAATTAATTAGTTCATGCTTAACTTGACAAAATTTACACATATTTTCAATAATGAGATTCTGATTTCACGAATAAAACAGAAGTCTCATAAACAAATTTGAAATTATGGGTCGCATGCATGTGTGAATGAATATTAATGTGCGTGAATTTATGATAATTTATTAATTTCATTGTTAATAAGGTAAAAAAAAAGTATCGGGTGATATTTGAGATAGTAATTTAAATTAATTGTAACTTAAAATTATGCAAATAAACTCAGGAAATATTGATATTATGAAATTGACTGTCTAATTCTCAAATTTTCGCTCCGAATGCAGACTAATAAATACGGTCAATTTGGGAGGAGGCCTAATTTGGATTGAATGATTAATCACGTCGGTTAGGTCAATAACACTTTAAACTCAGTAGACCCTAAAACTGTAGATGCAGAATTCTCAAGTCAAAGAAAAAAAATAAAAATAAAAGATGCAATAGGTAGCTGGGGAAGAAGTGGACCCTTAGTTGCATCAATTCAACTGAAATTACCAGTCAGTGACACAATGATTAATCAGAACAAATTCAGGTCCATTTTCATTACACATGGAATCATGTCTTAATTTCCACAAGAAGGTTAGACATAACATATGCTTAAACTAAATGAGTTTTTCAGATGAAAATACATAGTACGTAATTTTATTGCATAACCCGGCATTTATACAGACGAATTATCACACTAAAATACTCAGCATACTATACAATTTTCTATGTGCTTAAGATTTTGTTTTTCTTTTTCAATTTAAAAATAGAAAATTAAAATTAATTCCATTGAGCAACAATGGCAGTTGCGATAATTGTTAAGGTTAATTACATTTAGACCTCTTCGAAAATGCTAAATTACATTTACTTACAACCCCTCCAAAAATTCTCGGGTCAGGTGTGAATGGTAAATTTTTAGACGGGTTTTGGTGTAATTCAAAATTAGCGTATTGTCTTTTTTTTTTTTTTCATTTGAATTATTGATATATTTAATTAGTCAGTCTTTGAATTTAAATAATATAATGAATGATATACTATAATAAAAATGATAAATATTAATCAGTATTTATTTTTGTTCTCTTTAAGGAAAAAGAGATGGCAACTACTAAACTAAAGCCTTTGAGGAATAAATCCTATTTGTGGTTTGGTTCAACGCTTTTCAGTTTTGCTCGAATTTGATGAGGGAAAGTGAAAGAGAAAAGCAAACTGATGAACGAAGATCTCAGCCTCCCTCACAATTTTCTTTATAATTGTTAATTCAATATTAAAAATGCAAATCAAATTCAACAACAAAAAAACAAACGATTCACAAAATTAAACATAATAAGCTCCTTAATTACAGACATAGTGTACATGTGGCTGACGAACTTTTAGTACTAATTAAACCACACCCCCATATTCCACAAAGAATATGTATTATTTCACTCTTTTTTAAATAAATTGGTACATCTTAATTAGATGTATGTATCAATATCTTTTTGGGTTTTCAAATTAAATACAATATAAAACATAAGTATATGTCACTACAAAAAAATATGATGTTACTGATAAATATAGTCTGATTATAAGATTATTACTAATTTTAGGTATTTTCAAGGACAAAAACTTTGTTTTTATCATAATATGATTTTTAAAAAATTGAGTGGCAACAAAAATTATGTCTAAAGTGTTATTATTAATAATTAACGGTACGGATATAATGACTTTGTCGTAATGGTAAGTCAAATTAGAGAAACTGTGCCTTCTCATAACATAGGTTAAAAGATCAAATTGATTTAAGCACAAACCTGCTTGTGGTGATAAACAGATGATTTATGTTCTGATACCATTTAGTCCCACCGTAATTATTTCGTATAATTTCCTATTAAATTCTACCAAAACTACTTGAAATGAGGTTAATTCTAAAATCTGTAGTTATATAATTAATTATTACAATTTTGGGTCCTAACACTATAATCACTTTTTTTAAAATCAATTATTTCAAAAGACAGTTGGGCCTTAACCATAAAAAGTAGTTTAGGTCCGATTTACATCTTAATGCATGGAGCTATATTGACTGATTCACCCCTTGGATAATAGCTACATCTCTGTAAAATATTGTATATGTATCATCAATTATTTATAATAATAAATTTATGTGTAATTTTTGTCATTAGTTACTAATGAGAAATTTTGTCGAAATCTTATCACTAATAAAATTATAAAAATTATTATACTTTACTACATGTAATTAGCGATAATTTCATTTATCACTAATATCATTTCTTTCCATAGAGTTGCAGATAACATTTTTTATGGTATTAATAAAAAATAAATTAAATTTTGGTATATTAATTAAAAAAGAAATGAAGATGCGTAGGTTGAATAAAAAGGTTAATGTGATGTTAGAAAAGAAGGGGTGCAAATGAAAGGGACTAGGTCCACCATTTTGCCCTAACAAAACGGCATTAACTTTCCTACAAAACTCCATTCTCCAAGGAAGGGAAGTTACATTCCTCCCAATCCCATTTTCCCATCCAATATTTCAACCAAAGATCCAAAATTAAAGCGCAACCTTCTGAAAAAACCAAAATTTAAATTATATAAATATAGATAGATACTCACTACTCCATTTTATTAATTAATTAATTAAATGCATAATCCCACTTTCGGTCAAGCCGGCATGCCCAAATTCCATCTACTTAATATTCTTGGCACCACAGAATCTGAAAATTTCCAATCTGATTAAGTGATTAATACTAATTAATCTAGTTTTAAGGTCAATCACATTTACTTGTTTTTTTGGGTTTTTTTTTTTTTTTTTGGAATTTTGTGTTGAGATGGGTAGTAGAAACAATTACTTTCTTTAAGTCAAGGATGGTTTAATTAATGGATTGATTATTTATTCTTGCAAAAATCAGGTTTATTATTCTGGTAACCTCCCATTAATTCCAAGAGTACCCCTGTATTATTTAACATAATTGACCTCCTATTACCACAAGATTGTACAGTAATTGATTCCACTTTCCTTTATATTTAAAAAAAAAAGGAAAGAAATGCAGAGAAAGTCAAGGGCTTTTAAGGAAATAAAAAAGAAAGGAGGGGAATTTAATGCAAAGCTTCGCATGTTACATGTTTGTGTCTGCCTTTGAACCACTGTGCTTTAATTAGTTTTCTCATATTAATTGTCTTTTGCCGTTTTTACAGGAAATATAACTTCAAATATAATTCAGAATCTTGTTTCTATAACAATTCTTTAGAGAAAATATATATATATATATATATATTGTGTACACACAAATACACACAGAGACACACAGGGTTCACCATTTCATATATATATTCCCTGGGTGGAGGAATGCTTGTCACCTACTCCTTTTAGCTTCCACACACTCTGTACTTTGTGTGCAAAATCAGAGGGCAAAAGGAACTCCAAACCTCTCTTCACACAACTCCTTCCAAGACACACATTAACACACTTACTGTGTGAAAAAGGAGAGACCTTTTTTTTTTTTCTTTTTCTGCTCTTGCATCTCTGTTTGTGTGTGTGTGTGATGGAGAAGAGACACAGATGCAAGCTCTGTTTCAGAAACTTTGCTAATGGGAGAGCTTTAGGTGGGCACATGAGATCTCACATGATGAAGTTCTATGCAGCAAAAATGGAGGAAGAGCAGCAGCCTTTTGATGATTTTCAATCACTTCGTTCGTATTCTTCAACATCATCGTCGGAGGAAGAGGAAGAGGAAGAGGTGGAGGAGGAGGAGGAGGAGGAAGAGGAAGAGAGTGGGGAATTGAAGAAAGCGCTGTTGAGTTATGAGTTGAGGGAGAATCCCAGAAAGAGTACGCTTTTGGTGGATCACGAGTTTTCTTCTGTGGTGCTTCAGGACAGGGAGAGTGAAACAGAGTCGTCGAAGAAGGACACGGTTTGCAGGAGATCCAAACGGGTTAGGAAATCAAGAAATTCGGGTTTTGACGGGTTTAGCATGAATAGTGCGTTTTTCCCGGTGAAGAAATCAAAGTTTGAGATAGAAAGGAAGAGCAAGAACAATCATCATGAGTACTCATCATTGGTGGAGCCTGAACCATTGAGTTCGATTTCCGACACCACTCCTGAAGAACATGTTGCTCACTGCCTTATAATGCTGTCCAGGGACAAGTGGAGAAGGGAAGAAAAAGAATACCAAGACGAGGAGGAAGAAGGCAAATTTGAAAATGATTACTCTGAAGATTCAGGCGTGCAGGTGAAGGTGATAAAGACTAAAGTTAGAGGGAAGTATAGATGTGAGGCATGTAATAAGTTGTTCAGGTCTTATCAGGCTCTTGGTGGGCACAGGGCAAGCCACAAGAAGATCAAGCCCAACACCGCCGTGGATGCACCGCCGCAAGTGGTGGAGAAAATTGGTGGTTCGAAGGCGGTGGTGGAGGAGAAGATACACGAGTGCCCTTTTTGTCACAGGATTTTCTCATCAGGACAGGCTCTTGGGGGTCACAAGAGATCACATTTTCTCGGCGCAGGAGCAATTTCAGCAAGTGTTAGCACCATTAGACCAGTTAAACAAGATTCAAGAACCGGTGAAACTCTTAAGATAGATCTGAATCTCCCCGCTCCGACTGATGATGATGATACCAGCCAAATTGCGGTTTCCGCGGTATCTGATGCAGAATTCGTCCAACCCATCAACCAATCATGATGACGATGATCAGAGTTGCTTTACATTTTTTGGGCACAAAAAGATAACTGATTTAGAGGTAAAGTTTTGCTCTTTTGCTTATCCCGTGGATCTGAGGCACTGAATTAGATTACTGAAACAACGGACCAAACTCTACAGACAATTCGTCAAACAGGTTTAGGATTATGTTATGTTACTGCAACATATTATCAATCTAGCAAGATTTTTCATTAACCACAGAGAATTATGTTTCAGTTTCCTGATTATTACAGCCCCATTTCGCATTCTTGCAATTGAGATTATGATACTACTGCTTACAGATTCTTACTACCCAACTCCAACTGTTTCTGCAAATCCCTTTTCTTGAATCAAGAAACTGAAAGTCTCAATCACAAATAAAAAAAGAAAAAAAAGAAGCAAAAGTACCACCTGTCAACGCACAGTTGAGAAAGTTCACTAATTCCAAACTCCCTTTTTCTTTCAATATTTGTTGTTTGTGTCAGTGATCAGTTTTTCTGAAAACTGTTTTTACCCCGCAGTAGTTGCAGTTATGAACAATAGTGAATGCTGATTTGTTCGTATTAAATTGTTTGGGGCCAAAGGACAATTGATTTGATATTGGGAATAAATCAGCTTGCCAAACATGGAAAAATGGCAGGTGGAAAGTGCAAGAAATCCCTGGTTTTAGTGAAATGGAGGAATATAATGCTTGGTGAATGGTGAGAGAGTAGCATTAGCATGGTTGGGCATGAGCGGAGGATCCGGCTCATGCAGCCCTAGTGAGATAAAACTTTGATTCACTCACATTCATCCTTTCATAAATATAAATGGACCCGACCCCTAAACTCCTTTCTCCATCATTTTTTAACTACTTTTACACACTCTCTCTTTTTTCTTCGTATTGGAATAATTCAGATTAGGTTGGTCAAACTCAAATTATTATACATTTGATATGTGATTAATGAATAATTTAAAAAAGACGACCATTTTCTAACGAGTGTAATAATATTACAATGGATGGATATGCGTGTTGAAATTTAATCCAAATAAGAACTTTTTACATTTATATTTCTCTAGCAACTATATTTTAACAGTTTGGCAAGACTATGCTGTGACTGTAACCTATCGGCATCAAAATTAAGTTCAGGAATTAGATCCTCATTCTCTTATACTGAAGAATCATATAAATGACATTAATTAATATTAGAGCACGTTGCACTTGCATAGTTTCATGCCATGTTTTTTTAAATATACAAAATTGAAGATTTGTATATATATATATATATATATTCTTTAGATTTGATTGGAAAAGAACTAAAAGTTAAAAGGGAAAAGAATAGTGGTTAAACATGGATAGAAAAGTATGAATAGTGGGGCAAAGATGAACGTGTCAATTTACTATTTAGGAGGTAAATTCACCAGCCAAATTTGTCAGAGGGCATCCGTAAGTTTCTCTTTAATTATAAAAGGATGCAGATGATAAAATTATAATTTTAAAAATAATAAATTATATGAATATTTCTTCATATTATATCTAATTACACAAATACATCATTTTTAGAAGGTAAATTCACCAGCCAAGTACCGCATAAGATGTAACGATATTTTTACAAAGAGAATACAATCTTTATGTAATTAAGCTTAATTTTAGAAAGTGTCCATATAATTTCCCTTTAAAAAATATAAAGAGAGTTGAAGGACAATTATACCTTAACTTAGGAGAAAAATATAAAAGAGTGGCTTAATGGAAAACTAATAGAGCGGCATATATAGTTCATATATAATAAACTTTTGATGGTACGTACGTAGGGTCGTATATATATATATATGTCTACCAAGTAGGATTATGAAATCTAGGCATACCTATTTTCATTATTTATATTTTGGAACTACCACTAAACCCATTCTCATTAACTGCCTAATTACTCATAATTTAAGCTTTATTAATTAGTGACCCCCTCTCTTTTTTTTTTTTTTTTTTTTGAATAAAGCATCAAGACAACACTTGAATAATTTTAATCTAAATAAGAAAATAAAAATAAAGTTTGTGGGCACCAATAAAGACTATATCATAAAATTTTTAGGAGAGTTCTATAAGAAGGTATAACGGGTAATTCAATTATAAGGACCAAATGAGTTATGTGTGTGTGAGTATATAGTAGTCCTTTGCAATGTTTATAGAGTAATTAAAATGCTTTTTTTGTTGAGGTAAGAAAAGAATTATGAAGACAATATTCTGTAGATAACGGCCTGATAGGATTCTTTTTGGTAGCTTTTTTCACATATAAAGATGTATGGACTAAAAGGAAAGTGTATACTACTCAAAGTAGCCAATAAGACTTGGTTGCAGAATATACCACTTCTCTTTTCTTCCTCCTATGCCCCATATCACACTTCACACACACACACACACACACACACACACATAATTATTATTTCTACATATATTTTCTTTCATTATATCTCAAAATTTTCATTATATCGCATACTTATATTAAAATTAATAAAATTTAAAATAATTATTGTAATATTTTTTAAAGGTGTATTGTGGCATTCCAAATGATGTTATGTCATTATTTGACTTACAAGCATGAGTTTGAAGTCTGATTAATACCAATAACTTTTCATTATACTAAAGATATATAGTAACAAGTCAAAATTAGTTATCATCTTCATAAAAATGTGAGGAAATCAAATGTTAAATAAAAAAATTAAAAGAATTGAACTCATAAAAAGGCATAAATCCTAAATTGTTAGCACGAGTTCAAAACGCGGGTAAAGAACTATGTGATGTAGCTATAGTTAATAGTTCATTCCCATTCTATCTTATTTGATTCTTTAGTCTTGAAAAAAAGGCAGCTTTAATGTGGATATGAGAGATAAGAGAGAGAGAAAAAAAATTTAAAGTTTTAATTGAATCAAATTAATTATAAAATAAATATGATATATTTATAATGTGATTAGTTATTTTTTTCGAAATATGTATTAATGACACAATAAATATATTACGTTTCCTATATAATTAATACAAATTCCATCGAAGCCGATTCTAATTAGAATTTTCCTTGAGGCTATTGATTGACTCTTTTGGTTAATTAATGCCTAATTATGTGGTAATGCTGATCTAATCATCCAAAATGACACGTTAGGAACGAAGCAGTGAAAATGGGGTCGTGGGATAGACAGCATTTTGGTTGGGTGGCTTAAGCGTTTGTGGTTGGGTGTGGGTGGCCTTCACTCGCTTGTCGGTTCTTCTTCCATTATTACAAACCCCTATCTATATACTTAATTACATTTCTCATTAATTCTTCTATGTACACCATTACTTAACAACTGCAGCTATATAACCACTTTTCCTTTCTTAATTGTTTTTTCTCTTTTCTTTTTTATTTTTCTGTATGATCGTCAAATCAAGTCATGATACCAATGGAAAAATAATTATATTTATACAGGCGGCGCTCTACTTTAATATTAGTTGAAAAAATAATTTAAATTGCGATGGTTAAAAGTATATTTATTATAAATTCAGCATGTAGGACATAGTTGACTGAATAACAACATAAGTCATGTATTAAATAAAATTGATAAATTAATTTTCACCTAAATTGTCTGTACATGACATAACCATGAATTTTGGCACCCCCATGACATGAGGTGATGGGAAGAGAGACTTGAGACTTGAGACTTCCTCCTGTTTGAAGTTGAAATTTAGAGAGGAAAAGAACAAACAATAAAGACCCTTTTAGACTTCAATTTTCTCCACGATGAATGAGTCAAACAATATCTGGCCCATCTCAAATCCCCAACTTCTTTTTCAAAATTACTTTTCTCAAATTAAATTTTAATATATATATATTATATATATTATTATACTTATCATATAATTAATTATTAATCATACATCAATCGCAAAATAAATATGATTAATTTGAATTTTTATCCAACTTAATCCGAATTAAAATCTGTAATTTTTTTTTTATAGTTATTCTTTTTATATATAGCTTAGTCATTGAAAAACACATATTGTCTTAAGTCTATTTTCACTTGTAAATCTTTTCAAACTGGTTGGGGCTTTGCCGCTTCGATACTTTGTGTAAGTGCATTTATGTTAGATTAGAAAAATATAATGTGGAAATATAATTAATAAATAGGCAATGGTAGCTGGACATTGTATTCTAAGTCCACTGATAGTGGCATCAGCATCACTATGAATGATTTTTAGGCTTTTTCTTTGGGAGAAAGTAGATAGATAGAATTGTATGACTTTTTTGTGTTTCTTTTGGGGGCAACTGGACAAATAAACTCTTGTGTTATACAACAATTACATTGTTATGGAGCAATAATACTTTATATATTCTCCAATACATTCATAGCCCATTTATGCACCCATTGAAATGGTAGTAAGATAGAACAAGATGTATCTTCTAGTCATGGATCGAATCGTTTAATCACAAATCAATTAGTTATAGTAGACCTATGATTAGATTATAATGAGTAATTTTGGTCAATTCTGTATTTTGATAAAGCTATAGTAACAAAAATTCACTCGTTGAATCAACTATTTTATGACAGTCGAAGTCCTCCATGACAACGTCTAAATAGGATTACTATGTTGATGGTCGTATCTAAGCCTTTTTATTTATCAAAAGAAAAGAAAATGCAAAGGCCATCTGTTTGGAATTTTACCCTGCAACCCCATCCCCACGCCACTCCACACCTTTTTTTCTCCATGATTCGGTTGACTAGCCAGAAAAATCATATGAAAATTTATGTGATGAAAATTTGCACAAGTTACTAAGAAAAGGTAAAAGCGACACAGTTTCTACATGTAAAGATTAATCAACGTTGAAAGAGCTGATTCTCTTGAGAGTCAATTAATGCAATTGTTTTTGCAGAGGCTATATGCATTGTGCTAAGTTGGAGTTCAATTATTTGGTGCGGAAACAGTAGTGATGGGTTCAACAAGATTTCCATGTATTCCTACAATTATTGTGACATAACTTATCATCAAATCGCACCTAACCAACAAAATTTGTGGTAAATGCATGACCAATTCATATGTGACATAACTTATCCTGATGGTATATAGATATATATATATATATCGTATGTGTACTAATTTTAGAATTATGTAAGGATTAGTCTATGCCTATATATTATTAAATATTTAACTAATTATGCAGGACTCATAGACAACTATTTATTTGGACCTTACTCAACTAAAACATAAATGAATATCATATATACATATCTGATAAAATAAAGTATTGTAAATGATATTTAAAGATTATAACAAGTGATATTCATTAAATTCTGAATGTCTATGAGAAACGAAATATATTTTTCAACTGTCGCAGATATCGAAAATAAACAAATATATATTGATAATTAATACAAAGATTCTTGGCCCTATCTCCCTAAAAAATATTTAATAAATTGAAATATAATATTTTTACTAACTATATTGCAGCAAATTTCAACTAACATTGATGATGATGCTTCAATTATAATTACCCAACAAAGGGATAAGTTAAGAGGGTAGCTTAGCAACTGGAGATAAGATTAATTAGCAGTAAACACCTAATAAAGAAGACCAATTAATTTAATTAATTGTTTGTGGTTGCTTAACTTCACTAATTTTTTTCATCATCTTCTAACCAAACTATCAAACTAACTCAAACTGGGAATTGGAGTACTCTATACCTGTGGGCTGTGACACTCCCTATTAAAATTGTAATTTTAAAAGTCAGTGTTTTTTCTTGTATTTTTTTTTAAAAATTAAATTGATTGTAATTTCATCATCATCATCTAATAACTATGACGATCGATGTTTACTACTCAAAATCAAGCATTTACAATTAGTCAATGATATTTATTAAAGTGAAAAGACAGTTATTATTGAAACAGAATAAACACTCCCACACATTGGTAGAATTTAAATTCATGACCACCTTACAGTTGTACAACCTCAGACTAAATTGGCCCACATTGACAAATCTTAGTGTATTTTAACTACACTTAATTTGGAGGAGTTTGGGGAAATTAGGCTAGCGGAATTAATTAGAGTATGATATATTATGTCAAAGTTATTAATATATATAGGAGAAGGTGGATTTGAATTAAAATTTTGCTAAATTTTCCTATATCATGTGAAGTGGAATGTGCAGGGAATAGGACATGTGAGAGGAAAGCTTATTAGGGTAGGGAATGGATGGTTGGCATGTGAATCTTTTATTCTGGTGAGATAGACTGCGAGCATTTGTTGGGTGAATTGCACAGAATTACATTATCCTTTCGCTCTTCAACACTTCAACCTGCACTTATCAGAAAACAACAAATATTTCCCTTTATTTGATCTTATATGTAGTATTATTCATGCTTTATTACCAACGGCACAATTATTTGTGGAATACAACTCTTCCACTCCTATTGTTATTTGACTTAATTTATAAAGTTAGCAAATTTGAACAACATATATATTGCTGTATTTGTACCCACTTCCGCTGCTGTGGATCATGCCATTTCAATTGTAGGATCTCCATTGTCATCATCTTATACATGATTCACAATATTTAATATTTTCACATTGGATTCACAAAAATTAAACCCTACCAACAATTACAGCTCTTCACCACATCATTCTTGTTCTTTATTAAATTTTTTTTTTGGACTAAAAATTAGTAGAAGAAGGCCGAACAACGTAACATTTTTCTCGTTGGTTGTGACCATAATTAAAAGTTTTTCGCTCCTTCTATATATTCTACAATTCAAAAGGTAAGCTTGTCACCACAATTCTATTAAAAGAAATAGTCCGTTCACTTGAACTACCATTTTGACAGCGTCGTCTCCATTATTATAATGAATTCGTTGGAGTTTTTGTAAACAAGTACCAGCAATCAATGTTTGACATAGTGTAATTTTGTGTGTGATATTTGAAAAATTAATAAAAATGGAATGGTGCAAAGTTGTGGACATTCCCTTTGATTCACGCCACAAACGCCATGATTCCATGCCCCCCTTTTCCTTGATTTACACCATACTCCTCATGCGCCTACCTGCTTCACATGTCACCTTTCTCAACCATCCCCCTTACCTTTCTTTTCTGCTTTCTGGTTTCTACTCCCACTCCACGCATATTATCTCAACCCTTTTCACACTAATTACCCCCAACTTCTCCATTCCTCTCTCTTTCTTCTTCTTCCATTATTTGTATTTTGACACTCCAATAGGTGTGTCGGACTTTCTTTTTTACTTTAATTTCTGAATAAATTAAAAGATTTGTGGGATATATGTCAGAGTAATATCATTGTATTCAATGTAATTTCAACAATTTTTTAGAGCATTCATGCATTAAAATCGAAAATGCTATAGCCTAAAGCAATTTTGATCGATGACTAACCCAATGTGTTCAAGTGCGTAAAATTTATTTATAATTCTAAGTACCTAATTCCCACAAATTGTTTATATTAAATTCTAGCTCTTTCTAAATATATGTATCTTGTTAATGTATAATAATCTACAATTTAACACAATATTTTCTTATCCCTTCTATCTCCGCGATTCCATCACAATTCTTTTTATAAAAAATTATGTTCAATTTCTAATATTCAAATTCACCTGCCAATCAGACTTGGGCCTTTCTCATGTGGGTTCAAGCCTCAATGTCAACTTAATATTTTATTCGTGCCGACAGCCCAACTCAATCCCCAAAAACTATAATATCCATGGCCCAGCCCAATTTGCATATAATTCTTTTCTGGCTTTAAATACAAACATAATTACCATTGTGGAGGAAAAACAAGTAAAGGTAAAATCAATTTCTAGTTTTCCTAAATAATCCCCAGATTTTGCTGAGAAGATAGTAATTAAAATTCAAGAAATTAGAAAAATAAGCACATCCCGCCCCGTTACCAAATGTTGCATTTTGCGACCGCTTAATTCATTACATACCATGTTTATAAATTTGACGATGTTTATATATTCAAAAGAATAAGTTGTATATATATAACGTGAATGTTTTGAATAAAATATCTTTTTACGATGAAATCAAACTACCCCATTTCATGAGAATTTTAAGTTCACAATTTTTTAGATAAAAGTTAACCAAAAGGAAATTATGGTCTCATCTCAAGAAACAGCTTTATTTTTCAGAATTTATGGAGAGGAAGGAGTGTCAATGGGACCATTGTTCAAATTCAATGCCTTTGGACTTGGTGACAAAAATTAAAAGGCTCTTTATACCAACTTTTACAACTCTTTTGTTCCATATTTTCAAATTACACTACATTTTCATAATTATATCTTGTTTTTCCCTTCTTTACTTTCAAACTTCTGACCTAATCTCACTTCAAATAAAATTCTTGAGATGGAGTTACTTTTCACCCCACCCCCCTTCCCCCAATCTTTTCACTTTTAACACCTAGTTATTAATAATTTTACCAATGCTCTTCCAAGGGCAAAATGGTCTTTTTTGGGGGCAACGAGCTTTAATGATAACTGGTGGCATCTTATGGGTTTTGAGCTGTGGGTCAGCGGATCTAGCCGTTACACTACCCAACATTTGAATAAAGGGAAAACTAAGAACTTTTTAAAATTCCGAAATGACCGTTGAGCCTTATCGGGTTTCCTCATCAAAAACACGCTGCTCTGCTCTGTTTTCCTCTGTTTCTCAGACAGAATTTTCTTCAGGTTGAAGAAGAGATTTTTGTGGATGGCGAATAATCTGGTGTTCAGCGATGAAGAGATGGCGGTCGACGAGTGCCTCGGTTACCCGAAAGCCTACGCCAAGCTCTGTCGTGATCGGAGTATTGGGCCCTTCAGCCACGGCCCGCCTTTCACTTTCACTCCTTATGCTCTTCCTCAATCAGAGGTAAATTCATGGATTTGCGAATATGGGCTTTATTATTTACTCTAATGTCTTCAAAGAGAAGCTTTGGTTGCATGATGTTGCCCACTTACAATGGTGGGTTAGATGAGAATTCTATTATGTGTTTGTGTTTCTTGAAGTAGAGGAAGAAATGTGATGTTGTTGGCAATATGAATCGAATCAGGTTGTGATTTGAAGTATACTTCGTTCCAGTTTGAGTTCTCTGAAGGTGATGGGCAATGACTTTTACTCATGACCCTCTACTTGGTTGCTGAGAAAATTAAAGGGAAAT
Organism: Sesamum indicum; assembly: GCF_026168435.1. Taxonomy (NCBI): domain Eukaryota; kingdom Viridiplantae; phylum Streptophyta; class Magnoliopsida; order Lamiales; family Pedaliaceae; genus Sesamum; species Sesamum indicum. The sequence continues at coordinate 21,910,521 of NC_142657.1, forward strand.
TGTTGAGTTTAATTGCTTGATTCCTTCAAGCTGATTGTGGATTTGAAGTGAAAATTGTAATTCTTCTTGAAATTTAGATATAATTGAAAGAACTGGAAATTTCATCTCAGTGATTATAGCTTTTGAATTCCTAAGTTCAACCATCAAGGATGCGGATATGTTTACAAGCTGAAAGTTTCACACTTTAGAATTTCTTTGCTGATCTTCCAAAACTATCTGTTTGGACTACAGCAAAATACACTATCCCCTAAGCTCCAATTCTTGAAAATTCAGTCTTTAAGTAACAAATTCTGTACTTTTAGCCGGTGTTTAAGTCATTGTTGTTGATGGTGCAGGATTCAAGAGCAAAGGAACTGGATGACATGTTTCCTGTTACTGACCCCAAAGCAAAGCCTACAACCAAGCCCAAGATCTTCTTGAGTCTCTTATGGAAACAGCTCAATCATCTTGGGTAAGGCAATAATTTTCCCATGTTTTTTTTTTATATTTCAGTTATCTTGAAGCACAGGTGTCTTATAATTCGTGGACAATCTAAAATCCAGGAATGCCGGCTTTGATCCAGAAATAATTCGTGTGGATCCTTACGGCAATGTGCTATACTATCATGCCGATGCTGCTTCCCCTCTTGCTTGGGAGATTGATCATTGGTTTCCTTGCTCAAGTAATTGCGTTTTATGTGTTTATTTTAGATTTTAGAGAAATTTCAGTTTGGAGTGGAGGACTTTAATTTTTGGTTTATAACCGCAGGAGGAGGATTGACGGTTCCATGCAACCTCAGAATATTGCAATGGCAAGTCTGCAAAAGGAAGCATAACAAGCTAGAGTTTCTCATACCTTGGTGGGATTTTCAAGTGGGCATTTCCATTAACCAGTTTTTGTCCATCTTTGCTTCATCCAACTCGGATTTCAGGTTGGTAATGTAATAAATTCACAGCGTTTCATGATTCGACCATGATATGATATACTTGGTTAGATTTGTTGGAGTGTGGAAACTTGGCCTAATGCTATTAAAGAATTTTAGCATACACCTTATGTCAGGATTGTTTTGGTTTTTCTGCAATTGTACATATATCACTGGAGACTCGTATATAAGTGATGGATGGTTATCTATTACATTGTGCGATAATTCATTCTTAGTAAGAGATTTTAAGCAACGGCAGGCGCATATGTAATTCAGCTTTGGACAACAAAAAGTTCGTGTTTCTTTTTGCCTAGACTTTGCAATCCTGTTTTGCAATTTCCTGATAACATTCTATTTTCTTCTTCAGGCGGAGAGCATTTTCATGGTTGTTTTCGGAAGGTGAATGTGAAGAACTGAATGCTTCACAGACAGTTGATTCCCACACTTTCCCACAACATTTCTTAGAATCGAAAGGGAAACTAGGCTTGGCTCCAGCTGCTGTTGTTCTTTCTCGAAGAGAACCTTTTGATGCTCCATTTAAATCAGTGGATGTTAACCGAAGGCCTAGATCAAGCACTCCGATAGTAGGTCAGTTGCAAATGATCAAAATACTCCACATCTTCTTCTTAGTATGACCAAAAATCAATTTCCACAAGCTTCAACTATTAGCTTCTCTTAACATCTCATTCTGATTGTGGCAGCTGTGAAGAAAATGAAACAGCTCCCGAAAGAAAATGAAGATCCGTTAATAGTGTCCAATCCGTATCAAGCAATTGTCATGGCCAGAGATTCTTTAAAACAGAGAGAAGAAACAGCAAAGATGCAGGCAGAAATACAGAAATTAGATAATGAAGTCGGTGAATTGCAGCAGAAGACCGAGGAGGAGAAACTTTCGATCCAAGAACTGGAGTTGGTGCTGATAAAGAAGAGAAGACGAGCTGAAAAGTGTCGACGACTGGCAGAGTCACAGTCTTCCTACAGGGCAATGTTGGAAAAGATGATTAGAGATGCCATGCACCAGTAAGATTGTGTAAAAACCCAATCACATGAGCAGCACATAATCATCTTGTGTTATCTGAATTGTTTCGTTATCTTTTCTTCTTGCAGGAGTGTTGTCTACAAGGAACAAGTGAGGTTGAATCAAGCAGCGGCAAGTGCTCTTTTGGCCAGACTTGAAGCCCAGAAAGCAATTTGTGATTCTGCTGAGAGGGAACTCCATAGGAAGTACAAACAAAGAGATGAGCTAGAGAAACAGATTAGACCTGAATGGGAGCAAGCAAGGAAAAGGACAAGAATGGATGATGCCCTTAATGAAGAGAAAGATGATAAGATTGCTCTGTATTTGCCAGAAAACGAGCAAACGAAGCAACCAGAGGAGGAAATGAATGATGCTTCACTTGCAGAAAATGCCAAGCAGAAGATTCTGTATTTGCCAGAAGCTGAGTCCACTGCCCCTTTGCACAAGGAATTGAGAAAGTTCTTGGAGGAAGATCAGAGTGCTTCACCTGCAAGTTTACTGCAAAATGAGGAACTAGGGCAGGAAGGGACCAAAGGACATAGAGAGATGACAAACAATGTTAGCTTATTGAAGTCTGCTGCAGTTGCAGGAGAGAATAGGTATGTAATTGAAGAAAGACTTGAAAAGTTGGAGATGCAAGATGGAGGGAAAATATACAATATTCAGTTCCCATTTAATCATGAACCAGACAAAGAGGAGGACGAAGAGAGCAGAAGACAACGTGGGAAAGGAAATGTTGAGAAATGGCTGCAATTTCTTCTCCAAGGTACAGCAGAGGATGCTGACTTGAATACTCAAAGCACTGATGAAAAGGAAACCACAAAGAGCGATGAATTAATCAAGAAGCTGAATCTGGTATATCCACTGACAGAGATCAAAGTTTCAAGAGCTCAGGAATCACAATGTACTGAGACTGAAAAGGAGGTTGAAAAGTTAGATGATCAGGCTGTGATACTGGACAAAAATGACGAGAAAAAAACAGGCGGTGCTGTTGAAACGGCAGCCAGGAATTCAGTCTCAGATGGAGGAAAAGAGAATGGGAAGAAGCATTCAGTAGTTAATATGGCAAGTAACACTCCATTTAAGAACCCTCCTTACAGAATTGTGCCAGAGAAGATTAAAGTAAAGGAATCAGTTTCCATAAGCAAAGGAGCAGGAAGAATGAGTAGCCCTGATGTGAATGCTGCAAGAAGAGAGAAAATCGGCAAGGAGAGGGAACTTTTGAGGTCAGAGAGTGCCAGAGCATTTAGGCGAATCCCATCTTCTCCCTCTCTTATCTTGGAAGGCATGAAAAAGAGGGTGGACTGCATAGGAAAGAAACCGTTGGTACTTGATGACAATGATGGTGATGACGGCCATGCAGCCAGAAACAGCTTCCTTAAATCATCGATCAAAACAATAAAGAGAGCTGTGAGGATTTAGGTTGTTTGTGCAGCAGTTATCCTTTTGTGTGTGTGATTTGTTGAGAGAGATGCTCTCCTAACTAAATAAGGGTGTGAAATTTGTCATTTGTTCTTTATTGTTTTGGTTGTGAGATATGTAATAACAGCTTGTTGTTTGACAGAATCCATTAAGTAGAAAAAATGTTCAAAACAGAGCAAGTTGCATTGACTGAGAGACATGTATGATGGTATGTTATTTCATGTATTTTAATGCTACAGAATAGTTTACAGCAGATGCCCACTCAATTGCAAGGAAGAAGGCATTTATGTCCCCAGTTCACCATCCCCCATATTTACATGCATTTACAAACAAAAATTACAAGCTGAGATTCTGAATCCACTTTGCCGTTGCGTTCTCCATTTGTGGCTGACCTGCGTTTCAAAGCTCCTCCATAATTTGCCATTGTGTTGTCCACTTGTTTCAGGACACAGTCACCGTTCTAGCTGCTTTAATGCACTAGTAATGGATACGTGCCTTACATGTGATTCATATGTTTTTACTAAAATAATATTATAATTTTAAATTTTAATAATTAAATCCAAAATATATTTTTCACAATAAAAAGAAATGAATTCGCCAAATGTTGGTCGACTTGAATAATTGTCTTAATATATAGGAAAATGTAAACAAGTTAAAAATACCAACTTTAAATAATATTATAACATGAATATATTGTAATTTTCATTAGTTTTTTTCTTTTTTTCTTTTTATCTTGATCCTTGATAACATTTTCTTCTTGCTTTTCTTCGTGGATTTTGTCCTATACTTTCTTTTAAAGTTGTTAAGAGTTTCTTCATCATCACTCGACTTTGTATCTCAAACTGTTCTTGCTTTTCCTTCTAAGTTATTCTTCTTCTGCCTTTTTCTTAGTCGAGATCTCCTCATCTTTATCATTAATTTCAATTGATGTCGGGCCTTCTTACTAATAATTTCATTAATTCTTTTTATTCTCATTTTCTGGTAGGTGTTGTTTCTTTTAAATTGCCTCTGGTATAATGGTTAGTCTACTCTTGTTCACTTCTTCCTTTTCGTTAACTGCAATGAGAAATCGAAACACTGTGATTGTAGGCTTAATTCTCTGTAATATTTTCACTGATATTCTCTCTATAATAATTAATATACTACATTAGGTGATCATTTATTTATTTTAAATATAATTCATATAAAATACTTCCTCCAAGATTGTCACGTTTATCTTGATGACTGTTATAATAAAAAGTTATTTAATAAAATTAATCTGTTCAATTGATGTCAGATTTTTTTCTACAAGGCATCCAGCATATACGGCTATTGTTTCCTCAAACAACGTAATCGATGCACTGTCAGCTTCTTGAAGGATATTTAAATAAATACTCAATTAAAATTTTTTTAATGAATTAAATAAAATTATATAAAGAAGTAAACAAATGTTGGTGCAAGTACCAAGTCATTGTAGGAATGATCAAATAGATTTTCATAGTTTGAGAGGACTTTATACATATTGTTGAACTAATCTATACTTCACCAGTTTATTTCCAGTGAAAACTTTTCAGATGTTTCACTTGTATTCCTACCTTTTCTTGAAGATTTTTGCAAATGTGTTCTCTAAAAGCTAGCCTTAATTGCAAAGACTGCAAACTTTCCTGCAACTTTTTGGTTTCCTCCTCATCTTGTTTCGCTTTTTCTGCCTGTTCATACATAAAATTGAAACAGAAAAGAAAGTGAAGATTAGTTGGAAGACATTTTCAGTCAATGTAGCAAACAAGGATTCTCAGGCTGGGATTGTGCTTCGTACAAGCTGCTTGTATTTTAACAGCTCCGTGTGATCTGTTTGTCTCTGAGCAGGCCCATGTTCTACACCTCGGACACCGACTGACTTGCGAAATTCAAGGAACAAAAGGTTTCTCCTAAGTCGGCCACATTTGGGCTAATGTGAACAAACATCGAAGTCTTACAATCTCCTCCTGCATTAAAATTCCCTGGGTGTAATTAATATTCAAAAAGCTATATGAAGAAACAACTTCTTCCCCGTTACAGAATATTTATCAAGATTGCATTTCTAGCTATAGTATCATAACCATAAAAATAATTAAAAACTACTTCTACTTTTATCACTATTTATCAAAATCCTTATCTCGAAATGCATAGTAATAGTACACACCATCCTGATGGAAGAAAGGGTCTGTCACAACTAAATAAGTGTTGAGCTAAACAATAGAAATATTCAACTCACCTAGAGAACTTTGCAGAATATGTGAATTTCTTTTTTTTTTTTTTTAAGCATATGTGTGAGTTTTGATTCCTGCTTGTCAGCTGAATACACTAATTAGAAAATAACCTTGGGATATAGTATATAGCCACAAAAGTAAAACGTAAGCACACAGAGAAGGAAAGGCACTAATGTGTATCGAACATGAGATGTTTTGGAGGCAAGAGCAGAGATAACATCCCCCAGTGTTCATAAGGACTTGTTTATGAACTGGGATTCCTTCGGCCTATCCCCTTCAACTCAATCCTACAAACACACTCTTCCAGCCACATTTAGCTTCTTGTCCTTTGCCCACTTACTAAATTCTCTCCCATGAGAGTCACATGCAACAAGCTGCAATTATATTAGGACTTAAAAAAGGATACGTATTAATTCCATTAACTGAGAATACGCATTCAAACCAATAATCACCGATAATTACCAATAATCAGAGAGATCTGAATCAGATGAATAAACAAAGAAAAAGCAATGTAGATTGCAGAAGGTGATCAAAATTACCAGTGAGAACAGCTACGTAGCTCATTACTCATTAGCACTGGTTGATCCAACAGATCTTACTCGACTTCCTAATGAGAGTAGGCCCCATATCTCATCTATACCATAAACACCAAGCCTCAAGAAGTCGAGGGCCTGCGCAGCGACTGCTTTATTCCGAACCTGCATTTGCTGATTATTAACCCTTTTTCAATAAAAGTGACAGATATTCAAATAAGTTATCACTCATGTTCCTGTTCCTGTTTGCTAGTTTATGGTTACTACCATCTTCTAAGGCATTTTACGTCATTTAACTCGTAAATATCAAAGCATAAGGATTCAATTCAGTACCTTTTTCACTTGTCTGCATTTGTGTATGTCGTTTAAACAAGTAACAACACTACTTATTTGCAACAACGCACATAGACATGTAGGAGAACACCAAAGAATAAGGATATAAATTTCTAGTTTCAAATCCAATTTGCTTTATCATACCTTTCATGTATGTCAAATCCCCTCCTCCCTCTGAATTTTCATAGTACTAAACACTGAAAACAATTCCTACGTGATATTTTCCAAAGAGGCTCAATTACACATTTAATGATTGCAACAATTAAACCGTATGAAGTCTTGCGAATTCATTAAACATAGAAAATCAACCTGAGAAAAATAAAGAACTTACTTTTATCTGCACGACAACTTCTCTCCGTATAACCTTTTCATAGTCTTCAGATAATTCGTGGACTTGTGCCATACGAAGTCATGTTGAGGACTTCATTGAACACAGAAAATCATCAGCAAGGAAAAGAAGAAATCTGACCGAGTATCTCTGAATTAGCAGAGAATGAATGAATGGCGAGAAAACAAAGAATCACAAGGCAAGAGAAGTTTTGGAAGTCAGGGAGAAGGGAAGTCAAAAAATATGTAGGCAAATAGGCACTTGTTCATAATTTTTTTTAAATATAATAGGGCAAGTGAAGGGGTAAATTAGGCAAATTGAAAAAAGAAAGAAACCAAAATCCCTATTCATTCTTTTAAAGATATATAGATAGATAGATATAGATATTGTTTGCTACTTCTTCCAGATCTTTCCACCATGGAACATAACACGCCTTATATATAAATAAGATATCTATATGAATAGAATTCGCCAAGTTATCTCTTCGTCAAGATGGGGCCCAATAACCCTCATCTCCGCAAGAGCAGCTCCCATCCTTGAAATGGTGGAAATGTTCAGTGTCTCTGACAGAAATCTCTCTCCTAACAACCTTCGATATGAATTTGATTGTATTATGACAGCTTTCGCACATGTAGAGATTTTTTGTTACCCAAATAGGCATCCCAGGGGGAGTGTTTATGAGCCCAAATGCAACAGCCAGTCTCTCACTGTGCCCACAGAAAACATCTGCTTTTGAAGCCTCAACTTCATTTCTAAAATTTCTATCTGGATCACTATGACCTGTTGTCTTCATTTTCTCATAAAATCCCTGCAGGATAGCAGATATTTCTGTTATTTGCGGGTGGGAACTGTCACCACTAAGAAAGGCGTGGACTTTTCCTTTAACTTCCACCCAACTGCACCCAGGATCAATGGTAAGCCCCATCTCTCCCATGGTCTTCCTCAATTTAGCAACTTCATCCCACTTACCGCAGTCAGAATACAGATTGCACAGCAGAATATAATACCCGACACTCCTGTTATCCATCCCAAAAATATGCCGTGCAGCAAGCTCACCAAGTTCAACTTGTCTGTGAATCCTACATGCATTCAACAAGGCTCCCCATATAGCTGGATCTGGCGTCATAGGCATTTTTTCAATAACCTCATAAGCATCCTTCAGCTTTCCCGCACGACCAAGCAAATCCACCACACATGCATAATGTTTCAGATTTGGAGCAACAGAAAACTCTGTTTCCATGCTTTTAAAATACTGCAATCCTTCGGTCACCATACCAGATCTGCTACAAGCACACAGCAGAGCTATAAATGTAATCTCATCTGGCCTTACTCCTGATTTTATCATTCTATTAAATAACTCCATGGCAAGAGCACCTTGGCCCCTCTGGGCATGGCCAGTCAGCAAAATATTCCAAGAAGCAGCATCTTGTTTCTGTGTCTTAAACTGATTCCTAGCAGGCTCCATCCTCCCACACCTCACATACATGTCGAGGATTGCATTGGGCAGAAAACCATCAAATACTAATCCACTCCTCAATACATAGGCATGGATTTCCTTTCCACACATCAATGCCCCTATCCTGGCACATGCCGAAAGTACAGAGACCAAGGTAACGTCGTTTGGGTTTAGAATGATCATCATTTGCCTAAAATAAATCAATGCTTCAAAGCTTCTGTTATTAATCCGAAGCCCAAGAATAATTGATGTCCAAGATACTACATTTTTATCAGGAATCTGGTGAAAGACTTCTAAAGCCTTATCAATGCATTTACACTTGGAATAGAAGTCAATGAGAGCGTTAGCAACCATAAGATGCCCTATAAGTCCTGTCCTTTTGGCCAACTCATGAAGTTTCATGCCTAGATCTAGAAAACCAAGAGAAGCACACGCAGATAAAACACTGGCAATAGTGATCTCATCTGGCATAACACCTTCTAGCTCCATCACCTTATAGGTTTCGACAGCTTTTTGAGCCAACCCATTGTTGCAATAACCTGAAATCATCGATGTCCAAGACACCACATCTTTAGACTCAATTCTTACAAAAACTTTTTCTGCTTCACCCCACCTTCCAATACTTGAATACATCTGAATCAATGAGTTACTCACTGACTCATCAGCCCCATATTCCATCTTCGCAACGTACCCATGAACTGCCCTTCCAAGTCTCTCATTACCAAAGGCCTCACATGCTGAAATCACACTAGTCATGGTCATCAAATCCGGATCAAAACAACACTCCCTCATGGAAAAGAACAACCGCAACCCTTCCAAATACTCTCCATTTTCAAAATACCCAGCAATCATCGCATTCCATGAGATCTTATCCCTCCTACACATTCCGTCAAATAACATCCTAGCACTCCGCAGATCACCACACTTGACATACATAGTGATCAAAGCATTTACAACATCAATATCAGCCTCAAACCCAAACCTTAACACATGAGCATGAATCTCCGTACCCCATTCCCAGTTGCTCAACCCACCGCAAGCTCTCAACACACAAGGAAAAGTATACACATCAGGCCTAACACCAAACCCACCAAGCCACAACATTCTCCCATACAACTCAAGTGCCTCATCGAGAAACCCGTTCTTTGCATACCCACCAATCAAAACATTCCAAGAAAACACATCTCTTTCCTCCATTTTCCCAAACACGTACCACGCATCACTCAGATTCCCCAACCTCACAAACATGCTCAAGAGCGCATTTCCTAGCCTTAAACTCATCTGGCTTATCAAATTCGACACCAAAGAGTAAACTAGCGACCCTTCATTAGACGCCCTCTTGAATTCGCACAACCTTACTAAAGAAACAAATGTTTCCTCCTCTATATCACTTTGAGGCCCTTTCCCGACAGAAGTCAGGAAACTTATAGCTTGATTTAACTCATTTTGAATGCATAGCTGATTTAAATACGAGTTGGGGTCGGTTGTGAAGGAGGAACTGGAGTTCAGAAGAGACTTCTGGTGGCTTTTTCTGAGGGAAAATTGGTTGTTATTGGATATGACTTGAACAAAATTCTGAGTTTTGAGATTGGGGAGTTTTGAAAAATTGGGGGTTGGGCGGTCGGAATTGAGAGAAATTGGTGGGGTTTTCGTTGAGACAGCCATTTTAGCTGAAGCATGGCAAGAATGGAGCAAGGGTTTTAGTTGAGGTTTAATTGCTCATTAACTTTTGGCTGAAACATAAAAGTAAGCAAAATAGCGAAGATTACTGCAGATTGATTCCTTCAGGATAAGGCGGAGTGAGAGCGTTTCCCCGATAGCGCGCAGATTGATTACTTCACATAAGATAGTGAAGCTGATTAAGAAAGGAAATGAGAAGCCATGGTTTTGGGCTTTGAAGTTGCAGAGCAAGGGATGGAAGTTTTTGAAGAAGTCAGTGGTTGGTTGAGCGGGATGGTTTTATGATGAGTTTTATGGAGAAGTGTTTCTCCAGGGAAACTGGTTGGTTGAGCGGGCTAGTTTTATGATGAGTTTGTGTGGGAATTTATGAGGGCTTAGTAAGGATTTTTATCTTATTCTCGTATCATATGTCACACACATGTAAGGCATGCAACCCTAATTTTAAATAATTTAATTGTCTTTTTAATTTTTAAAAAGAACAAATATGGACAATCAAATATTAATGATACCAAAATGTGATAAAAAAATGCCGACGTAAATACGACAGCAATGATTTTGCCAAACGAATTTACTGATATATTTTCAACTTAAGTAAGATATATTTTCTTGAAAAATTCTTTAGTAAAATAATATGTCGTCCTTTGATTTTTTTTTTTCTTTTCTCCAAATTTACATTACTATTCTTGAAGTGAAATGTGAAAAATCTTAAATTAAGAGCCCATATGATATATTAAGTTTCACATATTGGATTTATGTGTGAGCATTGAGTTGAATTTTCAAAACATAATAAAACAAAACATAAATGATATTTTCAATTTTAACCAGATATATTTTCTTGAAAAAATCATCAATAAACAGAAAGTAAGTTTCTTGGGCCTGCAAATTTAGTAAAACAGAAAGTAAATTTGTGGGCCTAACCTCCCTACTAATAGGCCCGTTGGGTTGGTGTGCCTTGTTTTAGGCTTAATCTATGAAAAGTTTAGGGGGCATCATCACTTCCTCCCCTTCCCTTCCACTCCAAGAGTGGAAATCGTAGAGCTGGACTGCTGGTGTAGACAGGACATCCTGCAAAAATAAGGGACCTTTCATGCTCATTAGTAGGACAAATCCCGCTGGGTCTGTTGAGCAATGCTGACCAGTCGAAGGACTCTAATAGGTGAATCCTTCTACCCAAAGGAACTAGAGCGTGTGGATCTAAGAGTTTTTTTTTTTTTAATTAACTTGGCTACTTGAATTTTCTGTTATGCTTTATTGTTTCCACTATAGGGCAGGGAATCTTGACGTACTTTGCCCAGCTGATGCATGCCTACTTGTTTTAGTTACTCCTGTCATTTGCGAGGAAAATATGATTTTGTTAGCAGGAGAGAATATATCTCACAATAAATCAGTAGGATATAACTCAAGTAGAAAGTTAACCTAAGCATGTTTTGTTAGCATTATGATGAAATAGATGTGCCAACAGAAGGCGGTTGGAAACTAAAGTGACTGAGTTACTGGTAGCTGCTTCCATGTTGTATATGCTAGCTGGTGATGGCTGAATTGGATGCGTTCGCCAACTAGTAGCGATTCATGCGTGCACCAGCTGGTGGCAGCTTATGTAAGTGCGTACACTAGCTGGGTCGACTTATTCGAAGTGTGCGCCAACTAGGGGCGACTTATTAGGAGGGTGACCGATTGGTGGTGACTTATTACAAGTGTGTGCTGACTGGTGAAATCTTACGTAAATGTGTATGCAAGCTAGGAATGACTAATGTAAAAATATATGTCAGCTGGTGGCGACGACTTATTTAGAGTTAGTTAGCAACTGAAAACTGATTCTGCAAGTAACACAAGATAGGAAGCAAGAATTACCTTTATATTATAATATAATACTTGATTACAAGGATAGTGTAGATAGAGATTAGGGATTTCAAGAATAAAACTTTCTAAGGTTAGGAACATTCCATGGTCAAGAAAGGCTTCTAACATCCCATGCTTGTTCCTTGCCCTTGCAAGAATTGTGGTGGCGCGAGCGTTTTTTCTTTTACTTGGACCTTTATTCTTTGTCTATGTAGTTTTTCAGGTAGCTGGCTTGTATAAGCCTTCTTACTCTTGCCTGAGTTGGCGGCACCAGTTGGTCTCGTGCCTTCACTCTCTGTGATATCTACAAAAATATTTAGATTTCACGAGCTAGGGACCTTCTTCTGAGCCTTTAGGCCATTGTAAGGCAGGATGTTGGTCAACCGTCAAGGGCATTCTAGCCGCGCTAGTAATGAGCGAGGTGTAGCATTCGTTCTTTGGAACAAGGGAATTGAAGCATCCTCTGGCTCTCCCTGCTCCTGCTGGAGGAACACAACTAGTTCTCCCACGCTTATCACGACTGCTCTTCGTCACTAGCCAGACACCCTCTATATTCATGTATTTTCCAGCCCGAGCCGACATGGCTACGAAGTCGGTTACTGGGTTTTTAGCTAGATACTCGGAAAGAGGGCTTCTACGGATCCTTTGGGTGAATGCACTGACCAGTACCTCTTGGTAAGTTGTTGGGACCTCAAATATGGTTATGTTTTGAACTGCTGAACGTAGGCCCTTAGAATCTCATTGTCTTTCTGCTTCACCCCGAAAAGACTGATAGCGGATTTTCGATACTCCTTGCGACTAGGGTATTGGTGCTGGAAAAGGTAGCTAATTTTTTCAAAAGATCTAACTCATCCAGCTAGAAGTTAGTCGAATCATCTTTGGGAAAAATTCAATAGCATAGTAAGGAAAGCACGACATTGAATGCCTTCAGTATACCTATGCTTTTAAAACTTACAGATATGTGCAACTAGATCAGTGGTACTATAATAAGCATGTAAGTGCGAAGGTGCTAGAAAATGAGCGAGAGTTCCTCTACCGTGATGTGCTCATCGAAAGAAATGCCACGGTTAGCAGACATGGTCTCTTTTTGTCACTTGCTGATTAAGCTTGACCATCTCTTTCTTTAATGATTCCCATATTTCAGGAGGATGTAAGGTGGTTGCTTACTTGCTGGCAAAAGTCAAGAGGCGTGGATTGATCCCGCTGGGAGTCCTATAGGAATCTGCTCGTCAACGCCTTGGCTTCCTGGTGTTCCACCTCTTGGTAGCTGGAGGGTTGAGTTGATGGTCTTCATGATAAATTAACGAAATTGCTCACAGAAAAAAGGGTTCATAGCAGCAGATCAGTTGTTTGATCGAGATCTGCAGCTGGAGCATTGGTGGCTCCTAAGGTTGGATTTGGAATGGGAGCATTAGCGTCTCTTGCAGTTATATTTGCAGGTGGAATGGTAGGACTTGCTGCAGCAGGTAGTTAAGAGTTTCCCTAATAGGATCCATTGTCACCTCCATTTATTGAATTAGCCATTTCTCGTCTCTTAAGCTCAAGACCCCATAGACGGTGTCAATGATTGGTACCAAATTTTTTGCCACACCACAAGGTGAAAAATCTTAAAGAGAAATCCTAAGATCAACAGATATTAACGCTACAAAACAAATATTAGCACTCCGATTCTTCAGTCGTTAATAATTTGTAGACGAAATAAAAGGAAAAACTTGAACTAAAGTGACAATAATGGTGAAATAATATGTGTCCGACTGAAATGGGCTCATTTTTTGAGGCTGCCAATTCAGTAAAACAAAAAGTAAGTTTGTAGGCCTGACCTTCTTTCTGATGGGCTAACTGGGCTGGTATGCTTTGTTTTAAGCTTAGTCCATGAAAAGTTTGGGGGCACCAACGGTAATGTATCATATTTAATATTGATGGTCTAAATTAACTACAATTGCGTATTAAAAAATACACTTATTAACTTATTGTATTCAATTTGTAAAATGTATAACTTTCCAAATTTAAAGCAACAATGGATATATTTATCAATAATTAATAAAAAAATCAAAATTCTAAAATAGCTTAATAGAAGAAAAATAAGAGAGCCACCTAATTTTAATTTATTGTTTTAATTTAAATAATTAAGTGAACAATATTATTATATATTAATTATGTATAGTTTGTCTCTGATTTGTATATAAGCAGTTTAGGTATAATTTTTATTTTGATTAATGTATAAAATAATATATAAAAATTAAAGGACGATAAATTTTTCTTTAGAAGATTAAAGTAGAATAAATTCTTATTCATTTGATCTATTACTCTAACCAAAAAATTCAAAGTTCTAGAGATTAGAATTGTGTCAAAATTGCTCAATTTTGGTCAAAAACATCCTTCAATTATATATATATATATATAGAATAGATTAATAGAAGATAAAATCTTGCAATAATAAATACATATATAAATAATAAAATCCCACGTTTAATGTTAATTAATTTGCTAATACATAGGTGCTATAATTGATTGTTCTTGTTCAATAGTGTTGTTTCAATTATTATATTCTTCATTGCAAAGGGTCAGTGCTTGTGAATTTTAACATTTGATTATCAGCTTTTGAGATACAACGAGTTGGATTGCGAAGGCTTGATTATGATTTATATGGAATCAGGCAACAATAAGAAAATTTTCATTTCTTTGGATAATTTACAACAAAGTATACAAAGCTCCCTTGCACAAAGTAATCTAATTTACAACCAAGTATCTTTACATTAGATAGCTGCAAATGTCTCATTGGATGAAGAAATTCTTCTCTTGTGTTGATGCATCTTCAACTTTAATTTAATGGCAGCCTGAAAACGACAAAAGAAAAAGAATCAGAACATGAGCAGCAATCAGTCTATACTCGTTTATTAAAGCACGAGGGACCCTAAGCCTGTCATTGATTTGCCATGTGTGCTTACCTAAATAACCCCGTACTCCTAAGACTTATGTGGAACATCTAAGGTTTATGTAAAAATTTAAACACTCCACTCAACACACGGGCTAAGATAATGTACCTTAACATCATTTAGAACCAAATTGCAACCTATGTATCGATCCATTTCTCTCTCTCCCTCTTCTTCTATCTTAAAAAGTATTCTATGATCCTATACAATTCCTCTCTGTCAATTTCTCTCATGTTTGAAAATCCAAAAAGTTGAAAAACCATTGTATTCCTCTTTGTACACTTCAAAACCAAAAGTCTACTATAATTTCTATAAAAGCTCCACGTTCTCACTATTCTAATTTGAAAAGAACAAGTACATAAATTTTTTAAGCCTCCAAGAATACGACGGATACAGAATAGTTAAGAATGCCTAAATTGGAAAACAATTCTCCAACCTTTTGGCAAATTTATTCTCAATTTATTCATTGAGTTGGGTTTTGTTTCAAAGATTGCTTTTCAAAACTTTTCGATGTCATATATCTAAAATTTTGTATGAATTTTACAAACCACCATATTTTGTCATGCCATTAACATCAGATTTTTGCAGGTGTATCATAATAAAGTTTGTCGGAAAAACATTACTATACAAAACACAACTTAGTTTATTTATGAACTTCATTAATAAAACATCTTATACTAAAATATTGACGATTGTCTGCATGCCAATCTGATTCATTTATTTCTAGGATACAGATAGATACAATTATCATAATTAAAACACACCTTCTCAAAAGTGGTATGGACAACTTCAAAAATATTTGAATCAATCACCAAAACGTATAAAATTCATCAATTCAATAGGGAAAAGGTCCGCTGAAGTGCTTTTTTGAAAACTATAAAAACTATTCCTTTGAAAATTATAAAAATCATTTTGTTATCAAAACAAAAATGAATTGGGCTTTTTGTGGAGTTCTGAACCATTTTTCCAAAAAATTCATCACAAGATACTAAGAATTATCTGGATAAAAAAATTTGTGCACCACAAGCTGATTTGAAAAGAAAAAAGTTGATCAAAAAAATATTTATGGTAACCAACGGTTTTATAAAAGAAAGTAACGGTTTTATAAAAGGTTGAAAATCAAGAGATGTTGAATTCATAAGCAACTCAATGCATGTGCAAGTGAAAAACTCGTTGAATTAACAAGAGAAAAAAAAAACTGAAATACTTGTGGTAAGTAACGGTTTTATAAAAGAAAGCATTTAAAAAGAAATAAAAAATTGTGAACAATTTTCTAAATACAAAAATCATAGAACTTCCCATGTCTAAGATTGTCAATTTGCCAAAACTGTATGTTCCTTGAAAATCATTCCTCAAATTTAAGAATTATATAATATTGAAGAAAGAGTTATCAAATCCCATTAAAAAAAATAAAATAAAAGTGGCATGTAGACAATCCTATATTTTGGCATTAGGGTTCCATTATCAAAGTTCACAAATAAATAGTTTATGACTGTATAGTAAAGAATTTCTAACTACGATACACCTGCAAACATGAAGATGTCAAGAACATGACACCATGATTTTCTGCACATCCATACAAAATGATAAATAAACAGCATCAAAAAATTCTAAAGCAATCCCATGAAGAGACCCAACAAAATGAATAAACCAAGACTAAATCTGCAAAAAGAATAAAGTTTTGTTCTTCGTATTGGCATTCAACACTACACATGCATCCTTCAGATTCTTAGCGGCGTAAAAAATTCATATTCTTGTTTTTTCCAAATTACAATGGTGATAACGAGGACACTTCACAGAAATCACAACAGGGCCTTAGGTTTTGAAGTTTACAAATCGTAAAACACAATGGATTCAACATCTCTTGATTTTCAAATGTGGGAGAAAAATCAACAGAGTAGAACGGAAAGGAACATGGATTACTTTTCGGATAGAAAAACAAGTCGAGAGGAAACTATAGATACAACGGTTACCATCAGGCTCTAAATGTTGTTAAAATGCATCATAGTAACAGCCAATGTGTGCTTCAGTCGAGTGTTCAAATTTCTACTTAACCCTTTTGAATTCCACACAATTCATAAGAATATGAGATTACTTTAGTTCGCACAAATTTTGACAAACCAAATTCAAGCCCCAGGCCCTCAATCTTCCAAAAACGAGTATAGATCACCTACACTAATCACATAATTTGATATCATAAATGCTCGTTATCAATATATCAAAATAAAATGCTTGTTATACATAGAACCGAAAAAAGATTTCTCAAGTAAATTGATACCATTTTATAATTATATGCTCTATGTGTTATGGGCAAACAAAATCAGATATTGCCTCCATATCCTGTAATATGCATGAGGACAGAATTTTGAAAGAAACTAGGATATGAGAAAAGAACGGGAAAAATCATTGGGTGCCACAGTGTAAACCTGTGAATCAAACCGTAGCTCATAGTATACTCCAGTGAAAGGGCATAAACAATATACCAACGATACATCATAAACGAGAAACTTCCTATGCAGACATAAGAAACAGCAAAAATACTTCAAATTCAAGAAACCTCTCGGAAATGCACTTAAGAAAAGAATATTGCTGATCAATTTGCAAGCTTCTAATGATTTAAGAGGATTATTAAACTCAAGCTAAAATAGAAGTAAAAGAGAGTGGTTGAATGGCACTTACATTATAGTGAAACCATATATATTAAGATAGGCGAAAGGCGAACCTGATTGGTAGTATAGATAATAGTAGGAAAACAAATGTTGCTATGGCTCCAAAAATGGACCCGAGTCACCGATCAAAGTCAAGATATTACGACATGAGCTCCCATTAGCTTCGAGTAGTAGTCTCACTGTAGATTGTGTTAGACCACCAACATGGTGCAACCAACAAACATCAGTATATTTGCTAGCAACAAGTCATATATAGAATTAGACAACAAAACCAGATTTATCAGAACCAAAGTCCACATGAACCAAGGACAATTAGTTCAGAAAATTTGAGAAAATACCACTAACCTCTAACAGAAAAAGAAAATCAGTGTAACATTATAAACACAAAGGTAAATATGTAACTATAATGCATACAACATTTATATTTTCCTGAAACTTAACATTCTTTCCTTAGTTTCCTATCCCAATCCAGGGGGATCGCAAATTCAAGCCAATCCATAGCATCAATTTCAATAAAGAGCAAGAGTCGCGTATTATGAATTCCGGTGAATATCTTAGCATTATGAATAAGAGAAAAATATAACTAAGATAAGGAAACTAGTGACGGGGGATAGAATGAAACTGGCGTCATCTTCATTCCCCCCAGAAGTTCTTGAAGAACTTAGAGCCTGAAAATAGAAAATAGTAAAATATCTCCTGCACTTTTGTAACAAATCCACAACCACTAACAATGTCATATTTAATTCACAACAATTTGGTCACTGTTACACATTTCTTCAACCACAGATGAAAGTAACAGAGAAAGACACCTACATACAAACAGGAAAGTGAAATGGAGAAATTCAACACGAAAATGACAATCAACATTTTTTAAATGGAATAAGCCGGTGAAGTTAAAATAAGCTTGACAATGAACAAAATCGTGTCCAAAATGATGTCTGACACCAAACTTTTCAAAGACATGTCGCTTTTCTCTCTGCATCTAGAAACATTCAACACACTTGAAACAAAAATAACAACAACAGGTAAGTTAGGAACACAAACCTCCAGAATGCTTGAAGATCCAACCAAAATGAGCACCACAACAATCTGGTAGGCAAAAGAACTGCATTAGTGGACTTTTGAAGATTCAACGTGTCCTCAAGAAACAAGACAGAGAAAAAAAAGAACAAGAAAGGGAAAGAGAATCGATTCATACAAGAAAAGAACAAAAAACAAAAAAAAAAGAATCGGGACATTCATCAGACCAAGATAAGAGTTCACATGTTCAGTAATCAATTCGTAGTGCTCCAAGATTCACTTATTTCCTACACTATATCAAGAATCGAACCAAATGCAAGAAAATTGGAAACAAGAAATTGGATAAAAATACAGTACCTCTCTAAACTCCAACAAGTGAGGGTGGAATCTTCACGCACAACTTAAAGAAAAGAAGTGCTGAAAACGGCAAGGGCTGCGCATGCAACGGATCATTTTTTTGAAACTCGACCCAACCCTCTCGAAGATTTCAGGATTTCAGGAAACAAGACCAGAAAAACCAAAAAGAAGACAAGAAAGGGAAAAAGAATGGGTTAACTCCACAAGAAAACATGAGAAAAAGAACAATACAATAAAGAAAAAACAGAACCGGGTGGGGCATCCAATCAACGGATCTTTTTTGAGAAACTCGATCCAACCCCTTCCTCTCGCTCTCCAGAACTTCAATTTCTTCTCTTCCTTGAAAATCTTTGAATTCTTCTTCCATGGACATTGTAGAGAGTAAAGGAAAGAAGAAATAGAGACGACTAGAAGAAGAGACTCTGTATTATATGTATATCCACGTGTCTATTAATAATATATATTAGGTAAATTACACCCACCTCTATTAAGGTTTACCATATATATTAAACAACTAAAAGGTAATAAAATGATTAAAAATGCATACTCTTTTAATTAAATACAAATTCACTAAAAACATTGATCGACAAAAAAAAAAGGGGGATAAGTTATGTTTTACCATCCAAACTATAATCGTTTTTATAATTTGATATTTATATTTTTTTTGTGTCAACTTTCTTTCTCAGTTTTACAAAATTTTGGGCTTTGTCATTTATAACTATCTTTTCACCAAGTTTTTTGTCAAAAGAAATTACATGCAGTACACATTGTAGTATCAAATGAAAAATATGAAGCTCTGTGTTAAAATTAAAAGAAAAAACTCAATGTATGTGTCAGTATTATATTTTATAACAGAAATAAAGAGTAAAACTTACAAATTGGAAACTGCATGATAAGACTACATCATAAAAAAAATTGTGAAAAAATATTATATAAAATAAAGTTTATATGCATGAACACATCAAAAGTAAAAAAAAAAAACTACAATGACATAGGTATTTTTTAAAAGACAGAATAATTAAAACTAAAAACACAAACAGAATATTTAGAAATGATTGAGCACCTTAAAAACAATGTCTTGAAATTGATTTGTTCATTAAATTTATATGAATCATATATTTGAATAGCTCTTACTTAAAAATTATTTTAAATGACAAAGACATGATCCAATGAACGACCTATCAATATTAATGAAAATAAGGTCAAGATGTTAGAGATAAAAACAAAGAGAGTAATAAAGAGAAGTTAAAAAAAAATCTAGGTTAATTACTGGAAAGGTTTTCTATTATTTCTTTTAAAAAAAAACCAGAATTAAATTATAATTAAAATAAAATACATACTAATTACTCCAAACTCCAAACAAAGACGACATAACCCCACACTTGAAGTCATTTACAGTTACTTCCCATTCCCGTGGAAGATTCTAAGAATCATCCCCTAAATTCCTATTATATTCAAACCCCTCACCTCGCTTTCTTCCAACATACGTCCCGACAAACGTAGGCATGGTTGAATTTTGAATGTAAGAGGGAATAGACGAGAGAGAAATCATTTTATGTAACATACAATTTACATGTGTTGTTAGGGAGTTGAACAATTAAGACAACTTTGTTATTAAATTAGGGGCACAAAGTCATCAAGTGTGGTGTGGTGTGGTGTTGACAACAAGAAGAGTAGAAGGGGTGACTGAGTAGTGTAGTAACAGTAAATAGGAATATGCTGTGGAATTCTGATATATACTTCGACACATCACTCCCTTTATACCGCCACTTCATCACCTGCTACGCCCAGCCCAAGCATATCCTCTAAATATATTCTAGTCTTTTACTAATAAATCCTCCCCCAAATCACATTAATGTTGTCAATCTTCATTCTTAATTTGCTCATATTTCAATTTAATATCTTGAATTGGGGGCATAATTAATCATGAAGTTCGGGAAGAGGTTGAAACAGCAGATAGAGCAGAGTTTGCCTGGATGGCGGGACAATTTCTTGTCGTACAAGGAGTTGAAGAAGCTGGTGAGGAGGTTAATATCATCATCATCGTCGTCGTCGTTGGAGTACTGTGGGGGGAATTTCAAGGCGGAGTTTGTGTATTTGTTGAATAATGAGATGGAGAAATTCAATGCCTTCTTCATGGAGCAAGAAGAGGATTTTGTTATTCGCCATAAGGTAACTTAGTTTTTACTACTACTGCTACTAGACTAGCTAGTACTTAATGAGCAAAAGGGCATTTGGATGCAGGAATTGAGACAGAGAATAGAGAGAGTGATGAACACTTTGGGACCAAACGGGACTCGGCCATCACCTCTGGAGTACAGAGAGGAGATGGCAAAGATTAGAAAAGAGATTGTCAATTTCCATGGTGAAATGGTTCTTTTAGTGAATTACAGCAATATCAACTACACAGGGTTGGCCAAGATACTGAAGAAGTTCGACAAGAGAACCGGCGGAGTTTTGCGCCTGCCCTTCATCCAAAAGGTCCTCCAACAGCCTTTCTACACCACCGACGTTATCTCAAAGCTCGTCAAGGAATGCGAAACCACCATAGATACGGTGTTTCCGCCGTCCGCCACAAAATCAACGGCAGGATTGGCGGTCCCCGGAGAAGGAATTTTCAGGAACACGGTCGCGGCGCTCCTCACAATGCACGACATCCGACGCGGCAGCTCCACTTACAGCCATTTTTCTCTGCCGCCCCTCAACTTTCCGGATTTTGATGTAATTCAGTCCTTGCAACTACTTTCTCCTATACAAATTCCATGATGCCATAATGAAATTACAAAAAATTAATGGGCAAAAAACTCCTTAAACGAAAAAAAGAAAAGAAAACAGGGGCAACTTGAGTTTTTGTAACATATGCTCACCCGCCTCCTTTTTCAATGTAATTAAGTCTATTATACTCAAATGACAAAGTTTCCCATGTATTCATCATCTCTTGACTTTCAAATTCAGCAATCGTACTTGTTTTTTTTTTTCTTTAATCATAAAATGACACATTAAACTGGCAAAAAAATCAAGTACCCATTGCATACTATAAGAGTGAGGCGTGTAATCATCAAAAAAAAAAAGTGAGGTGCGTAAAGGGATAAATTATGTTTTTTTTGTGTGTGTGTGTAAATTTAGAAAGTTATTTTTTTTTAAATGAAATGATTATATTTAACTTGAAACAAAGCCTCTCGAAAACATTATCGATCATCGTTGTTACTTATTAGTTCTGTCGAGTTGAGTTGCAAATTTCTATCCTTAAAAAAAATTAGAAATCTCTATATGTTGTGATCAATCTCTAGTAATAAGTGGTGTTGTCAATTAAAAGTTGTGGGCCAAAAACATGCTGGAAAATTAAAATGTCTTTGAATCTTTTGGTCACAAAATGGCAGCTAACCACAAATGATGCTTACCTTTATTTTAAAGTTGATTTTTGTGGTGGTATATATATATATATATATATAAAACATTAAAGCGATATTTTTGAAACGTAGACAACTTCATATCCTTTTTTTTTTCTTGATCCCTCTTTCTTTTTTGTTCTAAAATTCAAATATGCTAGCATTTTCAAGTAATTCATCGAAGCTTCCGGTGTATTTCTTCACGTTTCTCTTGGTTTCAATTAATTATTGATTCATATATAAACAATCATATGACACTTAATAAAGTATTTGGTTCCAATCATACACTATCTTCTTTTATTTTTTAATTTGCAAGATTCCACACTTTATTACCATGTAATTATGAAACTAGTTTATATATAAAAGTTGCTATATGCTTTTCTTTTTTTCTTTTTTAATAAACATTACGTTCATGCAACAGTTGCACATGCATACCATTTTTTTTAAATATTCAATTTTTCATAATAGTATTAATTCGACAAAATAATCCAATGATACACAATATTTATGAATTTCATCATGTGGGAAAATAATGGAGTTTTATGAATGTGGAAAATATTTAATTAAAACAATATATGGTTGGTCTATAGCACTCAGTCTCATTAATGACAAGAGAGTGTAGTTGATCTGAGGTGTGCGGCCATAGGGTAACTTGCATTTAAGGGTTTTAATTGTTTAACTACTCTGGATAGTTGCTTCACTCATTTAATTCCTGCATATATATATATATATATATATAGTTTCTTTGTTGTAAATTATGTTGAACAGTTTGGTAAGTACAATAATTTTATTTTAAGTATTACAAATAACTAAATTTTAGAGATTATGAAAACAAACAGTGTAATTGACAACAATGACGATAGTAAGTACAATAATTTTATTTTAAGTACGACAAATAACTAAATCTCAGAGATCATGAAAACAAACAGTGTAATTGACAACAATGACGATATATAGATAGTAGTTAAACAATAGTGCTGAAACCCATGCAACATAATTTTTGAATAGAGATTATACTTTAATGTATGAATAACATATGAATTGGATATATTATTAATAAAATAGGTAAGTCGACTTATTTTATAATTTTTATTTATTTTTACTTTTTTTGGGATAGATATGATTTTTCATACCCTACATTATATGTATATGATAAAACGTTACTAGATAAGTTATAATATATATTTGAAAAATAAATAAAGTTACTATAAAAAAGTAATTTTATACCCACATTAATTTAATTAATATTATCCAAAGAAGAAAAAGGAATTACATAATTGCCTTACCACTCAATTGGATTTGGCGACAACAGGGAGATGTAAAATGCGACTCTAGTTAAAGGAGATTTGCCGATTTCAATGGCGACAGTGCAGTAAGTGCACTTTCCTTGTTTGCCATTTATTTATTTCTACTCTCTAAACTGAAGGAGCCTACACAAAATTTTCCATACATTGGAAAATCCAGATCTCTCTTCTTCATTTCCTTTCTTAATCAGCTTCGCTATCTTCTGTGAACGAATCAATCTGCGCCATCGGGGAAACGCTCTTACGCCGCCGGATTCCGCCTTATCCTGAATTCGCCGGCGGATAGATTGGCGATCCGCTCGAAATGAGTAGCGGCGACCTCCTCCAAATCGAACCCCTTGAACTTCAATTCCCATGTAATTATTGTCATTTCGTTTGTGTTCCATGTCTTTATTCAGAATACTGCCTCGTCTATGGTCCGCTTCCTTTATCAATGGTTGCTTCTAGAAGATTCTAGTTTTGAGGGAAAGGAGGATTAATTTAATTCTGTTTTTTAAGATCTGTGCTTCAAATTTTTTCTTATTTTTATGTTTCTGCTTATTGTTATCTTGTTGATCTCTTTTGTGTTTTATCATAGTCGAATTGAAGAAGCAGATCTCATGTTCGATGCAATTGACGAACAAATCCGATAATTATGTCGCGTTTAAGGTATAACATTTGTGTTTTTTTTCATTGAGATTTTCCTTTTTATTCATTCAGGAAATATCTGGAAAACAAAAAAGAAAAGATAATATGGCCCTAACACATCTGATCCTTGCCTTCCTTCGTTTTTTATTTTTAAATTGAAATATTCAGGTGAAGACTACAAATCCAAAGAAGTACTGCGTGAGGCCAAACACTGGAGTGGTGGTTCCTCACTCTGCTTGTGATGTCACAGGTCTCTTTCTGTCTGTACGTGTATATCTGTATTTAAGTTTGTATATCTCCTTTTTTTATTTACAATTCCGCGAACTGACAGTGAATTTGAAAAGATAAATAAGGCTTTGTATTTTTATGTCATGGGTGCGGCCTGCCCAGTATTGATTACTGAATAAGTAATTTGTTTGGTCATTCAGTTACAATGCAAGCCCAAAAGGAGGCTCCACCGGACATGCAATGCAGGGATAAATTTCTCCTCCAGAGCGTGGTTGTGAAACCCGGATCCACTGCCAAGGATATTACTGCTGAAATGGTATATGATCCTATAAATAGTTACTCTGCTGTTTAATATAGGATTTGAGTAGTTCAATTTAAAAAATTACGTTTTCCTTTCCTGGTTGGCTTTTAGTTTAACAAAGAGTCAGGGAACCATGTTGAAGAATGCAAGTTGAAAGTTTCCTATGTTCCGCCTCCGCAACCACCTTCACCAGTGCGAGAGGGGTCAGAGGAAGGCTCCTCCCCAAGGGCCTCTGTATCAGACAACGGAACTGTGAACCAGACTTCTGAATTTAATGTTGTGAGTATCAGAATCTTACTTTAGCTGAGATGTTATGTTGTTTTAAGCATTAAACATATCGTAAATTAAGAATTCCATGATCATTCATGTTCCTTTATGACTCAGATGTCAAAGGGGTTTGAGCGACAGGAGAGCACATCTGAGGTTACATCCTAACTTTTATTCTTTTAGCACTACTCATTCTGAGTTTTGTTTTGTTCTCATGTCCATATCATCATTCTAATTTGTGCCCAACTGATTCACAGTTTTTTAATGTCAAATTTTATTAACGTTTTTTTTAGCTAGGATTTTCCTGAATTTGTTTGATATGTTTCCTAATCAAACTAGGGGATGGATAAGTTTTAAGTCTGTTTTCACTGTTGAGGTTAGATATTCTGTTTTTGTGTTTTAATCATTAATGGTGTGATTGATTGGCTTCCACATAGCATTTGAGAAATATTTGAAATGCTAAGTACTTCAGGACCATAATCGTTACTAATGCAGAAAAATACTAAACCTTGTTCTATTGCTAAACAAATTTGTTATTGGAAGCCTGAGATGTTTAAACTTAGTGATTACAGTGAACCCATAGAAAGTTGTGATTGAAAGGTTCTTGTGCTTGTAAACGTTTTAGGTGCTTAATAGTTCTGAATCAGGGACTTTGTGCTTTATATTTAATATTTATGTTTAAAAAGTAACCTTTTGCATATCATTCGTTGGAGTTATTTAAATCTCTGGCCCAGGGTGTTTATGGGGGGGCTCGCTAATGGAGAGAGAAAAAGTAATACCATCTTGTAATTACTAATGACTAGTTGCTCTCATTGGTTCTGGAAGATGCTCTGTACCTAAAAATTTTGTGTATATGATCTGATAAATGTAGTTCTTGTTAGATCATAGATTTGGGAATACTCATGGTATCTTTCATTGATGTGAATTATCTGATCTGGATGACACTGCACCATGGATTATGATTATAAGTGATCAAGATTTTTAAGTTCACTATCTCCAATAATTATGTGGAACCTAATTCTTTACTTAGGAGTTAAGTTAATTTAGTGGTGAAATCTTTACACCAGTCTTCACCTTTGATTATTGGAATTGAATTCTGAAATCTCTTTGTGCTTACGATTTGGTACCCTATTTGTGTGAATTCATATTAACTACTTGTGGGAAAATTTAATTATAGTTTTAATCATTCTCTAGTTAAGCTGAGAAGAGTATTAGGTGAATAAGCATGTGAAGAAATTTCTGTCCGTGCTGACAAGTTCAAGTACAGGAATGCTCAGAAATCAGGTTGAAACAGTTTGCAAAATTGTTGTTGATGATGAATAGGTTTATCTGTATTAACATAAAATTTTGAAATGATTAAGTTTTCATTTCAAGAATCATGAGTATTACAGATTGTGACAATCATATTGGTGAATAGTTAGGTTAAAAGGTGTACAAGCTTTTAGTTTAGCACTTTATTGGAGTTAAATGACGTGGAAAATCAATTGGTATATTTATTTTGTGTGTTGTTGAGGTAGTAATTGAAGATGTAGTTAAAAAGTGATGAAGTGCAGACCACTCTTGTATGAATAAGGACCATAAATATGTGGTTAAACATAAAATGATAGAAAGTTGACAAGTGTGACAAATGCGATTTAAGTGTTTTTCTGCGTTTGTTAAGGATCGTAGACATATGATTAAACATAAAATTGGTTTGTATTTTCTTTTTGGCTTACTCTAATTTGATGGCTTATGTGAACCTTATCTGTAACTGGAGTAGTAATTTTCTGTCCATTAATTTTAAGCCAGCTTATCTGTGGAAAAGATTGTCTTGAAATCTGGTATATTGTTGGATTCTTCAAATGAATATGAAAGTAGTTATTTCCCATTGTTGCATATTATATATATATTTTTTGTTTCAATTGTAGGTTAAGGCCCTGATTTCTAGGCTGAATGAGGAGAAACATTCTGCTATCCAGCAAAATAACAAGCTTCAGCAAGAACTGGTAACTGTTTCTTTTCTGATTTTTTATCACAGTTTGTTAATTTCTTCTGGTAAGAGTAATATGCACAGCAACAGCTCCAATCCAACTCACCACCAAACAAGACAGCCAAAAAAAAAAAAGGAAAAAGAGGAAAGGGAAAGGAGAAGTAAACAAAAATGTGTAAAATGTTTTTGACTTGTTTTCCCGTTTCTGTGAATTACATTTGGGTGAATATGAATATTGACTTGTTTTTAGTTTAAAATTTAGTGTGATGTGGACTTCATGTGCATTTAATAACCCATCCAGGTGTCACGGTCTCACTATAAATTTAATATATGTGTCTCGAACTGGTATGTCAGTTTGGGAGTTCAATGATCTGTAACCAGCTCTAAATTTGAGCGCCAGCTGCTGAATTATGTTCTGGAAGGCCAATATTGTTGTCAAATGCCATGCTATCATCTAATCACATGCACAGGAATATTTGATACCCACCTTTCTTCTCATTGACCAACTACCAGCTACACAAGAAGGTGGCAACTCAATGCTGCTTCTGCATGAAATTGGTTTCCATGATCTGGCTTGTGCTGGAAGATATCTGAAATAAGATTCTGTACAGAAGCCTAATGTTTTCTTGCTTCTGGTATCAGATGTTTCACTTGATTGCTGCTAAATTGGCACCAAGCTGGAGCTTCCCATTTACCATAAAAATATATGAAAGTGAAAGCTTTCATGTTTTGCAGTGAATTCATGCATTTAAAATTTTCAGAACCTGGTACAGTTACGGTTTTTGAGGGCAAAGTTTGGCAGCGCCGCATAATTCTAATTTGAGAAAGCAGTTGAAACATATATTCTATCAAGTTTCATGTTCTCTTTTTTCCCTTGATCACATTCTTGAGAAAGCTATCTATTGATACTTTGCATAACTTGTTGGTAAATCCAAATAAGCCCATTAGATCTGTTTTACATGGAATTTTTGGTGTTATGTTGGTTTGTCCGCCAAGTTAAAGTGGCTAAACATCTTTATTCGTTTCCCTTCCGTGGCCTATCTTGGATTATATAGCTTTCGTGCCTGTTCTTTTAAAAAAAATTTCTTAGTCTTTTTTTATGGGGGTCCTTGTGCTAGTAATATTATGATCTCAATAGAATGATGGGTGCGTCTTTCTATCTGAATCTGATTGAGCTTTGGCAGAGTGGTGAATTTGTGTCTTGTGCTTGTGGTAACATACAAAAACAACTTTGTGCCGCTGCTATCAAAACCCCTTCAACATTTGCCCATTTATTTGTGCCCTTCAGTCAAATGAGTTCATCATTCCTTTGCTTTATGTTCTACAGGAGCTATTGAAGCGTCAAAGTAACAGAAGCCGTGGTGGCATCCCGTTCATGTATGTCATTATTGTTGGCTTTATAGGCATCCTACTGGGTTATCTCTTGAAGAGAACATGACCAGTGGAACTTGGTCTGGCTCGTGTTTTGAAATCTCCGTCGGCGCTTGTTAAAAAGAATTAGGACTTTTGAAGAAAATTTGTGACTGGAAAGAGCTCTGTATTCGACTTAGCTGCTTGTTTGACTGTAGAAAATACGCCTAAATGGGTTTGGTGGTTTTGTAATTGCTTGGAAATGCATTCATTGTGTGACTAATTTCTTAACTTCCTTTTAACTATGTAACTTAAGGAAATCCATATTTTTACGAAATCATGTCATTTTTTGTTCTCCCCCTACACATAATTTTCTGGTTTTTAAAGTAGAAATAGGATGGGATTTTGGTGCCCAAGTATATTTTGCCTGTTTGCTAGTGTGAACATAAGCATCGACTTTGCTTGTAATTCATTGTATGTTGTTTAGTGTGAACTGTAACTTGGGTTATTCGTGTGGATTGTGTTTATATCAATTAGATTCTTGGAGAGTCAGTTGGGAGTCTTGGGACTTGGGAAGCTGTCCTGCTATTGTATAATAACTGTCTTTAAAACATTCACGTAGTTGGTGTGACTGTAAGTTTTACGGTTTTCTAACGCGTTCTTACGATTTTCCCATTGTACAAGGGACAGATCTCAAATTCTCTGTGAAAAGTATGCAACAAATCGCGGTTTTTTTAGTAGTTTTCATAGTAACTAATTTTGTGTGGTCTATAAGTTAAAAGGACTAAAAACTTCATATAGAAAAAATTACTTAAAAAGGACTGAATCACTGACTTAACGTCTTTTACCTCTTCCTCACATTTAATGTAATCTGTAAATTAAATAATTAATAAAATATTGACAATTTTAGTTTCAATAAAACTTATTTCACCCCGTCACTCATTTGTTTTTAGCCCACATCCGATCCGTTGAAAATCCCAAGGCCGAGGAGGATTACACAATGTATCTTTGCTGAGACTGACCGCTGGACGGCGTCCCCGCCTTCCATCTCTTCCCACCGCCGCCATCAGCTATGAAATTAAATGCCGCTTAGCCCTCTCTCACTGTTTCGGCTTCTCAATGGCTCCACAAATAGTAGAATTGGATAGAATTGCTTTAATCCCGCTCTCTCTCACTTCTCCGTGCTCCTGCCGCTCTCACTCTGACTTTCGCCGTTGGAAGACCTTTCCCAAATTAACCACAGCACCGAGCTTCTGTAGATTTGGGTTCAAATTAGAGGTAAACAGTAATGGCGCACGAGGGATTTTTAGCATTCCTAGAGGTGTTTTGGTGAAACACCGCCGGCGGGTGATCTCGGCCGTTGCTAGGGCTGAGCAGCCGGAACGGATTGACGACGCTGAAATAACTAATGAGGTAATCTCCTATAAGCTTTATGTGTTGGCTATGACCAAAATGGCATAGAGCAGTTTTTGCCAGGTTTTTCATTTTTGATAATTTTCTTTCCGCCTTTTGTAACTAGTATTATGTGATTGACGTATTCATATTTTTGAAAATATAGTTTCACAAGTTCAGGAAAACATAGAAGAATACAGTTCTTTGGAAAAGAAAATCGTAAGATTAATGCTTTGAGTAGATGCCGTTGGTAAGTAGGAGTATCAATCATGCATTCCTTCTGTTTGTCTGGTTGAATCGAAATAGTGCTTATGTCTATTCCAAGCATTAAAACATGCCTAAAGAAGAGTATATGAATTATATATTATATTTTTGAACGATAACTAGGCTTTCTGGATTATTTGATCAAATTTCATGGGAGAAAACTAATTGCAGAAAAAATACTGTATTACTACACAGAGATTTTCAGAGGAGAGTGATGGCTCAGAATAGTTGAAGATTGATAAGGGGAATATAAGAAAAAAGAAAAGAACAAGAGAGATAGATGCAAAAGTCAAGTTGCTCAAGTTTTCTAGTGTTGTTGCTTCTCCGAGTTTCTATGGCTTTTGGGTTGGTTCCAAATGTAGGCATGCTCTCTAAGTTACAGTTGGTGGTTGATTGCTTGGCTGATATGTTTATTTTTCTTTTCCTTAAAAGAGAGGGAGGGGATGATGATCTGGCATTTCATATAGAAGTTTGGAACCAAAACCTCTTTCTCTGAGATCATGCCGATTATGGAATTTTTCTCCAAACCGCAGATTCAGTTTTATCGTAGGAGATTTGAGAACCATGATATTGAGCACCATCTTTTTGTCTTTGTTTTACCCCAAACAAACACCAAAGGTTGAAGGGGGGTTTGGCAAATGTGTACAATTAGATTAGCTGTTTGTATTTTTCAGTTTGAATTGGTTTTGCCAAAAAGTTTTCTCTTATATTAGAAATATACTATGATGATTGAGCACACCCTCGAAGAGATGGTGTACTCATTTTGTAAACAGAAATGCTATAGTGAATTTTCTTTGGAGCAACATGTTGAATTCTTGGAACTGTGATTCCCTTATTACTGTTTGGATGATTCCGTCTTTTTGTCTTTGTTTCACCCCAAACAACCACCAAATGTTGAAGGGGGATTTGGCAAATTTGTACAACCAGATTAGCTGTTTGTATTTTTCAGTTTGAATTGGTTTTGCCATAAAGTTTTCTCTTATATTAGAAATATACTATGATGATTGAGCACACCCTCGAAGAGATGGTGTACTCATCTTGTAAACAAAAATGGTATAGTGAATTTTCTTTGGAGCGTCATGTTGAATTCTTGGAACTGTGATTCCCTTATTACTGTTTGGATGATTTCAACTGGATCACTGACATGGTCTTTTCTTGTAGGATGTTAAAAGTGGCACTCAATTATCTGATGAAGGCAATTTATATTCAGAGCAGCAGCAGAAAACAAGTCAGTTGAAGAAAAGGATTATTTTTGGACTTGGTATTGGAATTTCTGTTGGAGGAGTAGTGTTGGCTGGGGGATGGGTTTTCACTGTGGCCCTTGCTGCAGCAGTATTTATTGGTGCCAGGGAGTATTTTGAGCTGGTAAGAAGTCGCGGAATTGCTTCTGGAATGACCCCTCCTCCTCGATATGTATCACGAGCTAGTTCTGTTATCTGTTCTCTAATGCCTATACTCACACTGTAAGAGTCTTGCCTAACTTTCATTGTCCTGAGCAACTCATTTGGTTATCACATGGACTCAACTTTTCAAGTTCCTGGAAGTGGAATGAAATTACCATCTGGTTAATGAGTCGTATTATGTAAGATTACTTTTTATTGTAGTTGTATTGGGAAAATGACTTTCAGCTGGATCTGGCCTTTTCCTTCACAATTCAGCATTGTGTTGGCTTGCCACTGTTGTTGGTGAAAGATTTATAACTTCTGATGGAAGAAAGGAAGTTGCTGTTGGAATGATTTGGATATCTAAGTAAGGGGTGAGAGGGATAATGAACTCAATAGGTGAAGAAATTAGTTTATTAGACTTGCAGGATGTCAAGACTGAAGTAAATCACGTCTTCTTCAGCTTTTGCTTTTATAATCTTCTATTTCAATGAAGTATCCAGATGCAATGACTCTAGTTTCTTCTGCATTTCCTGGCTTATTGGATTATGTTTCCTTTTTCCTTTGTTTAATCCCCAAATATTAAGCTTTTAGGCGCATGATGATGATGGTTATTAAGGGTTTTGTAAAGAGGTTCTCTAATTTCTAAACTTCATATGTAACATCAACTGATCTCTTTTATTTAAACAATGAAATTTTGTTTGCTCTTGTTTTTCCTTTTGAATCCTGTTATTTTCCTTTCTTTCTATATTTATTTGACAATTTGAAGAACCTCTGAACGGAAGCTTTTATGTCATTGGTGGTTGATATGAAGTTCTTAACTATAGATTGCTTCTGATTGCTGAGGCCTTTCAAATCTCTTCCTTACATCCATACTTGAGGTCAATATAGTGTAACAAGCTATGGTATGTTTTTTTTTTTTATTGTGTTGATATAATAATGTTCTGAAAAGGTTAACTTTATGTCATCCCTGGTGATATCCCATCATGTTCTTTGAACATGTATCCAAGTGAGCGCAGAGGTTTTGAAAGGAGAATTGAATAGGATCATGGGACCACTGTGGATTACGGGAATTTGTAAAAGCATTGATTTTCTTCAGAATCACTTACTACTTTTTGATTGGGAAGAAAAATGGAGGTTTTTAGGCTTTTTTCACTGGCTGGCTTGAAATTTGGGCAATAAAATGATCTTCCATCCTTAACAAGAGCGGCTGTCTCAACTGCTCTTTATGAAACACTGACTGATTTAGTAGTAATTGATAGGAGATACTGAATTGGTTTGGTACTTTGGTTGCTTGCACCTCCTTCAACATTAATATCTAGTTTATTTCACCTGGCATACTTTTAAGAATTTTGTTCCTTCTCTTTTTCTTTTCTCATAAGAGAGGCATAAAAAGGGCATGAGGTCCCTCTATTTTGGGATATGAAGACAGGCAGATACATATAACCTTACTATTATTAGCTCAGAGGCAAGTTTCATCTTTGGCCTCAAAGATGTAGAGGAGCAACCACACCATTGTGCAAATGCATGCATCATTTTAAAGGGTACAAATATGACATAGATAGGCATTGTAATACAAGTCACAGGACTCAATTACAAAGTTCCTATGTTTTTTTCTTAAAAAAATAACTTGCGTCATGTATATTTCAAAAAGTTTCTTCAATAAATAACTCTTATCGTGGATATTTCTGCTTCCTGTCTTAGAAGAACTTTTGTTTTTAGGCTGTTAAATATGAAACAATTAGCTGTCACTGTTGGCCCTTTTGATGAGTACCCATACATGTCTGCGTCTCAATTTCTTGTAGTGACATTATGTTGCTGATGACTATTTGTGTTTTCTGCCAGATACTTTGGGAATATTGATGTGTCTGTGACATCAGCGGCCTTTTTTGTTGCTATGGCGCTTCTCCTGCAGAGAGGAAATCCTCGTTTTTCTCAACTTAGTAGTACCATGTTTGGACTGTTTTATTGTGGTTACCTTCCTTGTTTTTGGGTTAAGCTACGGTGTGGGTTAGCAGTCCCTGCACTAAACACAAGTAAGAGAGTCTGCTTTCGGTTTTGGCATTTTCTAATTGATACTTTTCTTGTTTTTTCAATTTTATGCTTTTTGTGGACATTGTGAAGGTTGGTTGGCTATGTGGTAGAGCAGCTTGGCGAGGCATAGGGTGACTGAAGAGGTTGGCCGTTTGGTTAAGTGTGATAATGTGTGTAGAGTGTGCATATGTGTGTGTTTTGGTGAAGATGGGAGGAGTTGATGGTAGGCACCGCGTAAGTGGGTTCTACAGTTTCCAGAAGGTAGAATACCAGTGAAGGAAGGGGCTAGACGCATGTGTTCTATAGATTTTAACTGGACAATGGGAATCTATATTAGGTTTGTGTTTTAGATCTGATACAGACATTCTGGACTTAATAGTAAAATATTTTTACCAGACTCCCCAGGGTTTCTGCATTATAGCATTTCCCTCTGTGTTTCAGTGGGTATTTATTATCAAAATAGAACTTGGGAGAAAATTCCCCAAGATCAGTTGTCTATATAGCCACAGTTAAGCTTGGACATAAGGTCGAAAAATGTGGATAATCTGGATTGTAATTCAGTCCATATTATATCTTGAAAATAGCTAATTAAGATTGTTTAATCTCACACTGAAGCTTCAAAGTATCTAGAATCTTAGATCTTGCTTCTGAAAGTTCTCTGTGCTTTCTCTGTATCTCAGGTTTTATTGTCATTGTAGTTTTTACTAATACTCATGGTTTTGTGGTGAATTATTTATTTATGATATTCTGAAAATTTGTCAAGATTGTACTGACACAACATGCCATGGTTGCAAGGTAAAGGTTTTGAACTATGTCTATGTTTGGCAGGATTGGCAGCATCATGGCCTCCTCTTCTAGGTGGACAAACTATGTGGACAGTGGGTCTTGTGGCCACCTTGATTTCATTTAGCAGTATCATTGCAGCAGATACGTTTGCTTTTGCTGGTGGAAAGGTATGTGTTTCTCTTCCTCCTTCCTTGAGCTTTGTATTTTTCCATTATTCTTCCCTTTTGCAAACAGAGGAGCAAATATCTAAGTTTAAGCAGGCGAGAGATCTCGTGAGATGTTACAGCATTGAATTGGGAAAGAACTTTGGACATTTATATATTCCCCAGGGTACGGATGTAATCTAACATTAATTAGTATATCTGTTTGTGTCTTTTGATTTTATCTTGTAAAAATCTCGTCTTGAGAAACATCTTTTAGCTTGTGACATGTTGGAACTGGAGTGATTAGAATCATGTTTAATCTGAAACTGGTGCATAATATTAAAAGATCAGGATTTAAGAATTTGTTTCAGACTATTGTATGCTTCCAACATGATTTAAACTTGATGTTATTGCCTTATTTTTTGGTCTCATTTCTTGACTTGGATCATTAAATGACTTTAGATGCTGGCTTTACTAGAATTTATAGTTTTACTAGAATATATAGTTTTACTAGAATTTCATGCAGGCTTTTGGTCGGACGCCACTTACTACAGTTAGTCCAAAGAAAACATGGGAGGGAGCTCTGGCTGGATTAGCTGGTTGTATAGCGACCTCTGTCTTATTGGCCAAGTTCTTCTGCTGGCCCTCTTCTGTCCTAAGGTGCATGGTTTACATTTATTTTTGACACTTAACCAATCATTCTCATCTTGGTTTCTTCTCGTGATTTCTTTCTGGATCCTTTTTCATTGTCGGTTGGAGCAGATTTCATGGTGTTAAATATGAATATATTTTTGTTGGAAGCTTCTTTTACATAAATTTTTATGTGGTTCCAAATAATTTTCAGCGCTACCGCTTTTGGGGTTCTAAACTTCTTTGGGTCTCTTTTTGGCGACCTTATCGAGTCTATGATCAAGCGTGATGCAGGTGTGAAGGATTCAGGATCGCTCATACCTGGACATGGTAAGACCTGGACTTATTGACTATTTACACCTGTTACATAGTTAGGCTGAAAGTCCCTTGTCCTCAACTAGTGTTAAACTATTTTATTTTTTTTTTGCATTTGTTTTCGGACATATTGTAAAAGTTCTATGTAGTTATAGTAGCCTTAGAACACTAAATATTGCCAGTAAAACTCAACGATCACCCAGTTATTACAAATTTAGCTGATGGACTCTCCCAGTTGATGATAACATCCCTGTGAAAAGTTCCCTTGACATTCTACATATTTTCTATTTCCTACTTTCCAAGTTTTTCAGGATTTTCTTGTAAAAAGTACATGGGTTCATGCTTTATGTAAGGTGTCCTAAACATACTATGTGTGGTCATCCTTGTATGCACCGGCATGACTTAGTTAAATTAAATTAAATCTTTGACTTGGATCCCCTCCAATTTTGTGCAAATGGTTCTACCATGTTGTGAAAAACACGCTCCTCTATGCATCTCGTTCCTTTACATTAGCAACCTTATGGATGATGTAAATCTTCCATTAGAAAATCAGATGATCATTTGATTTAAGGTGGTTGACCTATGTTCTCAACAGAAGATTTTCAATGATGTAGCATTCGTTGGGGCCTATCCCTCTGTCGTTCTGTGTCTGCATGTGTCAAAATTATCACTTTATTGAGGTTCATATTTAACAAGAAATCTCTCTAAGCAGGGGGGATACTGGATAGGGTCGACAGCTACATCTTTACAGGAGCACTGGCGTATTCTTTTGTGAAATTTCTGCCACTGTATGGAGTTTGATAGAGTGAATGCAGTTTGCGTGGACGAAAGTTCTTGGATGCGATTTTTCCTTCGTTGTATCTAGAGGGAGTTCTAGATGACATTCTTGCTCGACATCATGGGACTGGTGGTAGATCATGAGCATCAGAATAGGAAACTAATAACATTTGCAACACCCTCAGGTTCTTATTTGCATTTAAACCTTTGTTCTAAAGTTCATAGGACCTCAGTCGAAGTTAAGGTGATATGGATCTCTGCAACATGTTGCTTAGCTTGTGAAACCCTTGCCCGAATGTGATAGCAGAATTTGTATATTCATTACATGAGCATGAAAAATCGATCAATAAGATAAGGTTTCAGAGAATGAGCCTTGGAAGAATAGCCTTAAAAGTGTGTATTTTTTCAGTTGTGAATCAAAAAGCCCGTCTTGTTAAAATGAACCTTCAAAGAATACTACAAAAGTATTTTCAATCCCAGATGCTTAGAATCGCCCGTTAGTTTTCAATGCCATGGTCGACGCTTGATGGCGATGTATCCCTAAAACATGTCAACCCTCAACTGTCTATCCAAAGAGAAGAAAAGGATGTATCCCTAAAACATGTCAACCCTCAACTGTCTATCCAAAGAGAAGAAAAGGTTGTCCGAACGGCCCCCCGCAATTTATGGCTTAACCCTTGACTCGGTGGTGAAGGAGCACCACGAATCATCATCGGTTCTCGACTCTTTGTGCCCTCCAAAGTAGCCCATATGTTGTACAGGAGAAGACATTTGTCAATTGTTGTTATTACTCAAAGCCACAAAGGGATGATCATCTCAAATAAAGTAAGGTTTTAACCAAATATTTCCGGAAGCAACCACCAGACATGACAGCTTCAAACAAGAGTTTGCCAAGGCCTCTCTCTCTGCCTTCACGTGCATTTGTCTCTTCGACCTCTCTTAAGGCAGTTGCACATGTCTGCGACTGATCTAGACTTATAACCTAAGATGATTATGCGTTTGCAACTACAGTTCAAGTTTTTTGTTGTTGGCTATTGTGATCAAGTTTATTGGATAAATTCTTTTAACGGGGTGACCATAATAAATTTAACTCGATCTATTGTCTTAATTATTCGTTTTTCGCCCCTCTAAAAAAAGAGGTAGCTTGAGAATGTCGTTTTCACATTGAGACTTTCTGTATGAATGAACATTTGTTTAGCTAATGTTGAAATAAAATTATCTCTTCATATTAATTCATGATACGAGATATAGTCTGATCTTTTTATTTCAAATTGGTATTTTATACATTAAATGCAAATGTATATATTTTCTTTTTCTTCACTCTATGATTAATTTCAATATTTAAGTGGATATATTTTCATCCAAGTAGTGCACCGCAATTCTGAGCATGTCAACCTAGTTACATGCATGTTGTTTAACCAAAGTTACCAATTTCAACTCATGAGCGAACTTCTGAAGACCTATGATCTTGGTAAGTGGAGAATCCACTTTTCAAGAATAAAAACAAAATGTCTAGTAAAAAAGAAAACGTGTTTTTAGTGGAAATTGAAAGCGAAGATAGCCTCTAACGTAACGTTGAGGTTGAGGTTGAGCTTGAGGCTACAGTGAGATGAATGATAAATACATGTATTTTGAAAAGGTGTGGAATTAGATGGATAGATAAGATAAAAAGGGGAAAAAGTGATATTGGAGATGGAAAAGGGAGCATGCATGCAAATGGAGGCAAAAATCCCATCTCATCCTCATGCAAAGAAGTTGAAGGGAGGAGAGTTGAGTAGTGTTGAGAGAGATTTAGAAGAATGAGAGGCATGCATGTTTGTTTTGTAGCTATTAAGGGTCCTACCACAAGTGGTTCATGAGTGCTTACTTTTGGGTTTTGGTATATAACCAAACAAAAATATGTGTGGGAAGGAAAGAATGCGTTGTTTTAAAGCTGACTAAGAAAGAAAAAAAAAACTAAGGGGTAAGAAAATTGGATAGAGAGAATGAGGGAAGGAAAACTGAAAAGATGTGGGGGTGGGTGGGTGCCCCCCAAGCATCTACACAATGAATGGCTTTAAGACTTGGAGAGAGGGAGAGAGATGAAAAAGAAGAAAAGCTTTGGTTGATGACAAGCCTGGCTTTTTCTTGTCACACGCACACCCATGCAAATCTAGCACAACATTTGATTTTATTACACGTACACAACACACTACCTTTTACTTTACCTTTTTGTTACTTTGCTTTGTCCCTTTGCCTCGGATGCTCTTATTATTTATATATATATGCCTTAATTATTCAAATCTTAATCTTTATTATCATCTTTAATTACATTGTTAATTAATGTTCTTTTAACAAGTGAATTACACTTGGCGAACTACTGTTCTGAGGGATTATTAAAATGGTGTGAATCAGTGGATTTTATTTGTGCTTTTTCTTGCCAACAATTTGTTATTAGTACGTATAAACGTGCACGCGGATTTGTAATTTGAATAAAGTAAAAATTAATGATTGGAAAACCGAATTGACTACTCATATATATATTATAAGTTTTCGGCTGAAACGAGTAAGAGAATGGCATCAAAATTACTGTTGCAGCAGAGAATCAAAGCAATCCAACATACTTCAAAATATTAAAAAGAAAACAAAAGACATAATCAAGATAATCTCATCCGAATAATATATTGGAAAATTCTTATAAAAATCAAGTTTGACAAAACAAACTAATCACGAAACAAGTGTGATATATTTATTATGTGATTAGTTAGTTTTTTTAATAGTACACAAATCATATACAAATATGTTGTATTTGTCATATAATTAGTTTAAATTCAGTCAAACTCGATTTAAATTTAGAATCTTCTACCATATATATACTACTGACAAGATCAATTT
This sequence comes from Sesamum indicum, assembly GCF_026168435.1. Classification (NCBI taxonomy): domain Eukaryota; kingdom Viridiplantae; phylum Streptophyta; class Magnoliopsida; order Lamiales; family Pedaliaceae; genus Sesamum; species Sesamum indicum. The sequence continues at coordinate 21,949,270 of NC_142657.1, forward strand.
GCCCTTCCTACTCTATCTATGACATCAAATAATTTTGTAATATGAATTTCAAAAGTTTGACCTCTTTTAAAATTTTTGATATTACCCTCTCGTGCATGCATGTGAATCATAATATTTATCTTTCCCTATGAGGTCCGTATGTTTTAGCACGAGCGTACTTTTATAATTCAAGAGACTTCATCGACGGAATACATTCAATTACTTCTTATTATATGATATGTATGTATAATTTTTTCTTGACTAATAAAAGTTCCAAGTTTCGCATGTTTACTAATTTTATGAATTATGAATACAAACTTGTGGATTTAATCGACAGAAAAAAGGGTGAATTTGGGAAAGATGGTTGTGATTAGGTAGCTAGTGACCCCAAAGGCAGAAGATGTTGTATGAAATTTGAAAGGGCAAATGGGAGAGTGAGAGCAGCAGGAGAGGCTTGTGGATCACAAAACTGCCCACTTTCAAAATTCCTCAATGAAAAGTTGCATATCATTATTACTTTTTCACAAGTTGCAAAAAAAACTCTTTGGCTTTTTAGTGCAATGCTTCTCTCTCTCTATATCTATAAAAAGAACATATAAAAATGCATACATATATATAAATTGCATGCAGTCTCAAAGTTACTATTGAGTGATAACAATCTTATTTTACCAAAACTTATGTTGACAAGAAACTCATCATCATACATCATATAGCTGTTTTATTTTTAGGGGATCTTAGGGTTAAGACATGAAACCCCCACCATTTCAGATTGCCTTTGCAATCAAACCTAACAATTCATGTGGTCAGAAGTTTTACTGTTGTTTGCAGCCTTACGTACAATAGCTACGTCTCAACCTCAAAATATCATAATATAAAATAAAATATGATAATATTAATACATAATTTTCAAATTTACGCTTCACTTGACCTGTATCTAATCTTGGATATAACGTATTTAGTTTAATAAAATTAAATCAGGATTTTTTTTAAAAAAAAAAAAAAAAAGAACTCGAAATTGGAAGTAAAGAGGCGGGCGTATGGGTAGACCCGACAATAGGATTCATTGGATTATACATGATAGATGTGTTAGTCGTACACGTGGCAAGTGGGGATTGAGTGATGGTACATTGTGGGCTCCCTCCACATCTCCCTTTTAAGGTTATCTATCGTCTTTATCATTTTACTGTTCCCTCACCATAACACATATGCACATCAGATGCACATAATCTAAACTTGTCTGTTTTACTAAATTTTAATCAGTTTCAATTATTTCTCCTCTTCCCCAATAAAATTTATACATTTCATTATTATATGGTTATCTATAGTATGAAATTTATTTATAAATCTTTATAATATTAATTTCATAACCCATCAATCCATCTTGTTACTATATTTTAGAAAAATTAAAAACAATCTTTAGTTTTATCTTATTTCCGAGTTGGAAAAGACCTTCACTACAACAAAAACAAACTATATATTCCATATATTATAGAAATATTTACGGATTAAAAATCATGACAAATCAATACTATCATAAAAAATTAATGTGAAAATTACGTCACAATTTTAACTTTTAATCATGATAATTAACTTAAAATTATTTAATTTCCCTGAACAAAAGTTGATCCATAGACGTGCTCTTTTAAAAAAATCTGATTTCATTTTTCCACTATAAATAACAACAAATAAAATTGGTCGAGTCAAGATGTTCCATTTTTGGCTTGACTTTGATACTTTTATCACTCCATCACATCATCAAGAATTTTATAGATCAAACATGATGACTTTTAATGTCTAACGTTTATAATATTCCAAAAAAATAATTATGAAAAATGCCTTCCCACTTATAATAATAGATGTCATTTTTGTCAAAAACCGTATGATAATTAACTGGCCAATTAATCTTCTAGAACAATTTAAATTTTATAGTACTCTACAATTTGTCTTAAATTTCGACTCCAATTTGTCTACTCTAAGGTATCAAGTTTGACATGTTTCCTTCTTCTCAATATATTAAAAACCCCTATTTTTATTATTTTCTTCGGATCTTAACTAATATTGACCTCATTTAAGAGCATCATAGGTAGTTGCTGTATATAATTTTCGTCACAATTTAAAGAGAGTAACAGTAAGATGACTGATGATAATTAAGTCTTGTTCGATTGGTAAGATTGAGATCTCACGATTAAAAAATTGTGAGTTCGAATCCCACAGCATGTCGAACTACTTCTATAGTACATAGTTTGTTGTTCAATGTATCGGATGATGTAACGAATCTCATATTATAAGAAAAAAAACAGTAATAGTACTACTGTTAATTATAATACTTATAATATGATTGATTAGATGTGATTAAACTTAATCTAGACCAGAAATTTTCAGTTAACAATGGATATATTTATTTTGCGAGAATAAAGGTTGATTCAAATGTTATTTTTAGTAAGTCAACATACATTGTGCAGTATATGCATAATTTAGAACAAAAACAAATAAAATCTTAGATGCTTGAAATCAATGTTCGGTAGAAAGAGATATGGTAGTTACAAATAGCTTTTCTTTTTTATTTTCCCAAATTCAAAGTTAATTTTGTGGAAGAATAATTAATATGTATTAAGGGTCGGTAAGCTTCCAAGTGCATGTATGTGGTTATTTTTCCACGAAATCCAACTTTGATTTGCCTGCAAAATTAAGCATATTTAAATGCCCAAATGCATATTTAATTTCTAGAGGAGGCATAATAAAGCTTAATTTATGAGCTTCAAGACATTGAAATTTTTTAAAATAAAATGTGAAAAAACCATTATACTATTTTTATTGTAAGCTTACCAACGATTCTTTTCAAAATTTATTTCGATCGTTGTCCAATTCCATGGGGTATTATTTATTTTGATTTCGTATGAATCTCAAGGTATTGTCTTGAAAAGGTGTCTTACAAGAGAAGGTCTCAAATTCGTCGTCTGTAATCAATATGAAACGCTTACCTATATCAATAAATACGATTAATTAAATTATGAATGCGAAGAAATTCAAACGGATTTCCCTACTCGGTACTCGTACTTTAATGTAAACCCAATCATTTGGAGGCAACATAAAGCTTAAAGAAAGATTAGAGAACATAAGGATGAAAGTCAATTGATGAATGGCCTAAATTCTGATTTTTATGAATAGAGAAATGGCATCTGTGGAAGAAGCCATTTCTGAATATCGCATTGCTGTCCTATATCCAAACTTTAAGAAATTCTTTTTGCAATAAAATCCTTTTTATTTTATTTTTCAGTAAATATAATTTTTATAAATAGAAAAAGATATCATGAATCAAGTAGAGTTTCCTTCGACAGGCCAAGAAATACGTCATAATCTATAAAGTGCATGTATATTAATAGAGCTAGCTAAGGTAAAAATTCTTTTTATTTTTCTCGAAATATAATCATAAGGTTCAGATCAGAGTGAATAAATTCTCACAATCAGATTTCTGATACGCGCAACAGTCAGTTGATGCAGCATCAAATTATGATGATTATTACTTTTTACATGAGTTCAATTATTTACCGTGATATATTATTAAATTAAAGTGGGATTACAAATATCTCAGCTATAAAAATACTCTACTTATTTTATTCATATTTTATAATTCGTAAAAGATTTTCTTACAGCTAGAGTACAAAAATTAACTACCTCAATAATACAAACTACTTTATTTTTTTATACTTTGATTCTGAATACATAAAAAGATTTTCCATCAACATAGATTTTTGTTGTTTGTAAAAATTACAAATTACACCATGAGAGTAATCCTCTATAATACCCCGTCACAAATTAATTATTTGTTAGCCAATCATTAATTTCATGGAGTAATTAATCTGAAATTGATTATGGGGTGGAATTTAGGTTATTGGTAAGAGTAGTGTAGGGCCAAACACGCCACTGTCAAAATGAATTGTAAAAAGTAAAATGGGTCCCTGAGTTCAGCTGGTAAAGATAAGATTTGTGTTGTGATTTTTTAAATAAAGGTAATAAAGATTTGTGTTGTGTGAGTACTTTAGGTAAAAGTAAATGTGGAATTAATATTTTAAAGTAGTATGTAAATATAAATGGGAAGAGAAGTGTTTGAGTGAGATGACAGAAAAAGACTAAAGAGGACATGTCAGCCTGTCAGCTAGTGTTGTTTAATCACACCTAATATTCTTTAATAAAGATGTGTGCTTTTATTTAATCAAAATCCTAACCCGAGGCTATAAATGACTTTTCCCTAATAGGTGGAATAAAAAGCTTAAAATATATACCATTTCTCTATTCCAGAAATTAAAAAACCACTCCTTGATATACATATTATTAAATCAATCTATCAACTTAATTACTCAAACTTCATGACTTAATAATCCCACATACATCATTAATCATCTCTTAAATACTAAGTAGATGATGCAATTACGCTAAAAACGCGTCATCCACTAGGAGAAAGAAAAGGTGCTAATTATTGAAAGCGCGTAGGCCATGTAACACCTTTAGTAGTTCTACAATCAAATATCACCACTGCTCGCTCTTCCTCTCTTTTGATCTTACATATAGAACAAAGTGTTTAAATAGATAAAAAGATTGACATATATATCTTATTTTTTAAAAATAAAAACTATGCCGCAATCATCCATATGCCCAATATACAAAGCACCGAATATGACATGAATTTCAGATAAACATAGGGAGGGGTAGGGGGAGGGAACATGGCTTTAATCTTATAAAATTATGATTAGGTTAAAGAAAGCAAAAATTAAAGTAATGAATGAAAAACTTGCAAGAGAGACAGGGCTTAAACTAATGAGGTGAGGGTCCAATAGTACAAGTCCCATGTGACTTGATTAGGACAGCCAATTAAATACTAATTAGCCTTAGTAGCAGCAGCAACTTCAATGGATTATAATAACAAGTCTTGGCATGCAGAGTAACGTGACACACCAAGAAAAAAACACAACAGAATTATTAACCAACAACAAAGAAAATTTAAACTATACTATAATGCAGTCATTATTACAATACATAAACAATCAGCAAACCCCATTGAAAGGGACAGAGTAGTCATACAGATGTACATGTACTAAATAGAATTTTTTGCCAACATCCTATCGTTTTGAGGGAAAATCCTTGCCCCGCTTGCTCTCTGATTAGTCACTTTTTTTTAAATGTACACCAATAACAAGCTTGCTCTATAGTTAGTCACTTTTTTTAAATTGTACACCAATCACATTACCATATGATTGGTTCAAATTTGGCTGAGTCGGGTCCAGACAAGAATTACCCCGTTTTGAGACCTACAAAAAGCCGAAATCCGCGGCCCCTGTGGCAATGACAGCTTCCTAATAACATGATTTTGACATCATTTTCATCGACCGAGAATGGATTAAGAAAACCAGCACTTGATTAGTTCAAGGATTACGCCATCGTTCTAAACAAAGCCAAGTGGTTCACACAATATATATGTGATCTCATCTATGTGCAATAATTTCTTACAGCAGTTTGTGTTGTCTACCTAGTGCAGCTCTAGTTCTCGACAATATGTGATCTCGTCAATGTGCAATAATTTGTCGCGGCAGTTTGTGTTGTCTACCTAGTGCAGTTCCAGCAGTGTGGTGAACTAACAGTGCCAATGCATTTAACACAAGTTGAATCACGTGTAGAACGATAGAGCATGAACATACTTCTGATCAAATGATAACAACTTAAGAATTTGGATGACGGTCAAAGACGCATCATGTGGAAAACAAGTAGAGAAACAAAGGTATTTCAATGTAGAACAAAAAAAAGCAAAGAACATATGAGAATCTACTTTCAATGGTACAGAATCAATCTAGAAATGACAAACTCTGGACTCCCAAAAGTATCTTTGTGTTCCAAGAATGTCATGGAATATGATCTCCGATAATGGGACTTGAGATGTAAGAGAAAAACAAGGTTTGGATACAGTTCATGAAAAAAGTTATACTAACAATCGAGGGATTGTAATAATTTGCAGTCCTGTCCTCTTCCATCCACAGCACAAAATCAAAGAATCGGTCAAATGGGTTAAATTCTTTTGTTTTCCCATTCCTGGTTTAACAATACTGTCCAGCGTATGGTTACAAACAACAATTAGAACCCACTGATGCTTTTCAGCAGAAAAGCATGACATCACGAAAAGACTATGATTCCATCAACATAAGACACTGAATAAGATTACTATATTAGAACATCCAGTACTAAAATGTGCCAGGTTCTTTTGAAATTTGGAAACAATCAGCCCGAGCCACATAGAAAATTAGCAGAAGGAGAAACTCAGGCATGTAAATTTCATAAGTTCATGGGATTTAGGCAGTAAGTTTGTGACTTGGAGGCACCTTCTTGATTAGGGTGGGTTGAGAGTTCCACGAAGTTTTAGCATCTCCAAGCTGATGCAGAGATCAGCTCCTTCCTTTGCCAGCAAAGTACGAGAGAAGATTGCCTCTTCTCTACCTGGAACCCTCGAACGGGAGTCCTCTTCACAACACATTCAGCTTGTGATTCAGTGAAATTGCTAAACGTTACAGGGGAAAACCCAGATGACAAAAACAGAGACCTCCAGTGCTGTGTTTTTTCAGGAGAATGGAAACGACCCATCACGATTTTTTCAATTCCTGGTTGGAGCAAGAACCTCTCAATCTTTTGCAGTGAATCCATATTCACATTAACGGCATCAAGAGACTCGAGCAGGTTAGAATGTGAATGAAGGGCATGAATTATATGGTTGGCAAATGGAAGGTCGGTCCTATCACATCCTCTGTCCACAGAAACAACGATTCTTGGTGACAACTGCTTGACAAAGCGAAGAACCAATGGCACTGACAATTGACAATTGGCAAGCGAAACAATTGGGAGATTCACGGCAACCGCCTCATTCTCTGATGCATGAAAAGGCAGAGACCATGAACCAGAATCTAAAGAATCAATGCTCATAGCCTCAAACTCAAATGCAATATTGATTTCACTAGCAAACTGGATTAGGTTTTCTCGAGTGAGCCCGAGTTCTAGCTGATCATGGGTTGAGGGAGAGGCCAGTGCAGTGATTTTCAGCGAAGGAGCGCCCCCACTCCTTAACGCGAGCTCCTGCATAAGAGAGGCCCATTGCCCACCAAACCCAATATCAAAATCCACAATATGAATTCTATCAAATCCTTCCAAGACTTCAAGTAAGGCTTGATTGCATGTAAAATTGGCAAATTGTATGAGGGGTGAGATCTCAGAGAAAGACTTATAGGCACCAATCTTGAAAATGAGGCTAAAAGGCGACGAACTGGCCGTAGAGGGATTCACGTTATTGTTGTTAGTGTGGAGAAGCAATTGCAATGCCTCCTTGCAATAGAAAGCAGCCCTATGGAAAGGCTTACCAATTGGAGAGAGCTGGTGATTGAGCCGCGCCAATATCCCTTGCGCGAGAACTGGATTCCCTGTCTGAACCAGCTCTGCGGCCTTGTACAGCTGGTCAACTATCGCCTGTTGTTGTTGTTGCTGTTGATGGCAATGTCCTAATTCATCCCCACCACCTATTTTCGGCTTCTGTCCCGGCCCCATTGGCCTTTGCTGCATATAATGTGGGAGCAAATGAAGCTGATGAGGAAGTGGTTGCTGCTGGAGATGCAATTGTTGTCTTCCCATAAACAGTTCCTGTTCCGCAGTATCAGCAAAAGACCCTTTGGAAATCTGACTGCCAGGCTCAAGGCCTCCGCTCACTGGCCCGCCGGAGTTGTGCCTTTTAGCCTGAGGCGGCATGAGAAGATTCTGCTCTTGCTGTTGCGCATATGACAAAGGAAAGAAAAACGACGGGTTCTGAGCCTGCTGAGTTTGCTGCTGGTTTATTAGCAGCTGTGAATTGAAAATGGGAGGCCTCATTTCTGCTGAAGAATCAAATGAATTCTGATGATGAAGAGCAATAGCGTCAAGATTATTGGACAGTGAAGACGGATGCGTAATATTCTGAGAGTTAGGAGGAAACTTGAAATTAGTGGGCAGATTTGAAGATATGGGATTGGAAGCCAGACCAATCTTTTCAGCGCTGGATCTATTGTTGTTGGGGAAACTTGGAACTGTGGGCATGAACGCAGTACCATATTGGTCTCCGCCGAAACCTTGATCCCCAACCCCAAACCCACCACTAAACTCAAACTCCGCCGCAGCAGAAACACCGCCAGCGCCGCCGCCAATTTGGAGAACCTTGTTGAGACTTCCCATTGCAGGGTCTTCCACATCCCCCATGATCCACCGGAGAATGGATTGTTCTTGGCTAGGAGACACGGCGACAGATTCCGATAACACGCTCTCCCAATCTTCCATAGCAAATTTCTCCCCGTTTCCTCCGCTTCCCCCACCGGCAGTTCCGATCTCAAGAGACGGAGGAATAGGAAGGAGCTCGGAATTAGCTCCTCCAGCATTTGAGCTGGTGGCAGTCGTAGAGTCTTGCTGCCATTTGGGAGAAGGATTCGTGTCCGAAACAGCCGCCACCCCGGCCGTGTCGGTAGAAGCAGCACCACCCCCACCGCCGGTGCTTCCGCCGCCGCCGCCGTGAGATGAAGACAGGGTTGAGGAAGATGTAGGTCTGCTGGAAATTCTTGCAGAATCCAGGACAGAAGTAGGCTCACCAAAGCTATTATTCAAAAAGCAATTTTTCTTGGAAAAATAAGACGAAACTGCTGCACTACTATCTGCAATGAAACTTTTGTTCTTTACAATCAGCTCTAAATCTAACACCCCCTTCCCCTCAAAATCAAAGGGTAAGGGCATCCCCTTCATCTAAGAACCAAATCCCCAAAACTCCACAACTTTCTTTAATACCTCCAGCTTCAACCCCCAAAAAAAAAAGAGAAAGAGAGATTGAACAGACAAACAACCCACCAGTACAAAGTCTATAACACGAAGCCACGACAGGAATACTTCCCAAATGCAGGGAACTCAAAGATATATACAAGTATATACATGCATGTATGTATATACTCAGAAGACCCCCAACTATTTTCTTTTTTCCCTTAACCAGCTAGCGATCTTTGGGGTGAATTCTCCCACAATAATCAAAAACTTGGAAAGCTACACTTGTAAATGGGGGAGGGGTGTGTTGGAGGGGAGATTGTGGAGATGAAAATGAAGGGTTTGAAGTATTCTTCTTCTTTCTTTCTCTCTTTTAGCCCATGAAGAAGTAGTACTCTGTCTGCCTTGTGTTTTCTGCCATGGATGCGTGCAACATAAAAAAGTAGTAAAGTGCCCCCCTTCCTTCATCCTCTCTCTCTCTCTCTCTCTCTTTCTCTCTATCTGTCTCTCTCTTGCTTCTCGCTCTAGTCTATTGTTTTCTTTCTTTTTTTTTTTCTTTTTTTGTTTTTCTTTCACCCCTTTTAGTTAATTTATGTGGCTTGTCTAGTTATCTTTCTTGCTAGGGTTTCTCTCCTTCTCCATACGCCCATTTGCACTCCCCGCGCGTGTTTGCTGCTGCAGGGTGGTAATTTTTCTTTTCACGTCGAAATTTAGCATGTGACGGTATAACAAAAACATGTTTTTTAAAAAATAAAATCATTTTTTTAATACAAAAGTCGAGGCACCACCCGATCGAGCACCATACTCCCTTTAGCAGGGGTGATGAAATAAAATATTATTTATATAATAAAATTATAATATCAAAATTAGTGAACATCTTTTATTTTTTTTACTTTCATAGAAAAAAAATATTTTAGTCTGTCTACACAAATAATCAAATTTAAAAATATTATTTATTATCTCGATATAATTTAATCATGATCTATCTTTATAAATTAATTTAATTACTAAATTAACTAATTAGACGTAATTAACATATTACAATTCCTTAATAAAAGAGTTACATTTGATTTGCTCATTGTTTAGCCACCCTACTAATTGGTTTCACTAATTTTCGTTCAATCTTATTAAGATTAAAAAAATTACAATAAAGTAAATAACCAACCTATATATACTAATAGTGGTGACACATAATTTTTACGTGCATAAATATTTTTTTAGCATAATATATTTATACTGTATAAATTTATTATAATGTAAGTTATATCTTTTTTTTAAAAAAAAATAGGTAAAATATTTACTTATTTTACTCTTATGAATAAATAACGTATTATTTTTTATGAGAAAAAATTACATTTAATAATTTGATAATATATATCATCCTCAAAAAAGTCTTGTAGAATATAAAATAGAGGTATTTAAATATGCATCACCATGGAGAAATTAAATAATTATAAAGGAATTAGAAGAATCTGGGGTCACGCGCTCAAAAAGAGCGTCGAGGAAGGGAAATGAAGTGCTTTCCTTCTGTAGTTTTCTACAGGGACCAAGGATACAGTGGAGGGATGAACTGGCAGAAATGGCGTCCTTTGTGTCCCGAAATTACCCCTCCCACCCCTCACCAGAAACAACGCAGTGTCGGGGTGAATTAGGAACTTAACGCCAGCAGCTTCTGTTGTCCTGGTTTTCGAAACTGAATCTGACGACACGAGATAATGAGAAAAGGGTTTTGTTTTTGTTTTTTAAAATATCGAGATGGAATGGACGGGGTGGATCGCTCACGGGGAAGGAGAATGGACGGCGAAGATGAGGGCCTTGGCTTGGGGTTTGTTTGGATGTGGTTATTAAATAACGGTTAAATGAGTGTTTGGGGGTGTGGGGGGAGCTTATGAACCAATGGGTTCTTATTGATTGACTGTCCCTTTCTGTTGGCAGAGGTTAAAAAAGAAAAGTTAAAAAGCACGAGAGATTGACAACAAATATAAAGTAGTAAAAGGTACTACTACTACTGGCGTGTGGTGTTTGAGGACTCTTTGGTCAATTCACTTGGGTTTGTTGCCTCTGCTTTAATGGCATTTTTGTACTTTCTCAACCCCATAATTGTTATTACATATTTTATTTATTTTTAATGATTTTTTATGTGATTGTTTTTGTTAAAATAAACATTCCAATAATATCCAATCTTATTACCACAATGGACCAAGACATACGCCTCAAGACCATATATCACGACTAGGACATGTAGGTCATTTATGAAATACTTATAAATTATTCATCAATGCAATTCTTATTAGTTGACAGAAAAAAAAAAAAAAAGTCAAACTCATAATTCTCTGATTGAATTGACTTGTCCTTGCTGCTTGATCCAACAAACATTGAGATTCATTGCTTTATCTTTTTTATTTTTACTAAATATATGTTTTAATTTAAAATTATTGACGTAGTCAATTAATTCAAAAAAAAAATCTTTTTTGTTTAATTCAACCAATTTTATAAAGTAAAATTATCTCTTTCAATATATTTTTATTTTTAATTCGTTCATATAAATTACTTGAATAACCTACTGAAAGCATTTCCATTACAAAAATACTATAAGGATTTTTCGAAATGAAAAGTCGATGGAGAGAGTGTTTTAATTTAAAGAATATTTTTATTAGTTGATCGAATATAAATCTTTTCAAATGATTTTTTAGTACTATTTTTTCTTAAAAAGTAGTTAATTGGTTTATTTTGGCAGAAAAATGCTGTGAATGAAACTTTACTCATTGTACGAGGCGTTTAAACACTTATGTCTAATGACTACAACTTGGAATACTAAGTATATGGTATGTGTATTATTATGGTATGTTGGGGATATTAAAGTTGTCTTTGTTATGATTATTCACATGAGAGAAATTGGGCACGACACACTTTTTACTAATTTTAGTAAGATATTACATACTACACATTTGGTACTTAATTTGGAAATATATCGTACATTAATTACATATATTCTTTCTCCAAAGTAATTACGTTGAGAAATTAATTAGTGAGCAATTATATGATTTTTCAAATAAAAAAAATGGATTTGTTTTTGGGGTTATCTCGTTTGAACTTACACAGACACACACATACATACATAATGTCTTTCCCAAAGAAGATAATGTCTTGTAAGAAAAGAAAAAAGTTAAAAAGATTAAAGCTTTTTCAACCTCCAAATCTCCTTTTACCTTTTACCCTTTAACAACCCCCCCTCCACTATTTTTTTAAGAGATAATTATATTTACACTTCATGATTTTTAATTTATTTATAAAAATTATCGTTGTTTATTTTATATAATTATATAAATTATTCCTGATAATAAAAAAATAAAAATAATTTTTGTAATATTATTAAAAAAATAAGAATAATTTGTATAAACTGATAAGAGAGAAGGAGGTGTAGAAGTAATTATTATATATATATATAAATATATTGAAATTGTGCATGTATAAGCGCATTGACTGTTCTGCCCTCATATCATAGTTTCATTGTAATTACATGGATTCATGATTTTTGTTCAATTTTCGTGTGATTGGTATGCTGCCAAGTGCCTGATTGTTTTCTTCAAAAAAGAAAGGAAAAGCTGCCAAGTTCAGTGCATTTTCCGTCGATCATGCCATGATATTGTTCCTCAATTTCACAATTTCATATTAATATATGTTGTAGTAAATAAAACAGAAGACAAAAAGCTAAATTCCGGCTATGATTCTTTTGCAGCGCTGGATTTGAATCCAATTTTATATATTCATCAAAGGAGATTTAATCGAAATTAGATCCGTATGTTTTTTAATAATAATATCTTCTTTTTAATGTTTTATTTGAAAGTATTTTGATTTGCAGTAGTAAATGATATAATGTACAATATTTATCCAAAAAAAAAGAAAAAAACAGACCCCAATTAAACATATATTACAATGTTCTTTTTTAAAACACGAATAAGAAAAAAATAAAAATTAGGGAAACAAGCTAATCAAGAAATAATTTATTTATTTTTAATATATTTATTGATTTAAAAGAACGATGTATTGAATTAATATTTTGATTTAAACGTAACGAATGATGTAGTAATTAATTGAATTATATTAAGAAAAAACACAAAACAAGCACTTTGGAAAATTGGTCCCTGAGAGAATTAATGTTGGCAATTATGGTTCTTAATCAGGATGGATCAGCTAATTTCCAATATTAGGGTTAGCTAATTAATGATTTAATTAAGTAAACACGATTGTTGGAATGCATGGGTTTGAATGTAAGGATTAAGCAGAAAATTGAAAGGCCCGATGAAGTAGTGCAGAGGGTGTGAAAAGTGAGAAAGTATCGACCAAAAGAATGGTAAAGAGTCTTGAAAAGCCAAAAAACTTCAAATTTTGAGGTTGTCTGGATCTTCATACAAAAGCTGTTCCCCTCATTGCCATATACTATATAGTACGTACCGTCTTGCCCCTTCCCAAATTTGTTTCTTTTTTTTTTAAATAATAATAAATATGTTTTGAAATAAATTAAGTATGCAAGTATTTCAAAAACTATATATTGTGTTATATTTAATTTTTGAATTGCTTGGTTTGGAAGCACTATTAAAAAAATTACTATTATCTACACTTGTAATGGCTATCCATTAAAAGCCATAATAAATAACTATAATTAATTATGATTATATAAAATCAATACAAAAATTTAATTAATCGACCATGAACTATATTTTTTTGTCATGAAAAATATTTTAACTATACTCGTAAAACTAATTGTTTGCGTTAATTTTATGATGAATTTTACATTGATGTAACACCGAAATCATTTAATTTTTTTTTCTTTCAAATTCAAATTTTTCGGTTCAAACGGAACTTAAGAGAAATAAATATTTAGGAAATATTTTTTCTTCACTTGAGATGACATTACTTTATACTTTATTGTCTGATCCTTTTCTTTTTCTCTTTTATTTTCTATATCAAGATTCAAACACAGCGTAATTAAGGGACAGATCTAATAAATATTAATTTGTGAACATGAATGGACACAATGAGAGAATTTATTGAAAATGGCATTATTCATGTTTTGCCTTAATCATAATTAACGTTTTTCTGTAATATATAATATAAGCTCTAAAACCAATTATTGCTTAGCAAGAAAAGACTCAAAACATTCTAATTAATTACACTGCATGTAGCTATATGTATATATATATATAATATAAAAGATGATTAATAATCATAGTACAGAATTAATCAGTAGTAGTTATCAATTAATGACACTTGCGTATTAAAAAAACGTAGACAGATTAGAAAATTGAAATATTTATGAGGATGTAAAAATAAAAAAATGAGGAAGGTAGGGGAAGGAGCAGAAAGCATAAAGGGGGGGGGGGGGGGTCTGGTATTGTTGTATTGTCGAGACAAGGTTGAAAATTGTGGGTGTGTTTGTGTGAAAGAAGAGAGGACATGCTTAGGTTTCACAACATTAATTTAGGACAATGTATGATTTAATTTGATTTGGCATTGCCCTTTGCCCTTTGCCCTTTGCTCCCCGCCCCAACACCTAAACCCTTTTCTTAATTTATTTGCTTCCTCCATGTGATTACCTTCTTCCTTGGGTGAAGTGGAAAACTCTTTCCAACTCAACTCCTCTTTACTTGCCCCCTATACTCACAAACCCTTGTCTTTCTTTTCTATACATACATTATAATATATATATATAATCACCTCTCTCTCTCTCTTGTGTCACACACACACACACACACACACACACACACTAGCTATTAATTCCTTTTATGATCTAATGGCTAAAGAAGGATGATTGCATGTTCTTTACTCTGTTCTCAAGAAAACCCCACTTTTCAAGCAAATACATGAGTTCTTATATGAAAAGTGCATTACACTTGATATAAAATTAATATACAATTCAAGAAAAATGATCAAATATTTTACAAGAACAGTAATATATATATATATATATATATATATGCTTGTTGCATGGTTAATTGAACATCATGAATTTTAATTTAAACAAAGATTTTGTGCACATGTTAATGAATCCAAGAAAGAGGTCTCTCTGAACATGCAGACAATACCCCGGCCTTAGTTGGTCCCAAGATCATCTTAATTTATAACACAATAATTTCGGAACAATTGGTGTTGTTTTTCTTACCGGCACCCATGATTAGGGGACACTAAAATATCGAGTGCGTTCCTACAGCCCCACCACCACTTCGCCCTAAGCTACTCTTAACGCACATGTATATGATAACATACATAATGTTCATGAATGTTAGCAAAAACAAATTAAATTTTATATATATGTTAGAGGTTGAATTAAAATTCAGGAATTAGGCAAGTGGATGAGTAAAAAGACAAGAGAAAGAGAGAAGAAATCTTGCAAACTGGGTGGCCGCCGCATGATGATGATGATGATAAGGATATCCATCAAAGATCACGGGATCAATTAAATTCAATCAAAGTAACTAGGAGGAAATATGATAACAATGTTAAAGAAATGAAATGTGTCTTACGATCATGCTACAAATTCACCTACATTTTTCAATACAATTATTGTACGTATAGGGTTTGACATTTTTCATGCAATGTATTTGATTTGGAATCTAAGGGCGGTTTGGTTTCCATTTTCTTTTTTTTAATTAAATCTCAATCTTGATTGATCAAATCATGCCATGGCTCTTAATTACCATATGCATTTTCAATCTCTCCTTGAATTAAAATGTGTTCACATATAAAATCCAGCTAACTGAATTAATTGTAATAATTTAAAAACAAAATTTAAAAAAAGCGAATAGCGTGAATAATGTCTAGTTTAGTTGACGAAATTGATGTCCCACCAATATGTGGGTATTAATCTATTTTTTAAATAATTTTTATAGTTTACTGAGTAGTACCTGTTGGTTAACTATACATATTAATATATTTATAATTAGCGTATATTGATTATTGATGATTGAAATTTATGATTTAATTGTAATTGCTTTACAAAACATCGCATTCGTCAATAAATTTTATTTTTTGAAAAAAGAATATATACTCCCGACAGGTTATTCTATAATTTCCATTTATCATTGGTTGTGGCCATTTGCGTTTTTGTATGGGATGAATGGATGAACGGTCCAACTAAATTATTTATGAAATAGAATAAATTTAATAGAATTTAGGAAGTATTTATTTCGATGAATTAAATGATGGATAAAGAATTGTGATATATTTAGTTTATTCTGAAATGTGTTAACCCATCTGGTCTGGCCCATTTTTTTGATGATTCAAAGATAAAATTGTTAAGGCCCAAATTGGTAGAAAATTCGACAACTGATGACCACACTTTTTCTGTAGAAAGAACGGGCTCAGTGCACATATACAGTCATATGGGCTGCACAAGCTTGGTGGTATTGGTTGGGCGGTCCACTTAAGTGGAACCCACATGGCCCAACGCCCAGATTGGAATAGAATAGGGGCGTGGACTTTGAGTAGCAATTCCTAATTCTTGAGTTGATTGATGGTGAATGGTGAAGAAGGTAAATAAATGAACATCTCTAAAGTGGGGCGGGGACAAGGGTAGATGTGGGTTCCAAGAATGCTGGACTTTAACAAGGCATGCAAAATTAGGAGTTGGAGTTGGAGTTGGAGTTGGAGTTTGAGTCCCACCCCACCCGCCTCGATACTCTATACCCATTTATACTGTCACGCCGTCGACGCTCAAATCCACCATCCCAACCCTTTATAATTAATATCATCAGCTTCAACAAATTAGCTATATATATATATATTTATACATGCAGCTTCTTTAATTTATGACAACAAAATATATTAATTAATTTTTTTTTAATATTTTTATGATGTCTCGAGTTATTTGACAGATACATATGAATTTGGGTATGTATATCATTTTTGTTTGTGATAAAGGTCTAATTAAATTAAAAGAACGACGATATAATTTGTAAACGAGTTACTATTAATTAAATATTGATTGTTGTATGCAAGAGCGTAATTAAATTTGATCACTTGCATGTACATCACATTGATAACATTGTAGTATTTTCAATTACTTTGTCGTATGCATGATCAGCACATGAAATTTGAATTTGATTGCAATGATTATTAACTATCTTTCTTTGTAACTATATAATATATAAACATGTATATATATGTACGTATACTCACTCCTTCCACTGTTTCGATCTATCTATAATCTATCCATAGTCATAGACGACGGGTGAAGAGGGTTGGACCTTATTTGGCAGGAGGACAAGCGGGGCTACAATTACGTGGCAAGTTGAGTCACATGGGCTGGTGCCACGTGGCATGTGAGACCGTTATTGGTGGTTTAGGGCACTCACCTATGTCCCCTGCAAGACCTACAAGAAAGGTTAAACCACGCGGACCCTGTCTACTGTCTCCCCTTCCCTTTCCGAAACCCTCTTCTCTTTACGCATTTTAAAACCCCCACGTAATTTCCTGTCGGATCATTTCTTTCTAATTAACCCCATGTGTTTGAGCACAAATTCAACCTTATGTTGAAAAAATCTCTTATTTAAATTCAGTACTGTACAAGTACATTTTAAACTAGCTATAAATTGCATATGTATACATATAGCGAATTAGTTTTCTGGAAAAAGGTCAAATATAACCAAATATTGAGTTCATCGTGATGTCAAATGTATTAAGATTGAGAGGTCTTGTCATGTTCGAATATGAGTGTGTACGTACTTCAGAAAAAAAAAAAAATACTATTTCAACCATAATAATAAGATTAAATTAATAGTAATCTTGGACAAACTTTTATTTGGAAGAAGTTAAATGTTATTTGAAAATGTTCCCAAGTAAAATTGACATAAACTTCCTGATTTCTGGAGTATGTACGAGAAAAGCACAAGAACATTGACTTGCTAATTTGATTAATTAATTAGGATCATGCATTTTCCCATCTGTCATCCATACAAGTAAGGCAACTAATTGGGAATTACACATAGTTACCAACACAGCTAGCTAGCTGTTTGATAATCTTAAAAAGGTTTCTCACTTTTTGCCTTTTTCCCACATTAAAAATAGCACTAAATCTAGATTTTCAACCGCACATGGTGTGGGAAAAGCTACAACATAGAAATTCATTCCACACACGAAGACAAGGAAATAAGGGTTCCTCGGTGGAAACAAAATCGGACAATGGCTCTTCCTTTCTTGCACCTTCTCTTCTTCTTTAATCTTAATTATTACCTTCCTTCTTCCATACTAGCAATATTGACATACTATAGCTGAGGATCAAATTAAAGGGGAAAAACTCTTCTCTACTTCACTTCATCAGCAAAAGGGTTTTTATTTTTGGGTGACAATTGATGGAGATATGAAGGGGACATATAGAAGGCCACCCATATCTACATTTCCCATATTGTTCCTCTCTCAACCCATACATTTGCATGTTCTGTCCGAAAATCTACATTAAATGCTCCCTTTCTTCCATTTGGTACAAATACTAGCTACTACCACCATTATTGTTATTAACTATATCCATCGACATCCCGAAATCAATCTTGAGTAGAACATTTATCGAGTTTTGTTGCGCTGGATCGCATTGGTTCAACAATAACTGATGCAAATGTCGATCGTCGTATCGTGTCTGGTTCTGGTGCTTCTATGTTTTTCATTGACTGCATGTAATGGTCGGAGCCTTGGAGTGGTTAAGGATGAGAAGGCAACTGCAGCAAAAGAATTTCAGCTCTCAGTTACCAAGGTTAGTAAATGGAACATATATATGTACTTGTTTAAATTAATAAGCTCTAATGTACATATATATCGTTGACCATTAATGTGGGCTTACTGTATGCAGAAAAACGATAAGGTGGAATCAGCTAGGGTTTCCATACAGCCTGGTGAGGTGAAATCTTCATTACCAGATGCATCCAAGAATGCAATGAGATTTGAGGAAATTAAGACCACCAGTGAATCAAATGAGCCCGGAAAGCGGATTCAGGCAAAAGGCGAAGGTACCACACAGAATGATTCTTCTCTAGCTACTGATCATGTTTCTTGGAGGGTGCCTCACAAGAAGAGAGGAGAGCAAGAACCAGGGTTTAACTTGGACTATTTGCCGCCAAAAACGCATCCTCCCGTCCACAACTGATCGATCCTGCTGACATTCTTCATCGATTCCTTGATCATCATCATATGGTCCTTAGTTTCTGCATCTGATCAGGGTAACTAATTTTATGTGTTAGTTTTCCACGACACTGTTTAAAATTTAGAAAGGGCCAGTACTTTTATGTATTGACAGAGATGATCGATGATCGATCAAGAAGTTGGAGATGCCCTATCCTAGGTAGAATGATCAACTCAAGAGCATGCTTATGATCTTGATCAGTTACATGGAATGGCGCTGAGTTAAAATGTAAGATGTCTCTCTAAGACAATTTTCACAAATATATAATATATAGTAAAACAATACTAGAAGTAAACATGAATCCCTTATCATGCCTGTTAATGTATATTTTAGGATGTCTTTTTGAAGACATGATCACAAGCATTTTTGCAGCTTATGTTTCATTCCAATTAATTTCTCTCCCTCTTCCTGGACACATATGATCAGTCATTCTACAATGTTGAGCTCGTACATGTAAGAAAATTAAAGTCAAACATGCGTTATTCATAGACGTTATTATCATCTATCATATGTGATTTTTCTGCTATATGTGTACATAGACAATTTTTCCATCTGAAACTACTCTTTTTGTTTTATTTAAGGTTTTGATCAGAACATACATTGTTCTTGCTAAATTACTCATCGGGCACCACAGGATCATGAATCTTTGAACAGCTTAATTTGTACCAACAAAAAAACAAGTATCTAACGAATGATCGATAATATGTTTAATGAGATGGTTCCTCATAAATAAGAATTGGAATGTCTGTGCGGATTCTTGCTTTTCAGTTGATGGCAGTTATTAAGGTTTGGAAATGGGTACTACGTACCACATGGTGTTTGGTAGTTTCTGTTGCCCGCATTTATTTCTTTTGTCGTCCACCGCGTCCATACTACTCTTTGATCTTTTATTTTATAGTTTAAGGCCAAGTTTTTTGTTTCTTATCATACTTAAACCAAATGAAATTATAATTTTTAATCCCACAACATTAAAAAAAAATAGCATTTTCGGTTCAATGGCATATTTCCCTTAGATATTTTATGCAAAAAGCTACTTCAGACTGAGCAACTAAATTAAGGGACCAAAAGTGTTATTTTTTTAAAATTAAGGAATCAAGTGAAAAGTGAAAATCCCATAACCACTAAGACCAAAGTATAAAAACCCTAAATTATAGAATAAAAATACTACTTCCCCAAAATCGTATGTTGTAAGTTGGCAAATCAATTTGACAAGTATGAATGTGTTTTTTTATAGTTAGATCCGATTGTTGTATTCTTTTTAACTTCCTATAGTCCAATTTAAATATTTTTGAAAGCTCGTATAATAAATCATCCTATTTAATCGTTACGTCATAATTTATGTGAAGGAGAATACATAAATAATTGTTGTTCGAACTTTAAATTGTTAATTAAATTAATATCAAAATATAATTTGACATAATATATATATATATAAACATAAACATTGTATATATAATAGTTATTTTTTTAAAAAAATAAGCTTTAAATTTCTATAATCTCAAACGTTAGACTCTCACGCTTTGTTTCCACTCTTATTCTTGCATCAACGCTTGTTCTCGTTTTATGTGACTTAGCTCATATATGACACACACACTCAAAATAATCAATTAAATATGAACTACTAAGAAACGATGGAACGTACACTATATTCCTTACTTGTGTCAAAATAAAATGAAAAAGACAGATCCTATATTAATCTCATATATATAGTTACTTTTATTGCCAAAACAAATTAAAGTAATAATATGTCGGATACGATATTGCTGGCCTTGTAATTAACGATATATATCAATCTCAAATCAAACAAAACAAGACACAAGATGAAGCAATCCAATGCTGCTTCCACTGTTGGTAAAATACTATTAATTAAACGCATGCACCCCTTTTAATGTAAAATAATGAGATCAAATCCTCCTCTTCTCAGATCCCAAAACTTAGGTTATTCAGTAATATAAGAATTCTAGTGGTGTATCACCAATTGTTCAACAATCCTTCTCTTTGTCAAACAATTTTTTATCATCACATCACACACCCACACACACACAAGAAAAAGAAAAATGAATTTGCACTTTATATTGATGATGATTTAGTTTAATGGTTAATTAGGTTAAGGTCTCGTGAATAAAATTAAGGTTATGAATTCGTATTCTACCAAATATTGTCTCACTTTATATGAGTGTTTGTTTCACTTCATGTGACTTATTATAATAATTGTTTATCTTTATTGGTAATATTGATATATTGACTGAATTGATACATCGAAATGAGTTAATTCCACCTCTTTGCATTAAAATTCTTTATCTATAGAAATTGATGGAAAATCAAAATTTAGAGCAAGTATAATAAGCTTTTTAAGTTGGGGTTTATGTCTAGGTCTTTCAAGTACTCCACAACTACAAACTCGACCATAACAACATCATAAGGCTTCTTGTTATAATTTTTCGATACATAAATGAACAAAAAAATCAAAATGAGAAGTTGGATAGGATACTAGAGATAGCAAAAGGTGTACCTAAGATCTAAAGGACGTATATTTATAAATAAATTGAGTTGTACAATTTCAAGTGAACTCATCAATTCAATTTTAGTTAGACAATTATGGAGATTACATACATCAACAGGTTCTATTGGGTTGGTTTAGATCAAATGATCCAGACATAGAACACGTGGGTCCAAGATCATTTATATTAGGGACAATTATAGTTAAATTTCTTGACTTATGATCTATTTATATAAATTATTCATATATTTACGTAATTACAAAAACCATCGCTGGTAGTGAAAAAATAAAGGTATTTGTATAATGTTATTACCATTTATGACGGATGTATGTATAATTTTTTAAAAACTATAAGTGACTTATGATGGTGTATATATAAATTTTTAAAGATAGAAATAATTTACATAAATATATGTTAGAAGGGAGTGTAGATATAATTACCCCATACTATTAAAGTCATTGTTGGGTTTTTTTCCCCATAATTTTAGGGAAGTTAGCTGTGGTCCCCATATCAAAATGCTTAACAAAATGAAAATTAACCAATTAAAGAATTCATGTATGGTTTATAGGAAAATCATAATGATAAGTTTATTTGTGAATTTTAAAAGTCAGCATCAGTCTTAGAAAATCAAAGTGATAAAATCATCAAATAGCGAGTCTCATCCGGGCCACTATATTTGAGACCTAGGAAGCGCTACTTATCAACACGCGATTTCACTTTAATCGGCCTGGCTCCCAGTACTCTCGCTCTCTCTCTCTCTCTCTCTCACACACACACACACAAGCCTAGAGCAGGCGGGAGAGAGTGTGGGAGAGCGATGGATGTGAAAGAAGCGGGAACATCGCTTGATTCTCTGGTTTCCTCATTCAACACTCGTATTGCCGAGCTTCAGCAGCTCGTCATTGCTCGCAACAGTTAAAAAATAGTTTCTCTGTTTAGTTTTCCTGTTCGAATTTTCAAATTGCCTTACCCGGGAAAGAATTAGAATTCAAATTATATCCATTTTTTCTAAGGTATTTCTTTTATTCGCTGAAATTGTACAGTGTATCCGGCCAGCAGCATCAGCGATTTATCGGCGATAGATGCTGCGTTAAAGGGCATGGAGCTTCAGGTCCAAAATATAAAGAATAGATTGCGTGATGAAACTCGAGCTATCCCTAAGGCCAAAGTAAATCTCATTGTTATCCATGATTTCTTCGTTGTTTGTCTTTTGATACTTTTATTTCAGGTGTGGATTTGTGGGAAGTATTTGAAGTTGAACATGTGGGTGAAATGGTTGACAATAAGCAGATTTAATTTATTTTTTTCTTTTTCGTTAGTATATTGAAGGATTCTGTGAAAGTTTTTTTGGTCAGATCCTTTGTTTTTAACTTTGATATAAGCATAAAATTTCATTTGAAATTGCGTTACCGAGATTTCTAAACAGGCGACACCATAAGGGTTGCTGACGACAACTTTGATTGACTGTCAAATTAAAATGTGAGAATCACATGCATTTAGTTGACAAACTACTCAACTTTCTGCTGATGTTTTATAATGTTTTTTAGGTAGTTGATAGAAAGCAAGCTACAAATATGTCTGTAGCCAATAATTTAAGTAAAAGATTGTTACTGCAAATACTATGTACTGGAGCACAAACTTGTATCTGTTGTAAAAAGTTCTTGCAATAACAAGTACAGAAGAATAAACTCATTCAGTAACTGATTTGTGCATTGTGATCGTAGAAATTAATTGAGGCAGCACTGCAGCAACAAAAGAAATTGGAGACTATTTCTGCTTGCATTCCATCGTGCATACCTGAAAGGCTTATTCATTTGAATCAGGATGCTAACAAATGGTGATGCCTATTTAGATGCTCAACTACTTTTTTGTTCGAATTTGGTGTTCAATCTATGTTAACTGAATCTTTCTCTTTATCTATTAGTTTCAATGTGCAAAGGGAAGAGCATAAGCAAGAACCAGGATTTGATTCTTCAAAGCCTGAGGAGCCTGCAGGCCCTGCACCTAGAGTAAGGAATCTCTCTCTCATCATACTACATCCTTTTGTCTGTGTTCTACACAAATCGGTTTTTCTTCAACGTCTTTGTTTGTGCCAGGCCATGGAACTAGCATAATCTCTTGATTACAACTTCAATGTGCTCAATTAGCCTGTAAACATCTTAGGTTTGTTTCAATATTTTTAGCTTGAGATTCATGAGTTTCCCAAAATATGCAGTTTATTGCTTAGCAGTTATTGAGGCCAACAAGTGTCTTTTACCATGTCCGAGGAAAGAAGAGAGCGTAAGCAGACAACAAAAGCTGGATGATGCTACCTAAATCATTAATCTAAAGATTTTACTTTAGCTTATTTTGAAACCATTGGATTGAATCCTCACTCGATCAGGCTTCAATCTTATAGATCATTCTAATGAATGTGAACCCTGCAGTAATTTCTTTCACTGATGATTGAGAACCAATTGCGTACAGAACATCAAAGACATGCATGGCTGGTAGATATCTGTCCATTGTTTACCAGATTATCACATTAGTAGAGTCCCTCTGTATCTATTTACAGTCTCTTAGATAAGTCTCTGTTTGTCGATTTCAAGTTATTATACAGGATAGATTTTGGCAGTTTCTTAAGCGCTACGTACTTTGCTACAATAGAATATATTAGATGAATGCTAGAGTAAGGATGCAGTAAAAAAGTTAGTTTGCATGGGATGTTTACAGAATGAAGTTTTATGTTGTTTGGATTTTTCTCTTCTCTATTCCAGGAGAAGAAGGGTCGAGCCCCTCCTCCAATGTGGTATGTCACTGGGGACGAGCTGAATTCTGTGCCCTCGTAAGTGAATTGCATTTAGGTGCCCAATAGTCTAGCCGATCCACTTAAGTGTTTTTTACATTGCATGTGTTCTTTTAAACTAGTAGGTCTAAGATGAGGAAACTGTAGGTACATGAAACAAAGACTCACATTGGATAAGGTGAATGCTGCAATAGGTGACATGGCAGCATATGCTGAAGCAAATGCGCAGCTTATCGCAGCACCAAGAAAAAAGGTTGATTTTACTCATGATTTTATTTCCCTTTTCCTGTCACTTAATAATCCATCTATACTGACTCCTCTTCCTTTATTTTTTTCCAAATGGTTAAGCTGGCAGAGACTAACTTGGACAAGGCTCTGGTATGTGTATTCTCTCTCAGAGGTTTACTTTTTGTTTCTCATTGTTGCTTATATGAGATCCTTATACCCTTTTAATTCTTTGTTGTGGTGGAATTGCTTAAACTTGTAATATATGTTATTGCTTCATTTTCGGGTATGAAGGGTAGTAACATGTTACATGTGCAGGAATTAAGAGAGATTGCAACGACAGATGGAGTGAAGGGGAAACACTTTTTTCTAGAAACAGATATTAAAGGGCCTTCTCTTAAACTCGACAACACGGGAAGAGCACTACTAACGGTTAGTAGTTCTTATTTCTTTGGGGGAATAGTCTGAGGGATTTTATGATACAAAAAGAGATACATATACAAACATGATCTATCTACATATACAAAGAGCTATTTGTTTGTCCTGCTAAGTTAAATACCAGTTCAAAACACAAGCTCATTTTCTAGTTTTTAGGTAACATCCTGGAGAGTGGTATATCTTAGTGGATTGATAATAGTGAAAGTTCAATTCAGTACTTTTTGTGCTGTTGGTACTTGACCTTTAAACATCGGCATATGGTTTGAAGGATCTAATTTACATTGTTGTCTTGCCATGCCAGGTCCTTCGGCATCTGGGTCGGATAAGTGAGACTCGAATTGGGCATCACCGTGTCATCATCCTATTGAGGCCTTAGCAAAAGATTTATCTCAAAATGGCCATTATGACTTATCTTGCTGTAGAATACATCTCCAAAGAACAATTATGTTAAGCATCATCTTAGATTGCCGCAAGTGATGTACATTCATTCATGGAATGACTCAGATATGTCTGCCTTTTGATCTCTCCTGTATTTTCCTTCTTCCAAATTGCTATCTACAATAGACTTTCTAAGGTAACATCCTTCTTTATCCATATCAGTGTCCTTACAGCACCCTTACCCGCCAGTTTACAGTTATAACTAGATTCATTATTTCAAGTACATTTATTACACTATATTAAATATCACAAACCCCAACTTGTCGTTGAATTAATGTGCTGAACATACTTCCTGGACCATTCTTTATTCAAACTTATTGAATACAAGTAGCATCAAAATCAAAAGTACATTACAAGACAGTCAAATAACATGTGCAGGAAACAAATCCTTATGATCAGCAAACAAATCCTTCAGGCACCTTCTTGCCGCATGAGTTGATAAGCAAACTTAATGCGACTGGTATTTCAACTTTTATGACTCCTAGAACATTGGCCTTTATTGCGGTGCACAAGCACAATGCAGCCTCAAGGTCAGCCAGCCCCTCCACAAGGGCACAACATTTGGTGCTCGGCTTCACCCCGACAACCTCATGGACCAATCCAAGCCAGTCGCCACAAACGCCGAACTTAAGGGTGTCTTTGGGGCACTTAACAGGCTTTGTCGGGGTGGTGGACGGAGGCAACGGAGTGCTCTTTGGCGGGCATGGCACATAATGGGATGAGACACAAGTGAAGAAGATGAAGTTAAGGATAATGAGAGCAGAAATTTGATACACACCTGCCATTTCTTGGTTAAAGATTCCAGATTTTTAGAACTATAAACTCGGTTTTATACAGACATATTTGTTGAATTTGTGAACGGTTCTTGACCATGGGCAGTATAGTTGCAAGATTTTCATCTAGTGGTTGGAGTGGGTTCAATCAAGTTAGATTCTTGTGTCATAACTATTCACCACTCGTACGTGTATGTATATTGGGTGATCTTTGGCAATATATGGATTTGATCACATGTTCTGATTTTGGGTCTGATTCTTGCTGGTTTGGTTGCTGGGCTGCGAGGGATCGTTCTGGGTAATAGTGTACCCAATTGTTTACTTTACACAAATTTTCTATCTAAATCTCAGCCTTTGAGAATAAATATAGAGAAACAAATTAGGGCATAATTATTAATAGCCTCCCGTTATTTGAAAAATTACTAATATCCCCCTAATGTTAATGGTCGTCTAACAATTAGTACAATCCATTTGGTTTTTATCCATTTTCATAGTGAACGGACCAAAATGCCTTTATGGATTAAAAATTATAATTTTATTTATTTTTTGATAAAATTATTTTTTTATGAACTAAGTGGATAATTTTTTAAAAAAAATCATCTATTCCGTTTATTTTTTTTTATAAATTTTTAATTTTAGAAAAAAATACAGTAAGAGCATAGTTGATAATTTCATACATCCATTCAAGGATTACATAATTTTATCAAAAATATTCATAACTTTTCAAATAACAAAGAGTTTTCATAATTATATCAAATTTTAGGAGAGACCATTGTAATTTACTTATCCATTAATATACGAGACTTTCTTTAAAGCAAGTAGATTTTTTTCTAAAGCAGCCACCACATGGTACCAAATTTTATTTTATTTTATTTTTGGTTATATGTGTAAGCAATCAGTCACCACACCATTCCAATTAATAGTTAACCCCACAACATCGTGTTAAACTATTCTACTGCAAGCAAAATATCATAAATCAATGGCACCACCACTAAAGGTGGCGGTGATCGGAGCCGGCGTGGCGGGGCTAACCGCCGCCCGGGCGCTCAAAGAGGAAGGCCTTCAAGTATCCGTCTACGAGAAATCGGACCGACTCGGTGGCACGTGGGTGTACGATCCTCGGGTGGAGTCGGATCCATTAGGCCTCGATCCGGATAGAGAAGTTGTTCATGGCAGCCTGTACCCTTCACTTCGAACTAACATTCCTAGGCAACTCATGGGATTTTCGGACTACCCATTTGGCAGTAGGAAAAATGGTGATTCGAGGACTTTTCCGGGTCATGAAGAGGTGCTCAATTTTCTGATCGAATTTGCTGAGGAATTCGGACTTGTTGAGCTGATAAGGTTCAATACTGAGGTGGTTCGGGTGGAGCGGGTAGGGTCGAGGAACGATGAATGGGTTGTTGAGTTCAGGACGGGCCAATCGGACTCCGAGGAGGTATTTGATGCCGTAGTGGTTTGTAATGGGCACCATACTCAACCCAGATTGGCTCATCTTCCAGGTACCACCTCTACTTGATTATATACAGTGAAATTGCACTCTGCACCCCGGAATAAGGTAACTTAGCACTTTTCATCCTCTCACATATAAAAGAACAACACTTTCCATTCTAAAAGGTCATTACTTGGGCAAATTGTACCATAGATTAAAATATGGAGCTAAAATTACAGTTGGAAGTATAACATTATAAGGGCAAAATCGTCAAAAAAATTCCACGGGTCATTTTATAGTGTTTCTTTTCCTGAAACCCCTTCAAATATCTTTATTTTGCTTTTCATTTTCTTCACTTTTTTAAGGAAGAAATAATAAACAGTGTTTCATTTACTCTTCTAAAAGAGTGTTATAAATGGAGAAATAATGATACTCATTGGGATTTTATAAGGAAAAAGAAAATACCAAATTGACCTCAATAGATAAGTGACTTGAAAGTATAGATTTTATGACGATTCAGCCCTTATAAGGTTGTCTTCTACTTTGAAATATGTTGTTGGCCCAAGATTCGCCAAATTAATGATTTTTTAAGGTGCAAAGTGTTTGTTTTAATTTTGTGAGGGTGAAAAGTGCAAAATTACCTTATTTTAAGGGGTGCAAATTGCAATTTAGTCCAATTAACTATGCACGTATAAAGGTTCTTGCAATTTGTTTATTCATTTTTGTGGGTTTTTGAAATTAAAATATTTATGCAAAAGGCATAGAGAAATGGGGTGGAGGAGAGATTCATAGTCACAACTACCGAGGACCTGACCCATTTCAGCATCAGGTAATATTTAAAATATTATGTACGTACAATTATTTTCAAGTTATCTTTAAAATGGGTCAAAATATACCCAATGTTTGTTATCATACAAAAATATTTTATTTGGGTGTTTAACTATTTTAGCATAAATATATATATACACACACATATATATAGAAAAAAGACATGATTTGACAATAAACAGTAATTTTTATCTCTCAAAACACAACATTAAACATACAATACTTATTTTAAATTATATCCGAAAACAAATCCAAACATACATATACTACCTCTAACACATACTTATTTATCTTTGTTTTTATTTTTTTATCTCCATAAAATAAACCAAAACACTTCAAAAATAAATCCAAATACTATGGTATATTTTTTATGTTTGTGGGCGGAGTAGGTTGTGGTGGTGATCGGAGCGGGGCCAAGCGCAATTGATATTTCCGCAGACATTTGCAAGGTAGCAAAAGAAGTTCATCTTTCCTCGAGAAACCCCGACATTCAAATTTCTAAGGTGGATTACGGTGACAACATTTGGCAACATTCCAAGGCGAGCTTTTACTTTATTACCCTTCTATTTCTTTACCAATGAAAATCCTATCCTTTGTTTTTTTCTTATATTAGTTGCAATTCTTATATTTCACTTTATGTGCGCAAATATATTTTGTACAAAAAATTTTAGGAAAAATTATATCTACTCCAAATTAATTATGGTCTATTTAAACAAACAATTCATGCATTTTAAAAAATTACGCATAACATTATTTATACAAATCACACCAAATTTTTTAAAACGTCGACAATATTTATGCAAAAGACAAACGTGTAAATAATCTATAGATCAAGAAGTGTAAATATAAAATCATTTCCAAATTTTGTATATTTAAAAACATATATTTTATGTACATAAATTGCAGGTGGATTGTGTTGATGAACACGGAGTGGTTTTTTTCGAAGATGGGGCTCGTGTTCATGCAGATGTCATCCTTTATTGCACCGGGTACACTCATAATAGGGGGGAAATGCAAGCAACCTCCCTATGATATTGCGAATGAGCAAATTACCCTCTATGAAAAAATAAATAGCAATTTATCCATATATTTTTTAAAATGAAATAATTTATCTCATTATCTAAGGAGATAAATTGTTATATTTTTTCCAGTTAATATGCTATTTTTAATATCCCAATTCCCAAGGGCTAAATTGCTATTCAACCTCGTAATAGATTCAAAGTCTTTTCTCAATTTCCCATTTGTTTGAAAATTATTTTTTTTTAACTTTTAATTTTATTACATTTTATATTTTATTTAATAAATGCAGTTATTATTATAGGTACAATTACCACTTCCCCTTCTTAAGAACAAAGGGGATGGTAACGGTGGATGATAATCGAGTTGGACCTCTCTACAAACATGTCTTCCCTCCAAAACTTGCTCCCAACCTTGCCTTCCTTGGACTCGCATATCGGGTGAGTTGAGTAACAAATCTTGTTTGTAATTTCATAATTTTTATTTGGATCAACTTGTACAATATTAGATTTTATTTTCAAAATAAATTATCAAAACATTTTAGATAAAAAAATAAAAAATAATTTCGTAATTTATATGAACAAAGTTGAAAACCCAAATTAAGAATGTCTATTTTTTAATTTTTTTTTTTTTGTAATAGAGCTTACAAACTGATATATAGTAATATGATGATGGGGTAAAATGAATTAGTGTATGAAAACAGGCAGCAGTGAGTCTGGTGATAGACTTACAAGCAAAATGGGTAGCAAAAGTTATATCTGGAAAGAGCGTTCTGCCATCCCAAGAGGAGATGTTGGCTGATGTTGAGCGGCATTATCAGGATATGGAGGAGAAAGGGATACCCAAACACTACACTCATACCCTTGCTCAACAGGTTTTCCCACTTTCTCCCTACTTCTTCCCTTTTTCCAATTTCCATTTTTAACCTCCTTCAAAATTTAATGGGATTTTGTTTTCCATTAATTAGCTTATTTGATGATTTCAAATGGTAATGAGATTTTGTGATCAGGTGTCGTACGAGTACATGGACTGGCTAGCCAATCAAGCAGGAAAGCCAGAGGTGGACGATGAAACCAAGTTGAAATGTAGGAGTTATTTCAACTTTGTTGCTGAGAATAGCTTATGGAAGGCAAAAGAGTGGGAACCTACCATGGGGATTAAACCACTCAATTGCTGACCCCCCACTACAAAATTCTTTGTTTAAATGAATGATTCATCTACGCATTTAAAAAAAAAAGAAAAAAGAAAGAAAAAAAGAAATGTGCCCATTATGGTACTTTTAATTTCTTCGTGGTGCATTTGGATTGACAAATTTGAATTTATGAATTTCAAATTACAATTATTCGTATACAATGAATCATCACATATACAACAACATTACATAAATAAGGTGAATTGCAATCTGCCTACCTATGTTATATAAAATAGGCAAACAACTTCCTTATAAAAATAAAATAGCAATTTACTCTATGTAATAATTAAAATAAATTATATATTAAATATTAAATAAAACAAAAAATAAAATATTGGCACTCCATTTTATAATCGTTCAAATTATGCTTCTAAAGGTTCATGATGCATATATATTAAATATTAAATAAAACAAAAAAATACATTAGAATTTAGACTAAAAAACAAATGAATCATTAATATCCTAATTTGTAAGGTTGATGCTAACACAGAATCGACGCGTCGTAATAATTAAAGAAAGACAAAGACTGGGTCCGGAAAGCCCCAACTCCAGGGTCAATCACTTGTCATGAAGTTATGCTTCACTAAGATCCCTCGACTTCTATATATCAAAGGGATTAATGAATGTAAGAATGTTAATTCGACTGATACAAGATAATTGGGTATTGTAACAAACAACATCCATGCATAAGATGAAATTTAAATCTATGATCTCTAAAGTCATGGTGCCTTAATTTCGCCAACTAAACTAAACTTCATTAGCATATCATGCCAAAAGTCTTATGGACTTGACCTAGTCATCATGTCAACTAAAAGAAGAGCCTCTAAATTGACACTAAACAAGATTAATAATTAGCATAGTGTATTGGATATGTTCCATGGAATTTCTCTGCCATGATTTCATGGAAATTGCTCTCTAATTATTTCTTTTTTTTTTAATTGTCTTTTGTAATATAAAACATTTAGTTCTAATTAAAGAGTTGACGCTTGAACAAGGGGTTTCGCTTACGTGGGTGTAATGTGATCTCAAAACCTAGCTGTATATAACCACCACTGATCATCGGAGACTAACCCCATCAACATCCTTCTCATATTAAACAAATTGATTGTCTGAAATCCTCCAAGAACAGCAACAAGAGAGAGAGAGAGAGAATGAGTATCATAAGAAGAAGCTTTACATTGATGGCGGGGACGTTGTTGGGAGTATACATTGCGCAGAATTACAGCGTACCCAATGTCAGCAAATTGTTGAAGGCGGGTTTTGTGATGGCGAAGCATGTTGAGGAGACCTACCGCAAACCCAACAAAACCAAAGAAGCTGCTGGTGATATGCAAGAATAACTAATCACCATCCATCCATCATTATCAGTACTGTACTCTGTACGTGTATATATAATTGTATGTTTTGTATATGATACGGTGTATTTTCACACATATATACTGTGTGCGTGTGTCTGTATTTGTATAAATGCATGTTCGTTTCTTGTATTTCTCTATGAGTTTGTTTAATCTGGTTTTGCAGAGATGAGAAAAATGCTCTGATCATTGTCTGGCTCAATCTTGTCATTTTGAAGTAATATATTTTTTTCATGTTTGTAACTGTAGTTTCCACTTTCCAGGGCTGGAATTCTTGAAGTGCTTCGAAATGCCCTTTCAGTTTTAGTAAATTCCGTTATGGCATATGATTTGTAAGTGCATATAATAAAAAGAAAAAATTACCCTTTAAAATATATTATAAATAAATATAAAATATAAAAATTAATATATTACATTAATTAATAAAAAGAAAAAATAATAATAATTAAATTAATATAAATTTTAAAAAATTGAATTAAATTAATAACCGCCGTTCGTAAATGTGGAGGGACTTTTCTTTTTATATTAGTATAGATAAAGTAATTTTCTGATGCTGAAAGTGAGATGCTAATTGTGACCAAATATTCCAATTCTTTTTTCTTTTTTTTTTTTAATTAAAATTCCATTAGAAGGTGTATCGAAAAATTTTCCTAAGCTTAGTTTTCCAAAACAGTGTTATTAATATCTCAACTAAATTAATACAGGCTTTGCAATTAACCCAATATAAGGGAAAGGAAAAATACAGCAATTATTATTATACAATAGAACGTAGAGGCTTTTTTTTAACTATTATTATTATCTATATATGCACATATATAGTTTTTATTTTTTCTTTAGAAAAATGGTAAACTACAACCACCTTTCTTAAATTTGGGTATTATTATAAACACCTCCTCATTATTAGGGAACATACAAGTTACTTTTATGAATTATAATTTTAAATACTTTTACGAACATAATTATTTTTTATTTAAGGGGTATTAATAATTTTCCAAACATCAAATAATATTTGTTAATTACCGTAAAAAAACACAACACCACACGCACACTGAGTGCATTTTTTAGTATCCGGGGTAAGCATATGCATGAATCTTATTTGTAACTTTGGTTCATTGTACATGCCACCATCACAAGCAGGATACCTCCAAACTCTGAAAGAATCCAACTCCCCAAAATCTGATGATAAATAATGGAACATCCAGCAATTTTTTGCATGAATTAAGAAGGGCAAAACCAGATGTGCAAATTTAGGACATCTGAACAAAGAATGTAGAGTGCAAATTTAGGACATTTGAACAAAGAATGTAGACTTTCTTGCATATTAACTTTTATTTCCTGATCAAGTATCCCACCAATATACCCAGAAGTAGCCCAACCACTACTGCCACAACAGATACGCCACCACGTTGCCCTTCTCTGCTTCGTTTTTGCATCAATTCCTGCCCAGCAAATGTGGCATAGCATGTTTGGTGATATAGAATTGGCAGATTAATGGCATCACTAAATACAGAAACAAATTAGTGAAGCAGATGCATACTTCTCGTGATTACAAGCCTCACCAAAACTTGCATTCTGAAGGCATTGACCGCCAACATAGATCAGTATGTGTACGTGTAGGTGTGGACTCTCAACTTAATTTAAAGACATGCGTTTCAATTACGTATGCTATATAAACACCCGAGGCAAATGTCTGAATCCAAATCTAAGTAGTTATTCTTTTCTAAGAGAAAGGATATAAGTAAGCTTGTGCAAGTGCAGAGATATCAAAGCATACCAATTCTCCGAGCAGCTTTTGATTTTGTTTAATAATAGAAGCTTTCTCCTCATTCAACTTTGAGACAACTGACTGTGCCTGAAGATAAAAGAAAAAAATCAAATCTAGTGGCAACATTACCCAAGAAACATTACAAAATTTTGAAATAGAAAATAGTAGATCCTTGAAGAAAATGGCACAACCATTTAATATCTAGAATAAAGCAGCTCCGGAAATGAAAAGAACAGACTGCAGTTAACCATGTAAGGAATCAGTTTGACCCAACCATCCCACCCTCCAAATTGGTTGACTTCCTTTTTAATTTTTCACCGAAGTTGTGGTGAAGGTTAACTTACATAAAAGCCAAGGTAAATCCCCAAAGATGTTTTGTATCTAAAGTTACAAACACATTGTAACTGCTCTGATGATTTTGAGTTATCATGGATTTCTATGTTATGTTGCTCTTTATTCATCATTGGGTTATTGTGTTGAATATACCATAGGCAGTTTTAGAGTCATCTCAAATCCTTCTCACTGCTAATTACTTGTGTTATATTAGTTAGTACACCATGCATTTCAAACCTAAAAGACAAACCCTTCAGTTATGCAAACTAATATCTCATCAAAACTAAATGCATTAATTTTTTAAAAGCAAACTAAATATCCTTGATCCTTCATAAGTGAATGTCTGTCTCAGTTATGTTAGCAAACACAAGAAGAAAAGATGATATGGAGAAACTGACTTTCCATTTGCATACTTTGTTGATAATTTTCTTAGATAAAATGTTACAGTGAGAGAACATGCATTTCAGGCCTTATTCTAAGATGGTCTAATTCAAGCTTTCTCCTAAAACTCACTCAAATGCATGATTTGCTACTGTTCCATTTAACTGAAAGCTTTTCAACAAAGGTAGTGTTAAGACCAACAACCTGTAGATCCCCAATGCTTCATAGACATTTGCTTCCCACTACCTTCATTGTAGGAGATGAAGCATCCAAGAATGAACAGGGGAACTCGGTTACGTCATAAAAAGATAAATATTCTATACCATCAATACTACTAGAAGACATCTTTGAACTTTTATGAACATGCGATTCCATCAAACACCACATGAAGTTCTCATAGTTATATCAAACAAACACCACGTAATTATTTCAAACTATTACCGTGAATGCTAGCTGGAACTTGAAGGGACTGAAATAACAATTTTGACCATAACTGAGTTAGGAAAACAAAAAACAAGTACGAATCACACTCACAGCTTCAGGCAATGAAGATTTTTTAATCTCATCCTCAGCTGAAGACGTTCCAGGAGAAGTCCCTTCTTCATCTCCTTCAGGTACTGGAGAGGGACGGTTAGCTGGAACAAAAACAACCCTCAATCTGAAGTCATCAACAAGCTTCCCGTCCTCCTTGTTAAACTGCAAAATGATTGACGGAAGTAATACAAAGACAAGCTTACAAGGCTTCACAAGTCATCACTTTCTAACATACTCAACCCACCATTTCTGGTGTTACATCCTTATTAGTTGCACCTTCTGGAGCAATAACACTCTGAACCAGAAACTTATCCCTACATTGCATATCAGGAGGAGCCTCTTTTTGCGCTTGCATAGTGACTACAAAACCACATAAAAAGAAACAAAGAGAACCAATCAACCAGATTTCAGTATATAAGCCGAAAATTGCAAAAACAACACAATCGAAGAGAGAAATCTCCAGAAAGGACATAGGCCGTTATTCACCTGTGACATTGCACACAGAATTGGGCAAAACAACGCCGGCATTAGGGCGAACGCAGTACCTTTTGGGGTTGGTTGTTTTCACCTTTTCAATCAATAACTCATCATAATTCAGACAGCTTATTAACTTCTACCCAACATCTCACAGAAGCATTAAAATACTTAAACTAAAATTATGATTTAGAGAAAAGATATTAACCTTAAATGCAACATACTGATCAGTCTTATTGGTCAACTGCATAGAACATGAGCTCTGCTTCCTCAATTCAACTGTATCCACGAGCCCACATAAAAGATAATCAAAACCCATACATACAAAATTAACTCATCAAAATTGAAATTGAAAGAAACACTCTTCTCATTTATTTGCAACCAAAAAGAGATTAACACATAAAATATAAAATCTTTGATTGATGAAAACCTAAAGGGAAACACAAAAAAGAACCTCAGAAAGTATCCTACAGCAGCTTACGAGAAAAAACCCATAAAGTAGACAGCATTCTCTTTTTCTATTCTCTTCAGCTTTATAGGAAAACGAACAAAAAAAGCCGAAAAAAATCCTAAGAAATTCGCTTACATGGGAATTTCAGCTCTGAGGGCTGAATACCGAGAAAATCTCCCATGCTCATGTTTCTGAATTTCGGCTTCTATCAACAAAATTATATCTAAAAATAATCTGAAAGTTTCGAGATTAGGAAATCGGTAAAGGAGAAAAAGATCGAGAATTTGAAAGCGAGAGTAATTTCGTTTTCTGGGTCTCTGTATTGCCCCCGACGAAATCAACCAACGAAGGCAATGAGCGATTTTAATGAAAACAAAAATCAAACTAAAATGATTGACATGATCCCAAAAAAAAAGTAATTATGACATATAAAAAGAAAATTTTAAATAAGAAAGATGTGAGAAGAGGGGAAAAAGAACATATAATTAATTCAATGAATTTCGTCGATGACTAAGCACGTGTGACCAAATAAATATGCGTGCATTAGTGTTTTATTACTGGGATTGCTCTATTATTATTATTATTATTATTGTGATTATTATTAGGATAACTTACAATATTATTTTTTAAAATTTAGCATAATTGTGAATATTCCCTCAATATTTAAAAAAATTATTCATTTAGTCAATAAAAAACTAAAAAAATTTAAGAAATAAATAAAATTATAATTTTTAATCTACAAAGATATTTCGGTCAGTTCACCATAAAAATGGATGAAAATCTAACGGGGACTAAAGGAATGAGCTAATTGTAAACAACCATTAAAATCAGGTGACATTGATAAATTTTTAAACAACGAGGGTATTCTTAATTATGCCAAATCTTATGGGAGTTCGTCGTAACCTATCCATATTATTATTATTATTATTGATGTTATTGTTGGACATTGAGTTAAGTTTATGGAGCCATAATTTAATATGCATTCATATTCAATATAGAGTTTAAAGTCTTATAACTTGATGTTAAGATAAAGAATCCATTAACATAAATTCTATTCAATAGAGTTTCTAATATTCAAAATACATGTTGAGATACTGACTAATTTGAGATAATATGTTTGAAATAAACTTTGTATTCCT
Organism: Sesamum indicum; assembly: GCF_026168435.1. Classification (NCBI taxonomy): domain Eukaryota; kingdom Viridiplantae; phylum Streptophyta; class Magnoliopsida; order Lamiales; family Pedaliaceae; genus Sesamum; species Sesamum indicum. The sequence continues at coordinate 21,986,286 of NC_142657.1, forward strand.
CCAAATAGACTCTCTCTATATTTCTCTTTATGTTTTTTTCTTGAAGCATTACCATAAACTTATTAAATTTGGGGTGTATAAACGAGTGAGTTTAATCTTGTAGTATTCGACGATGCAAGTAAGGTATGTTCGTGATTTGCATAATATTTGGAATAACATCCAACGTGGAGTAATCTTAAAAGTGGTCGCAGGATGATCTTTAAGATAATGAGAAAGACGACGTGTTCATGCATGAAATTGTAGACGAGCCAAATTCAGAGATGTGAATCGTTATACTTCCGTTGTTAAAGATTAACTCAATTTACAATTAAATACGTATATAATTAAATAATCTATATACACATAAATAATTATTGATTTATGTCAGATTGTTTATCTTTATTATTATCCATTGTTTTTCCAACTATAATAATACCTCTCTCAATTACACCATGCGAAATTAGGCATGATTATAGTTCGATTCATGTCTACCAATATTACTCCCTCCCTCCTCTTTTTATTTTATGTATTTGATGGAAATTGCGTGCCTCATAATTTGAATAAGATGTATTATTTCTTGTATTTAATTAGTCTTTAAATATCCCATTTAATCAATAATACATCTTAACATTTCAAATATTGCTCCCCTAAAAAAATAATTAAAAAATCCAATAAAATTCTTTCTCGAGTTTTTTTTTTATTTTTATTTTTGGCGGAACAGATGTGGGAAAAGACGAGCAGGATCAGCTTAGCCATTTAAGTCATGGCTATTAAATTTTGCATGTTTAATAGACTATATCCTAATACTATATTAAAATTCTAGAATTTTGTTCTTCATACTCGATTGGCATCAGGGTTCAGTAGGACAATAATGACCAAAAGATCTTCAATAAGAGTCCGCCTCCTTAGCTTCGAACTCGAGAAAAAAATATTTGAGGGGGTATAAATACTAAATCCCGAGCGCATTAGGATAATATGAAGATTTTATCGACGATAATCGATACTTATACTAATTAAACACTAAATTAAAATTAGCTTAGAACAAAATGAAAATTATAATTTTATCCAGACTTTAGGTAGTTGCTATGTGGAGAAATAATTTAATGGCCAACATATTACATTTATAAGGTTTATTATGCATTATGAACTGACCAACTACTCCTCTTCAACTCCTTATTTATATGCATTTATATTAATATTTTACCAAAAAATATTGAAATTAATAATTTGTTGAGTTGAGGAAATTCTTTGGGATTTTGTTTCCATTGAGGTGGCAATAAATACCGAAATCTGTACATGATAATTGCCATTAAAAGCATGCGTGGCCTAGTACACCCAGCCCCACCTAATTGCTACTATGAAATGATTGTAATCCTGTGTATTAAAGTTTGAAGATCGGCAGAACTCAGCAAGAAGAGTACTTGTTGAATTAATTTAAAGATTTCCTCCACCAACCAACCACAACCAAAATTGAAACAACATGCTTTTAATCAAGGGGATGGGAATTAATGATGCATTCAATTTAGGGACAATTACACTCATTTTTCTTGAAATTTGGTATAATTATACATAAATTTCCTGTGATTTGAAAAAAGTTATATTTAATATTTTTTTAGTTTACTTTCGTGTATCAAATAAGTCCATTCGTAGTCAAAATTTACTGAATTTGTTCATATTAATATAAAAATTAAATAAAAATTGATACTTAATGTCGGTTCAATTACTTACGACTTATTGTAGGCCAAATTACTTTTTTCTAACTAAACTACCCTTGTAATGATGAAAATATATCACATCACATACAGTAACGTGTGAATGTATATATAAGCGTAATTTGGTCATGAAAGGATTCATTTGACTTGCAAAAAATTAGTAACAAGTCAATCGTGGATAAATATAAATTCTTATATGTTCTTTTTATTAATATCAACAAATTTGACTAACGGAGATTTATTTGTTAGACAAAATCAAAAGGTACTAGATGTTATTTTTCAAATCACATACTATTTACATATAACTACATCAAATATCATGGGAGGAGAGTATAATTATCCCTTCAATTTAGTATCATATTTTTTTGAAGTAAGAGCGATGAAATATTATTAATTGAATTAAATTGAATGCAATCATTCCTATCAGATATCAATATCTAACAAACTATTACAATAATAATACTTTGGTCGATACTATCAAGTACACTAAATCTAACCAATGCAGTATTTGTGTACACTATAAGATTAACCATATGAAAACTTTAAATGGTATATGATACTTATAAAGTCACAAACTTCATCGGTATATTTCAAGAAACTTGTAAATGATAACATATTTAAGAAATGTCATTAGATAACAAGATTACAAAGAATATAATTGTGATTTTTATTTGAATCCAACACAAGCATATAACTGTTTGATAGTTTCACACGTCAACTAGACACCAAGACTCATAATGCCCATTTGAACAAATTGAAGAAACAAACAACCAAACATCATAAAGACTTGGGACCAAACACTCCCACTTCAAAACCTCAACTACACTAGGATCACATTTACAATCCAACATATGTACTTTGTCATTTAAATATTAGATCATATTAGAAAAAACATAGTAAGTTATATTTTCATATCCGGATTGAAAATAAAGACACAAAATATTACATCTCATGTCACATCAGCAGTAGGACCTACATCATATTGAAAGATATGATTGAGTATAAAAATACCAAATGATCTACTTCAAGTCACATCAACAGTACGACCTACATTATGGTTTACTGTAAAATTGAATTTGAAAATACCAAATAATATACTTCACGTCACATTAGCAGTGGGACCTAAATTATGTTGAACGGTATTATTGAATATAACGATACCAAATATTATATTTTATGTCAAATTAGCAATGAGACCTATATTATGCCGATCGGTAAGACTGAATATGAAAATATCAAACAGTATACTTGATATCACATATGATGAGTGGTATGATTCACACTATTTAGTATCTATATTCATATACCTAATCAACCACAATGCCTAGATTGTGCTAAAGTTGCGGGATTCACATTATAATTCGTAGCAACACCTATATTAAGTTGAAATTCATGATTCACAGGATTTGATATTCTCATAGCAGGTGATATGAGAGCAAGAGCCATAGAACAAAAAGAAGACAAAAAAAGAGATGACAAAATCAAGGCCACAATGTAGTTAAGTAGTACTAAACACTTACTTAATAACAAACAATAATCATTGGATTAACCATCGAGTATAAATATATATATGCAATCAAAATCAAAAGGGTCCACTAATTTCAAGTCATTCATGGGACTAAATTTGATTAGTGCCAAGTTAAAAGGGTAGCAAAATGGTCCCTATGGAGTCACTTTCACTAGTCGAAAAGAAGCAAGTAGAAAGTAACCATTTATAACTTAGTATCGAACAGGGGGAGGGGAAAACAAGTGTACTCTACAAAATTTGGGAGGTCAGGTCATAACCCTAAAATGCCCTTGGTAGATAAAGTTCAAATACCGATTTTGCCCTCAACCACCCTTTTTACTTAAGTTCCCCTCTCCCATCAACCACTACTCAGTCAGTACACATATCAATGAAGCGGAGACCGGTGCGGCGTACCCTTCCTCCGGTTCATCATCGACTCTGAGATTTCATTAGCTGGTCTACAAGCGGGTCTCATCGCGGACCGGCAGCCTGGTAGATTGCTTCTTTTCTTTTTCACAACCTCTGTCGTCGCTGTGCAGCTAAGGTTAGGGCATTCTATTAACCCGGCTCCGCCACCGCTGCTTGAACCGGATTCCGTCCTCATGGAACCAGCATGTTCAAGCACCGAGTCAGGCGTCATCTGTCCATCGTCTAGACCCGGTTCAGGCAGAGCCAGAAATTCACATTTGCGAAGATACATAGAGAGCTTGCACCCACTTCTGAGTATATGTTGAAGCTGTCCGAAAGGATAAAGACCACCAAGATGAGAAACATGGAAAATATTTAATGGGTCGAAATCAAAACTTGCAAAAATATTACAAATTCGCCAAGGTAATAAAACCCCTAATATGTGTGTGAGTGGGTGGACCAACAAACTACCCAGATGAGAGAAATGGAAAATATTTTCCGAATTTGGTTTTGTAAATTCAAATCCAAACACGTCGTAATTTTGTAAAGCGTATTGAAAATTCAAGAAATTTTAGGGTTTTTTTTACTGCGTGTATGTGTAAAAAAACTGCATGCACCTTGCAGGAGAGAGAGCAGAAAAGAGAGGATTCTTGCAGGTTCCTGTCACAAGTGATGCAGAGGTTGCCGGAAGCTCTCGGTGGCCTTGTCTGAGGCCTCTGATTCAAGAATACTACTTTTGCACTGTTAGTGGTATAAGACTGCAGAAAAGAGAATGAAAGTTTTTAGAAACCCCAATTGAAAAGGAATTACACTTGTTGAAAAAGGTATAAACGGGAAAGGCATATATTCAACAAGGAGATCATTATTCCCATTCAGATTATGTAATTGCAGTAGATTCTTGTAGCTCCTCTCAAACTTACTTGCACTTGAGCACAGTCCATCAGTTTATCAGCATCGACAAGCCTTATAACATCGTGATACACATACCTCCTTATCTGAGAACAAAAGGAAAAAAAGAAATCAAACCATCTATGACCCAAAAAGAAGTGAAACATGCAACAAAATTTCAAGAAAATTAAATACTACAGTTTTAAACTCAAAGCTGCTGAGTACATAAAGACAAAGAACTGAAAAGACAATTTTCTTGAAGACAGGCTGAATTTAAGTACCAGCATGAGGACTTCAACGGATGCAAGGGGGCGGGGGGGAATACTCTTAGTTTTGTTTTGGAGAAAACCAAATTTTGAAGAATTTGAGACCTGTAGAAGGCGGTGAGAGCGGTGACTGATGAAGCAGTGAGGGCAAATTCCCTCACAGCAGTCCAAGCAAAAGACGTTCTTTTCATTTTTCCTTGCGTCCTCGTGAATTATGCAGGCATTGAAGAACTTCTCCGTCAAGAGGGCCGACAACCACCCCGGAACCTCTGAAGCATCCAACTGAAATTAGCAAAAAAAAAAAAAAAGGAAGAAAAAAAAAGAGGAATTAACTCATTTCACCCAGCCCTCAAATTCTTGGCAGATGATTTGAAATAAATGAAAGAAAGGGAATACTCAGAGAGAAAGAAGAGAGTAAGAAAGAGACCCCACCATGACTTATATTTTGTTGGGTTTGAAATTGAAAGTTTTGGGTAGAATCTGTATGTTATAAAGATAGTGGTGGAGAAGGGTTCATCAGGATATCAGGGAGAAAGATCTCTGTATTCTGTAGTGTGTGTATATATATATATGACCATACATGTAATACTAATATATATCTACATCAATATATTCAATTTCTATGTTTGTGTTTGTATGTATATATATATATATATAGAGAGAGAGAGAGAGAGAGGGTGATGGTGTATGTAGGGTGTAAGAAAAGAGGAGAACGGCGCCTGCAAAACTGATACTGGTGTTACTGTTATCAATGAAGGAACAGGAGTGGAGGGGTTGGCCTCATTTAAAGTTTTTGGGCTAATGGTGGGAATGGGAATGGGAATGGGAATGGCGTGTGTGTGTATTTTGTTGTAGTAGTGCTCTTTTCTGCTCTGTAATTTTTAGTATTCTTTCGTACTCTCTACTCCCCTCCCTCATTTTGTAATTGTACCACTCCCTATTTTGCTTTTTGTCTTATCTATATACAAATACACCACCATTTCTAATTACCTTTTACACATCAAATTCATTCTCATATCTTACAAATTATTATATAATTATCAAACTCTACCCTTTTTATTATTTTGGAGTGGGAAAAATACAACATTTTGAATATTTAGATTTTCATTTGAAATTAAAAATAGAAAATAATAAATCATGTGAATTATGCTATATCAGTATAATATATGTTTTTCTACTGACTATATAATTAAACTTTTTTAATAGATTTGCATTTAATAGCTTACAAATTTCCAAAACATTAAATACTGAAAAATCTTGCAAGATAAGCCACAACCTGTTACCCTCTTTCTTCTGTAATTTGAGGATTTAAAATTAATAGAAGTGGAAAAGGTTTGTTTGGGTGAATATCTTTTTCTTAAAACCTAAAAATAATTATAGAAGCCATCCCGAAACCCTAGATAGACTTGTACGTGTATGGTTGGGTGGCTGCCTAATCATCTCTCTCTCTCTCTCTCTCTCTGTGTGAACAGATGGGTAGTAGTAGTAGTAGTAGCTAAATGACAAGACGAGAGAGAGAGAGAGAGAGAGATGGTGACTTTTTTCTCACTTCTCGGTGAAAAATGGAAAAGACCCATTAGTAAAACAAATGGGGGAAGATGTATGTATGTATGTATATGTTGTTTAAACTCACCCATCATTCACTCACCGTATCTCAAGTGACAAATGTTTGGCTTAGCTACCACCAATACCATCTTTATTGGGATACCGCCAAAATACAAACCCCCAATCTTTTATTTCTCACTCTGTTTTCGGATAATTCTAATTTTCAGCCCTTTCAAAATTAAAATTATATTTTATATATATATCATCAGTCTATCCGAATTCAATATTATTCTTCTTGTTTGAGTCGTTAAGATTGGTTATATATACTTCCATGCTTAAAAGGTTGATAAATCTTTTTAATCATAACTTATAAATCAACTACTAAAATATTTATTATAACAGTGGTTATGTGATTGGTCGTCCTTTGTGAATTACACACCAATTTTAAATTATTTTTTTTAAATTATATAATAAATATAGTATTATTTCGTATATTTTCAAATATGATATGGACTAAATTTACCATACTCATATTGGGTATGATGTAGTTCAAAAATTGTGTCGACCCATAGAAAATTGTGCTTATTACTACAATAATATTATGACCGACAAGCAAAACATGAAAGGGAAAGGAAATAGAAATTGGAGGTGTTCCAAGTGGTGTAATTTGTGGCATGTGAAATCGACCATATTATTTCTCCAAATAAATAAATCGACCATATTGGAAGTATGCTTTGTCACTATCATCATGTAGTGTATACTAGTCTAGGTGGGTGTAATACATCCCAACCACAACTACGACATTAAACCCAGTTTCACACAATCCTAATATTTGACAAGAAAAAGAAATTAATCTCGTATCTCCATAATGATTGCGTGTTACATGCATGCATTTCAAGAATCTATCCAAATGTTTTTTAGTTTAAATCAAATTAATGTACTTTCACCAACACTATCCACTCTTTACAAATTACAAATATACTCCTTATGGGGTTGTTGATGTAATTTAACTCAAAAGATGTTTATAAAGTATTTTTATGTTGATTTAAATTATGGCACAGACTACACCGACAAACTCATTATTTGAATAATAGTTATAGCTCGAATTCAGGAACTCGTGTATGGAAAAATCAAAATTGTTTGATCATGATCGAGGATTATTTGAATAATAATTAAGCTTATATACATTTTTATATATTATTATTTTTCAAAAATTTATGAATTAGGCAATTATTATTCAAAATCACTAAAAATAGTATATGATGAAGTTTTGCCATAAAACATAGTTTAAGGAGGTAGGTAAGAATGTGTTATTTGTTCTAACTCAAAACTTTATTTTTTAACGTTTTATACTCTAGACAGTGAATGCGTTTGTATGCATATTTTAGGAATACAAAATGTATTTAATTTTTAATTGTGTCTGGTTGACAAAATTGAATGGAAGGATTTCAAATCCATCTGAGCCACAAGATTTGAAGATGAATGGGTTGGGAAATTTGAATATGGAGTTGGGGTGGGAAGGGATGGATGTATGTATGTTAGAGTAAAACAAGAAAGTAGAGGGTGTTTTCCCTTTTCAGCTTTCTGTAATCCTTCTTGCAGTGCCCTCAGTCTCACCTTGAAACTATACCATTGCTATTTCTGGCTTTCCCTTTTTTGTAAGCCCACTTTTGTCTTTTCACTCCACACATTCGAATATAATAACTAGAATTCTTTCCTTTCCTATAGCAATGAAAATGGGATTTTAGTGAACAATGAGACAGCACAACAACAAAATACAAAATTGAATAATTGTAATAATCAACACTCCCTACCCCCTTCACATACAATTCCAACCCCCCAAAACAGCGCGTTACCCGAGAATTTCAACTCTTGTTAAGGCCTTGTTTGGTTTCGTTTTTAAATATTTCACTTACTTAAATATCATTACTCCCTATTTTTTCAATAAACGATGTTATTTATTTTTGTCTTTTTTAGTCAAATTCCGGGAGCACCAAACGAGCTTTCAGGAGTTTATATATAAAAAAAGATTATAAAATCAAGAATAAGATGGCATAAGCTTATATACTCGCTTTTTTTTAAAAAAAAAAAAAAGTAAAGAATTTTTAGCTTATTCCTAAAATATAAACAAACTACATTATTAACGTCTTCTTACATACTCGTCATCTTGTTTTACCAAATGTACAACCTTATAGAATGTTTTAAATAAATTTAATCAAACACTGTTGTTTGCAGCCTGGGGGTTGGGTGCAGTGCTGGCTTTCAGTACTTGCTGCTGCTGTGTGTTGCCATTTTCCCAAACTCCTCTTTGTCTGCATTTCAACCACCCAAAATTGTGCTATATACCTATATTGCAAACAAATACAATACCCTCCCACCATTTCCTTAAATGTCATTCAACAAACCCATTATGTTTTTTTATTTTCTGTGTCTTTTCTCTTACATTTCTGTAAAAAACCCTAAAATTTCCAGACACAAACACCTCATTCATTAATTAATGCCATATATCTCCACTTCATCTCTTTGGATTTGCCTCAAACACACTCTCCACGGAACAACAACAATTATTACATCCATATCATCCACAATGTTAGAAAACCAAAAAAGAAAAAAGAAAAGAAACTTATCTTTCAATTCTCGTCAGATTTTTAATTATTTTTATATTAAAGAGACACTTTAGTATGGGATTTATATGATCGTACATTGTTGTGTTATTGAAGTATGATAAATGACCTTAGACCCCCCACCCCCACCCAAATTGAAATATATATATATATATATAATAAAAAACTTTTTTTAAGTTTGATTTTATGGTGTGAGAAAACCAAATAATGTGCCCGAGTCCCGATTCTCTCTTTTTTTTTCCTTTTTTTTTTTTCGTTTAGAGGAAAATGGTTTTTTGCTTTCACTTTTCATATTGTGGCCATTTTTGGGCTTTTCGTGTTTTAAAATTGTCCAGTAAGATGTTGGGCTAGGATTGAAGTTGTAGCTGGGCTTCACTTTTCTCCTCAATCTGGACAAATGTACGATTAGTTGGGCTCGCCATTCGAAATCTTTAGACCAATCAAAGTATTGACAGCATCATCACCTACTTTTTCTTCAATTGTGAATATAAAAAAGTTACATATATATATATATATATTAAGGATAAATTAAAACGGGCTCTCAAAATTTGTTATAATTATAAATATCTCTTTATTATTTAAAAAATTATAAATATTATTTTTGGATTAACATCGTTTAATAAATACTTCCTACAATGAATTATCACGTCGTGAAGGAGAATTTATAAGACATTCGTTAATTTGAGGGAGATACTTATAATTATAATAATTTTTTAAAGTAACCTATTATAGTTTACCTTATATATTAATGATAATTTCTTTGCTAGTCTGATTAGGATAGTAATCTATATACATAAATAATTATATGTATTTATTTCATACACAAAAATAAGCAATGTCTTATAATCCTCATAAATTGGGGAGAAGGACAATATTTCATTAATTTGAGGAGTATGATGTAGATGTGATTCTTGTCCTAAAGAAATGTCGCCTTCGATGACAAAAAATGATAATTGTCCGTCCCTTAGTTTTAGTTTTTAATAATTAGGGCAAACAAAATGGTGGGCTACGCCCTACCAATACTATGACTTGAGCAAAGGTGACAACGTAGTCCGTACAGACAACTAATGATATGCGACGAGGAGGAGGAGGGGCAGTGGTCCGCGTGACAATAAGAAGAAACCCTTACCCACCCCCATTATTATTTTTTGGCTACGACAAAGATAACGAATCTCTATTTTCTTGAGTAAAGTATGGATTGGTGGGTGGAGAATCCTATTCATTGTCACCCACTTCTTAATTATGTAATAATCTCTACTCAATTAAATATTCTAATCCATGACATAGTTAAAGGATCATTTCCACTAAACCAGTATTATAAATTGCCCCTTGCAATTTACGACACGTCTAATGTGTTAATAAATATTCAATTTTACAGTTATTACATCAAGTATTATAAATTTATTATATATCGCCAGTTTACATACTTATATAAAACGACAAACTTTATATTTGCAGTGGCCTCTAAAATCTTGATTTTTTGATAAAAAGTTATTAAGTATTGTGTGGAGCAAAAACATGAAATTAAACCACAAAAACAATGATAGAACAATCAAATATATCTCCTATTTTTTAATAACATAACAAAAAGGTAAACTTATATTTTTATTTGGGTTCCACACATTTAGTCATGCATCTTTAGTAGTTCTAAATAATCTCATGTAATTTATGTTTTTCTCACACATCTAACCTTTTATTTTAATCTATTTAATTTTGAAACTCGTACATTTGGTATTGATACGTCGAATTTGATCCCCATAAATTTTTTTTAGCCAAACATGTATTGTTGGAAAAATGACATGCCACATGTCTTGACATATCATTGCCATGTGCCACGTAAGTTGACACGTTATTGCTATGTCTTTTTTTACAATATATTTTGACAGAACAATTTATGGATGACCAATTTTTTTGTCATCATAGGACGAAATATGCAGAGTTCAGGACTAAATGGGCCAAAAACAAGATTAAGTGCATGATTGAAATGTAGTTTGAGATTGAGAGAGAACGGAATAAGGATGGAAAAGGAATCATACTTGAATAGCACTCTTATGATTGGTATACACAAGGAATATATAGCAATGAAATGATCATACCTTAGTTGATTCTATTCACATGATTGGTAATCATAAAGGAACAATTAGTAATGAAATGAAATTATGTTTATGACAAATTTACCTTTTAATATATTTTTATTTAGGGAACATTATATGCATTTATAAAACATCTAATACGTGAAGACGATGAGAACAAAGATAAAAAAGGTATAGGTTTTGTTTTGGTTTATGAGGATAATTTTGTCAAGAAAAAAATACAGGAATAAATATATCACAACTCACAATTACATGAATAACAATGTAATTTGGGCTGACAAGAACTAGAAATGACAATGATTAGAGCAAGTGGAGTACTGTACAGCCACAGGCTTTCCCAGTTCCCAGCTACTCTTGATGGCCCAACAAACATCTTCTAAAGCATCTTTAAGATTATTCCTACTTAGGAAATGAAAGAAAAGAGAGAAAAAAACAAATGACAGACAACTAATTACACAATAAAACTACCCCCCAAACATGGCACCAATAAATATTAAATAGAGAAGGAGTGAGGCCTTTATTGTTTTGTGGCTTTTGTCTTCTTCTCTTTGGTCAATATACTTTTAAAATCTCCCCATTTTTGACTTGAAACTCTAACAAACTCCAACCTTCCACCAAAACCATTCTCTCTTTCTCCTTTTTCTTTCAATTCTCTTCCACAATCCATAACAAGTCAAATTTTAGGTAGTAGTTCAAATTTCTTTAATTTTCTCGAGATTGGTTTTTAATTATTTTTTCCGACAATTTGTTTAGAATTCGTTGAATTTGATTACTATCGACATAGTAATAATCAAATCAGTTATTAGTAAATCAAGTATTATAAATTGATGAGGATGCGAGATGCTCAGTTAGCTCTACCACAACATAGGGATTGACCTCCCTTTGTTGAGCCAACCAGAGAAACATAATTAGCTTATCGTCTTTTTTTTTCTTCCATTAATTTATAATGCACTTATATAAATTGATAATTTTTTTTTATTTTTAATAAGATTTAAACTTGAAATTACAACTCACATATATTACGTCTTTTAATAAATATATTTAAATTTGTAGAATCGATGTTTATGAATTTCATCCCTTTCATTATGGAGTACTACAAGTCTACAACTTTGTTGTTCCACACCACAGCCGAAAACAGGAAGACTTTGAAAGTCGGACTTTTTCCTATTTGTCTATTGGTCGGCCACCCACTCGCTCCGCATTTTCGCTGTTACTCTATCATTCCTCTTGTTACCGTTGGCCCCCTAGGACTCTACAACAACAAAATATTTTGATGCTAATGATATAGTTTTTTTTATTTTTTTTTCTTTCCAGAAAGGGAAAAAGGGCATAAATTTTATTAATTATTGCAAGATTAAATGACATTTTTAATTTATATTTATTTCAAATAAATCAGGATCTTAATTTTTGACAAATACGCACAATATAATATAGAGGTAAATTGGTTATAGACAACTTATTATGAAAATTCAGACCATTATTTCATATATAATACGACACTATGGACATTACACTATGTAAGTAATTGTTATTTATGAGTAAAAATGAACTTTTCTTTTTTTACCCTGACTGTTGTGGCACGTTGTTCCTACGTGTATATAATAAATAATCTTTCACGCTTTAAAATATATTATATAAGAGTTAAATATATAAATTAATATATTACATTAAAAAAAGAAAGAAAAAAAAAGAATTTATTAGTTAATATAAAATTTGAAATGTTGAATAAGTTAGTTATATTATTAGTTGAAGGGTATTTTTTTGCTTTAACAAAAATTGTTGCTGCGATGTCATTAACCGTTATTTGTAAGTATGGAGATCGGAGGGCCTTTCTTTTTATATAATATAGATATAGATAATATAGATATAGATAAAAAAAGGGAACAAAATATTTGATACTAATAAAAACATAAAACCTCCTTTTGTTAAAGTATTCATATTTTATTTACTCTTTAACAAAGGTTTGGTATTTTCCGTTCTTGGTTGGTATGTGAATAAGTAACATACAATTTTGTACCATCAAGTTGGTGAGTTCAGTTCAAGTTGGGGTAGGGTTATGCTACCAAATTACCAATTTATTCAACCCTAACCTAACTTTTTACTATCCATTTATTCTATTTATTAAGGCACATGGTCTTAAATTTAGGGGTAAAAAAATAAATTAAATTATTTAATACTCAATTAAAACTTATTAAGTTTAAAAAATCAAATTTGAACAAATAATTTTTGTTCGATAAGCTTTCGGCCCCCCGACTCAATTAGTACAAAAATGATAAAAATATACTAAATATATCAAACTACTCATGTTTGATCTAATTAAAACTCATTTGAGTTCAATTAGAGTAATAAACAAATCAAATTCAAATTCAATTTATAATATCGATAATAATTCAAATAAATTTGAACAATGATAGTTTCGTGTGGACTCAAAGATGAGTGAATAAAATTACTCTTGAATTTTTAACCTTTTAAATGGGGGGAGAAAAGGTAAGAGAAAAAACATTAAATTAGAGTTAGAGGGGCGTTGCTCTAAAGAAAATAGAAAAAGCGAAGAGCAGAAGAAAATGATAAAAGCAAACTCCCACTACTCATATAATCATATTACATTCCACATTTCAGTTTTCACACACAGAGCAGAACACAACAGAACAGCGACAGAGACACTCACTCACGCACACATTCCTTCCTTCCAAGTCATTCCAAAGCACCTCCATATCCATACACCCTCCAACCGCGACACCAGGCTCTGAATTTGCATTATCCCAGTCCCAGATATAGGGCGCAATTGTATATGTATAGGATTCGGGAGATGGTGGAGATGGAAGGCGGCGCGTCGTCCAAGCAGCCGCAGCAAATCTCCGATATGTTCCAGAAATTCGCCCTCGCTTTCAGGACCAAAACCTACGAGCTCTTCGCCGAAGATTCAGCCGCCGCCGACTCCGATGGTGACGTCACCCTACTCCTCGACTCCGCTGAGGAATTCATCCCTGACCAGAAGGTTGTCGTCATTAAACCGGACTCGAGTTCCAGCCCGGATTATTCGGGTGCCCATTTAATCAGAGCTTTAGTTCCTTCTCTCTTTGCCACTCTCTCCTCCTTCGAAGCTTCGTATTTGCAATTTCAGGCAGCCCATGTGCCGGATATTGACAAGGATGCCCTCGAACTGGCTGATAAGTCGATTGTCTCAATTCTCCAGAAATTGACTGAGATGAAGAACTTTTACAAGGATTCGAAGAACAGGAGCTTAGGTTCGAATAGCGGTTTTGACTTTCCAGCGGCGTCGTTCTTGGAATTTCAAGTGCAGGAGAATCAGAGCAAGCTCAGGATTTTGGAGACTGTAGTTAACTCCCTGCAATCCCAGATTGATGTTAAGGATGATGAAGTGAGGGATTTGAGGAAAAAATTGGATAAAATTCGGGCTTCTAGTGCCAATTTAACCCGAAAATTGGGTTTGAAAGAGGAGAATATGGGTCCAGGGATGGAGGTTCTGTTGACAATTCGGGTTTTTGAAGCAATGTTGGGCGATTCAATTAAGTCATTGCGTTGTTTTACAAAGTTGTTAATTGATTTGATGACGAGGGCTGGGTGGGATTTGGAGGAAGCGTCTAATTACGTTTATTCAGGGGTGGATTATGCGAAAAAGGGGCATTTCCGGTATGCATTTCTCTCTTATGTTTGTTTGGGTATGTTCCAAAATTTTGATAAGAATGATTTTGGATTATGTGATAGCGATACTATATGCAATGGGAATGGCCCTAAACATAGTGAAAATGGTGTAATTGATAGTGAGAGCAATGGTTATTTGAGGCAGTTAATTGAACATATTGCGAGCAATCCCATGGAGATTTTGGGTAAGAACCCAAAATGTGAGTTTTCACGGTTTTGTAAGAGGAAGTATGAGGAACTTATTCATCCAACAATGGAATCATCAATTTTTAGCAATTTAGATAGGAAGGAGAAGGTGTTGGACTCATGGAAGTCGTTGACTGTGTTTTATGAGTCGTTTGTTAGGATGGCAAGCTCCATATGGCTGCTCCAGAAATTGGCATATTCATTTAACCCTGCGGTTGAGATATTTCAGGTGGAGAGAGGAGTAGAGTTTTCAATGGTCTACATGGAGGATGTTTTGGGAAAATGTAATTTGCCAAGAAAAACGAGGCAAAGAGTTGAGTTCACTGTTGTTCCTGGGTTCAAAGTTGGGAGGACAGTCATTCAGTCCCAGGTTTATCTCACTGGCTTAACGGGTACTGAGCAGTGAGTTTCTTTTTATTTAAATAGATGAAGATTTATGTCCGTTGATTGGAATGGAACTGAGAAATATGTGCATAATATTGGGAGGGGTTGCCTTGGCAGGTAAATTCTTGACACAAGAGTTTAAATATCGTGTTGCATTGTCTTGGTTTGCTCCTCCCTCACGAATGAATACGTGATCATAGTTCGTTCATTGTGTATAATTTCACTTATAGGTTTCTGCTTTTCAGTTTTTACAGGTTCTCTTAGTAATTGTAAAAAGAAGAATGTAAAGTAATGATTTTTCCATTCGCATGTCTTGTTATCTTTAGGGGTTTGGGGTGAGACTGACAGATAGTTATCAACTTGTACGTAGCTCTGTGTTACTAAGTCTAATGGTTGATTCACTTGGCTATTGGAAATTTTGAGCAACTTTTCTTTACTTTTGGTGTTGTATTAGAGAACGATTTTTTCGTTTCTTCTATGGTATATCAATTAAAGTTTTCCAGGTGGTGCATCGAAGTTGAAAATTTGATTTAAACTCTCTTGCAGTGACATGAAGATTAAGTCTTGCCTTTTAACTATTACCCTGGTTGTTTAACTTCATGATCAGTCATCACAGTGTATTATTTCTTCAAGTGTTCATTCAAATGAAATTCTTAGGAGACCGTATCATGTCTTTTGGCTTTGTTATAACTTGTTCTACAGACTTGAGCTCTACATATTCCACTTCATTCTTCTCATTTCTGTACCAAGTGTTCACGGAGTAGAGTTTCTGCAATTGGATCAATTTTACATGCATCAACAAGGTGAGTTGAGTGATTGGCTGGCATTCATGTTTGATAACCGGATATTGGCTATATGGGGTTTAGCCTCGTACTTGCTTTTCTTTGCTCTCTCTGGTTTTTGAGTGTACATATGCCAGTGCCAGTGAAAGATAAACTTTGCCACACGTTGAAACTGCTTTTTCCTTGGCATATAATGCTTTTTACCTCATGCGGTTTTTGGTGAAAATAAAGGATTGATAGCAGTCAACTATGAAGAGGGCTTAAACTGGTAGAAGGGCTGCTCCCTTTCTTGCATGTTTTACGCCTTCAGGGTTCTGTCCATTCTGTATAGAAAAGCATGTAAGCGTTCTTCTGAGTTGGCCTTTTGTTCCTGAAGGAAGTTGTGTAAGGACCAACAGAAAATCAACTTGAACTATCAATGCTATGCTATAATGTTGGTTTCTTTTGGCATTTGAAATTCTTCAGCAAACCATTGCCGGCTTCATCCTTTGCTCCTATAGTCCAGAATGACTGCATCATCACCTAGTACAACTGTTTCCTACTAGAGGCAGACATTTAAAATTCGAAAGACAGGCTTAAGGAATATCATCCTTGCGCCCCAGCACATATTTGACAGTATAAAGGATTCCTATAGGCAGAAAATAAAACCATTTCCCCTTACTTGTTGCATAGTAAAATTTGAATGGATTTGACTTCATTAACCATCACCAAGCAGGGTAGGCTTAATAAACATCATCCAGATTACTTATCAATACAGCCACAAAAGGAGTTGAACTATATTAACTAGACCCGTAATCTAATATAGTTTTAAGTGACTTGGGCTGTAGTTAGCCTTGGGCTGGGCTGTTCTTATTGGGCTGGACCAATTGGGCTAGCATCACTGTGATTCACATGAAGATTAACAAACCCACACGGTTTTATTCCTGGAGGGCTGTTTGAGTACCCACATTTTTCACCCTCATTCCTAAAAATTCCACAGCGTTTCTGTCTGAGATTTGAAATCACAAGACATTCTTAACTCTGAATATCCCATCAAATCATTTAAACCTTGTCCCCTCTTTGATTCAAAACCGCTGAATCTTATTTTGTTTGTCTACATTGCCTTTCTGGCCAAATACACACACACACATGTGTATATCTTAGCTTCGTGTTTGCTTGTATGGGTGGGATGTATCTATCTTATATGGATGTGACGGATGCCGATGATTTAAATCTGTGATGAATTAAGGTCCGGATTTTGATTATAACATTTATTTTCTATCATAATATAAGAAATGCAAAAAAAAAAAAGGATAAATGTAAATCGCATTGTGTATTTTATAGATAATATTTCAATGTAAAGATCGTATAGAATTCTCATAAGAAAAATATTTAATATTTTTAAACAAAGCAATGGGACGATTTATATTAACATGGGAAAAGAAAGAAAGCAGTGGTGGAAATAGCTATAGATTAAAGTATGGGAGATAAAAGGTTGGGTGATGGGATTCCATGAAAATCACGAGTTTTTATTTATTGAAGGAGGTGTAGCATCAGATGGGATATTTCGGCGTACCTCCTCACCTAACATATATGCCAAAATAAATTAAATGTGGCTTAATTGGAATAGGACACTTCACGTTCTTCATGTCTTGCTTGGAGCTGTTCATTTTTATTAATCGCATTGAAATTTTGATACGTTAAAATGATATACCGAATATTAGATTGAAATGTTCGATTTGTGATTTGATACAGGTTGAACTTACTTCTATTCAATTCAATTTTGTATTCAATTAATCAAAAATAAAAATTTGGGCAAAATATTCTTTTAATTTTATAAATAAGGGTAGAATTTTTTATTATACCACAACTATGACAAGTGATATTTTTTATCTCATAAAACTCACAATCATATCTTTTTAGTCTCAAAATCACAATGCATATGACTTTTTGGGACTAAAAATGCATAATTATAAGTTTTATGGGACTAAAAACAACATCTATCACAGTTGTAGTATCAAAGAAAAAATTCTACCCTTATTTTATGAGATTAAAAAAATATTTTGCCCTCTATAATTAATTTGGTAGATTTTTGCATGCACAATTTAGGAACATGCCACCTCCAAACCTTTATCATATTAGCCAAATTATAGAGAAAGTGAAGTAAAGAATATGAAGGATGGACAAAAAATCAAATAATTATATTAATTAGTAATGTCAATAGTTATATGCCTTAATTACTGATGTGAGTTTTTCTTGTTCTTTTTCATCATAATAATAATTTTCATGATTTTAGTAGCGACAATTATTGTACAAAAGTTTTCAATTGTAATAATTAGAAACGAAAAATTAGCATTGTAGACAATTAACAACATATTTCATTCATTATAAGCTTTTAGAAATTATATTGTGCAAAATCAAATATATATATATATATATTCAATTAATTAATTTATACTTTTAGTAAAAAATAATTTAAATATTTAATTTTGTTATATATATATATATAGGGTACGTAGCTACAGTAACTAGTATACTTTTTAATTATTAAAAGCTGCATTATGTTTTAGTACTGTACGTCTGTGTAAATTATGATTATAATTAACGTAGAGTAGGATATATATGATGCAGGTAAAATATATAATTAATAAGCATTTTAGCTAGGGGTCATATCATGTCCCGACCGACTTCATGTAGATTCTTCGTTCCTGTCTGGCGGATCAGGACATTAATGAATTCGACGTGGGAACCAATTAATAAAAACGACTGAAGATGTCTTTACAAATTCCAGTGGTGAAAGCTACGGAAACCGGAGGGCAAACCCAGATGCATGCAGCTTCATTTAATTATTATAACCTAAATTCTTGAAATTAAATTTGTACAACTCTCAATTCTTCTTCTTTTGACATACATAAATAAATCGCTTCGTAATTATTAATGTACATAGTCTGAAGCCATTAATTAATTTTGCATGTTGAATAGAAAGAAAGGAACGATTTTCCTGAGATTAATAAACGAGTAGGCGTTCATGTCAAACACCCCGCTCAGGCATAGGTGATTTTTTTTTTTTTTCTTAAAAGATGGTGAATAGAAAGAGGATTAATATTGAGAGGGGTGGTTTTAATTTGTTTGAGAGAGTCCGTCTACAATACGAATAAATTTTCTAATTACTTAGTAATTAAGATCTCGACCCGATTATTATTTTTAATTTTTTTTCTTATGGTTATTTTTTCAAGAAGAAAATAAAATAAGATTTAACATTACATTAAAGTATGACTTCTCTCTCTCTATATATATATATACATGCCGTGACAAATATATTTTGACAAGAAATTAACAATATAACATGATGCATATATATATATACTAACTATTATGTATATATCAAATATAGTTATTTCTGAGTTACGACAAGTTCTTACATGCAATAAAAACCATGTCATCAAAGGCAGGTCAATGCTGAAACCTCTAACATTTTCATAATCATTACAATATGATTGCTAATTAATTTGGGAAGTAAGCCAATGATGTAGGAACTGAAATAATTGACACTAGCTAGCCGTGTTAGAACAGCCAAATTAACATGAATATTAATATTTAAGATAAAGAGAAAAAGAAATTTCGTCCTACAACTTTGGTTTGAATTCATTTTGATTTTTTATTTTTGACAATACTAAATTTAGTCCTTTATCTATTAATTTTGTGTATATTTGGTCCTTTAACCTAATTTATGACACTTTTGCCCTTTTGATAATTAAGACTAATAATTCATCCTAATGCGCTACGTGTAATATAAATAAATATTTTTCCAATAAACCTAAACTCTCATACCATTTTAGACGGATATTAGCTTCGAGATGCAAAATGAATGATAGATGAACTAAAATTGCTTTGGAAAAGCTACGTAGAGGTAAAATTATCTGAAATTGGATCAAGAGACTAAAATTAAGCAATTTTGAAAGTTATCGGACTAGGACTAAAATGATCAAATATAAAAAATTAAAATTAATAGTCGTCAAACTTAAAGGACTAAACAAATAATTTTTTCTTTAAAATAATTAAGGGGCGGCGGGCGGCGGGGGAAGAAGAAAAAGAGATATATAATTAATGACATAATGCACCATGAATAAATATTTATCAACATTAATTAAGTAATAAACGAGCTTCAATATTTTCAGATGGGTTTTAGAGATTGTTAGTTAGCATTAGCAAGCCACTCACTCCACATCAAAACCCTCTCCCACCATCAACATTTGAAGCGCTAGCTGATTAAGCAACGGGATCGATGTTAACAAGTCTTTTAATTAAAGACAGCATAATAACAGAGATTAAGAACCCTAATTACGACAGGAACTAACTAATTAAAGGCAAGACAGATTAACATAGAAACATTAATTTGAAACAGCTTCTTCAGTACTAGATGTCTTAGTAAGGAGAGACACCCACGTTGGCAGGAGCAAGAAACCCATCTTTCATCAGAACATCGTCTCCTTCCTACATATAATATGTCATCAATAATCTTTATAGATTAATTTTTCATTAATTAATTAAAGAAACCCACAAAGAAATTAAATTACAGAGTAATTATGTGGTTATAATTTTCTCACTCTATTGTGTGAAATTTAGGTGTTATTAGGGTTTTGAGGTACATACCTGTTGGCATACGTTTGGTTTCTTCACGGGTTGATCAGGCATGAGACCGAAGTGAATGTGTGGGAAGTGGGCCCACTGAAGAGCAAGACAACAAATGGAAAATAAAAAATCAAGAAAATTAAAAAATACCCACACCATGTCATGTATTTTCAAACCAACGGTACAAAAATGAAACCCTAGTATACCAGTTAAGGAAATCAAAAACCTAGTATGATGCATTAGGTTATATATACATCAGAAAGATGCTACTATGTGTTGTGTGTTTTTGAAATTCTTACATTCTTTGCAGCTGCGCTGAACGCCTCCCTATGGCTTATATCAGGGTTTCCAGCTTTGATACGTTGGATCTCGTCCCTGCAAATTGTTTATTATTTATATATATATATATATATATATTCTCAATTTCATTATTCTTCAGCATTATTTATATTAGCATTGTTAAGTACTTAAAAATTAAATAATCTGATGATCAGATTTTGCAATAAATGAGTTGATGTACTTAAAAGAAGCTCTTAAAGCAATACAAAAAAGCTGCAAGAACACATGAACATTTATACGAACACATCTGCTGGGGTAGGGGGTGGGGTGGGGTATATTAATGTATGTATGTGTTTGTATCTATGTATACAGATAGATAGAAATATAATTGGTTTATAATTACGTACTTGATGAAGCGGTTGTAAGCAGAAGGCACTCTCTGTCTTTTCTCCGGGGCTGAAAATGTACAGAAAATACAAACAAACAACAAAACAAAAAGTAGACATTAAATTCACTTTGGCTGACTTTTTCTTTGGATTTCTAACATTCACTATCTTTACTACTACACTGTCACCCCCCCCCCCTCTCATCACTACTTCATCATTATCTAATGATTTTGCTTTCTATTTTCTTTTTTCTTTCCACACACTATCATGATTCTCGGGGGGATATTTCTTGCTTCTTTTCTTTTTTCGACACAATTGGACAACCACAAATTATTTTTTTATAGAAAAAAATGAAAAATAAGAAAACCCTTAAACGTGAATGAAATGGGACTCGTAAAAAAACAATAGGAAAACAAGATATAGGGTTCCGAAAAATCTTGAAATTGGAAAATAGGTACACAACAGATTTGATCGATCGATCCTCGACAAACTGTTGATGAACAATACAAGGAGACCACAGCTTTAAGGAAGTATAAATTCATACATAAGAGGAAAGCCATGATGTAATAAGAGAAGGTAAACAAGAAATGTTTGTGTGGAATAAAGTTTAATAACTGTTGAAGAGTAAACTTAAAATACAAAGAGCAGTTTCAGCTTCTTATTTGGTTAGCAAACTACTGTGTGGTCGAAAGCCTATTGTTGACGGTGACTGAAAACATTCCACACACTCAAAAGCACAAAGGATAAAAAGAGTGGATTTTGATGGACCCTTAAGGCTCAGACACAGAGATTTCATCTCTGATTATCGATTCGTTCTCATATGTGTTTAATAAAAAGACTGATCATCTGTCTGTTTCAAAACTTTAAAATAGAAATCTATGAGAGTAATCTCACGTCTGTTAGCTACTGGAGGCTTGGGGAGCTCATCGATTCCTCGAACAGGCATCAGGGACTCGTTTGGACTCGGCTGATTGATCAGCAAGTTCGAGGGCGAGTTTCGAATCTCCTCCTGTTGATTAAATCTAATTAGTCCTAAACAAACAAGAAAACTCGAGGAAATTAAGGTTTAGAAAAAAAAAAAAGAAAAAAGCTCAAATATTTGTAATATATACATGAACAAAAAGATGTAATTAACTTCAAGATATCATGAGTTGTCTAAGCTATGACATTTCAAGAACACAATAATTTTGGGTTCTTTTTGGAAGAGAAACAAAAAAAAAAAAAAAAGGAAACCCGAAAATTCAGAACCCTAATCTAATCATATGCAAGATTGGAAAGAATCAGAACCACCGAAAAGAAGATGAAACATCATAAGCAGCAAATCCTAGGATGCCACAGTAAGAAACCCTAATCAATTACGGACAGGTCTTAGACGTGTGCGTGTATTTGTGTATGTATATACCAGAAGATTCTGAGGAGAGAAGAATGAGTGGCCAAGATGAAGCTGATTGGCAGCCGGGAGGAGCAGCCCACGCATGTTCACAGACAGAAGGTTGGTGCAATGCCCACATCTCACTGTCACAGTCTTGAACAAGCTTGTGCAAGGTACACTCACCTAAATCCACACACCACCACCACAACAACAACAACCTTAAATCACACTTCAAACAAGAACCTAGCTACCTAGGTGCGACAACAAAAAGCTAACCCTTATCAACAAAATTAAAAGGGTTTTCACTCAAAGAAGACATATCGAAAAATCACTGAGAAAAGAAAGCATGTTTCCTTTCCCATTATTGAGAAGGGTTTGTGTAGAAAAACACAAACAAGAGTAATGAATATGACAATATATATATATATATATATATATACCGCGAGGACAGTGTCGCAGAAGTTGCAATGGACATAACAGAGCTGCTCGGAAGGAGAGAGGTGGTGGTGGTCCGGTGCAAAAGCGGCAGATGAAGAGGACATATTTTCTTCTTATAATTGTTATACTGTTATTCCTAAGCAGTTTGTTGATGATAATGATGACGATTCCCTCAGATTTTGATTTGATTGATTGATAGATTGACTGATCGAGGTATGTATATATGGAGGTTTGACAGATTAACCAACTGGGATCTGATCTTCTGAATGTTTTCTTTCTTTTGGGGGTTGAGTTATCAAAGACAAGAAGCTGAGGGAAAGAAGAGAGAGAGGAGGGTGGGGGTGGGGGTTGTAGGGTACTGCTGGGGAAGAGGTGAGATGGGGATATATGCCCACTATTATAGTAGAGAATTTAACGCACCAAGAAAGTTAGTGTGTTTGTTTATGTCATCTTCACTCCCTATATTTATATATATGTATAATTCTTTGTGCTTTGCTTACATGCATGTATAATATAATGTATGATCACACAAATGTATAAAAATATTTGCATATCAATATATAATTAATATTCCCTCCGTCCCAATATAATTAAGTTCTCCTTTGATTTTGCATGAGTTTTAGATTAGAGTTTAAAGAGAAGAAAAAAACATTTATATAATTAATATTGTAATATTAATTTATAAATAATGTCATATTAATTACTAAGTTAAATTGGATGATGCTTTTCAAGAAAAGAATATAAAAAGTGTTATATTTGAATGTTCCGGAATAGAAATATGATTGATGAAGTTAGGATATTATGTAGTATTTATACACGAAATGTATAAAATACAGGGCGTATAAATAGACATATATAAATGTGGATGTAGAGGTAGGTTGGGGCCGTATGGTATAATGGGGTTTGGAAATGTATGGTTGGCATTCCCGATGGAAATGTGTGTGTGAGGTGTGTGAGAGAGGAAGAGGAAGGAGAAGAGAGGGGTTGCAGAAGCGGCAGAGGTGGGGGAGAGGAGTGAGAAAAGGACGTGTGCATGGGGTGATTAGCTTTCACTCATTCACCTGTTGTTTTCACAGTTAAGAGGGGTGTATGTATTATGTAACCCCCTCCCTTTTTCTCCCTCTCTCTCTTTTCTTTTTTTTTTTTAATTATTTTTTTCTCGTTTTTAATATATCTCTATATACTTCCCTTACATTTTATTTATATATAATACATACTCTTAGAAATATATTTTTGGGATAGTGTTAATAAAGCCTTAAATGGCGGGCACCTATCCTTTGCACTTACTGTTAATTGTTATCATTTCTGCATTTTTTTATATAAATATACATCAATGTATTTAGTAGTTGTATTCGTATCAGTTCATTAAACGGCTATTTTTGTTAATAATATGCAATTTAATGTATTTAAATTTAAAAAATAATTCAATATATTATTCAAATAAATGAAAGACCCCAAAACAAAAAATTACTATATATATAAGTATACATATATCCATATTCAAAAGGCCTTAACCTTATTAACTAACCAAAATCTCATTGGCATTGAACAGCCAATTTCAAATGCTAAAAATACTACATTTTTATATAATGGAGGAATTGAGTGAGTTTGTTCTTGAAATACTACATTGCCACCATTGCTATTGTTTATATTTTTATTAGTAATAAATCGATTCAACTAATATATAAATATGATTAGGATCAGTAAATAAATACACCAATTCAACAAATAATTAACAACAAACAAATTATAATATAACTCATACATAAAAGTGAGACAAATACTTACATGAAGTGAGATAAAAACCCATATATCCGTTGGAACTCAAACCAATAACCTCGAACTTATTCATAGGATCATCGATGCTTAATTTGTGTATCTAATATTTTGAATAATTAAAAAATGTACCTTTTATTTTTTAAAAAAATAAAATATGCGTCAATCATCCAACTTATGTGTCAGTATATAATACATGAATGGGAAACACTCTCTATTAATTGGTGTTAATTTGAAGGCTTGCACCTTAATTTGGTACCAAGATTTGGTCCCTGAAAGAAAAGAATGACATGTATGATATATATTCTAGTTCATGGCATATGTCACAAACATTAATTAGTTAATATTGATTCAGAAGCATAAAACGCTCGTGTAATTCAGCGTTTGCCTGTACAGACATTTTATGCCATGATTGTCATAATCAATAATAAGAATATAAGAAAAACTATTTAGTTTACAAATAATTAATTGGCAAAAATTCTGAAATTCACACATTTATTACGTATGTTTTACATCTTGGAGGAAGGAAGACGATTGGCCCAGCCTTCAATTGAATTTTTTATTTCCTATTAAATATTAATTATAGGACCATGCACTTCAATTCAAATCTAAGCAGAGCCCTTCAGGTTTATTGGAGTCATTTGAAATATAGCTGGGGCAGAAGTTTAATATTTGGAAACATTTTAATTCATTAATTAATTCTCCCCATTAATGTTAAGAATATGTGTGTAGCTAAGAGGAATTTTGATCAATTACAACAGTTATATTTGCGGATCCTTTTTTGTTACAATTAATCTTACTGAATAAATTAAAAGTCTATATACATCATAAATAAAATACATATATATCAAATTTTAAAACATGTTCAAATTTATCATTTAGACAATAATTGATTAAGTAATTGACATCATACTATATATATTCAAGTGATAAAGCTGCTAAGCTTACAAACTAACTGTACAGACAAGAGATCACATCTGAAAAATAGATTGAAACCATAGCAGCTAGCTCTAATAGTTATGGTTATATCCAAATATTTAATTGCTTTTTTGGAGGTAAAAGAAAATGGCAAAATTCTATTATAACTTTTAGTCATGTAAAATAGAATTGTTAATTTTTGCAATTTTAATCTCACGTATTAATTAAAATTAATCGTCATTGCACGCAATTTCTGTAAAAATATGAAATACTTATAGCGTCAGATAAAGATAGGATTACGTACACAAACTAATTAAAAGACTATATTTTTTGCTTGACCAAATAAAACGTACTGTCTATAATAATAATATTGATAATAAAGATATATAAACTTCCTCGATACCAATAATACATGTTGCATTTTGCAGATTTTACGATCATAAATTCAAGGGTAAATTTACATGGAATTCCATTAAAATTTGGCATAATTATAAATACTCACTCGTTATTGAAACAATTATCAATACCCGCTTTATTTTAACGACTGTCTAACAATTAGCTCAATTCATTAAATTTTCATCCAGTTTTTATGGTGAATTAACCAAAATGCACTTGTCGATTAAAAATTATAATTTTATTTATTTTTTAAAATTTTTTATGGACTAAGTGGATAATTTTTTTTATAAATTTAAATTTTTTTTCATCCATCCCGTTTAATTTTTTTAATAAGTTTTTAATTCTAAAAAAGTACAATAAGGATAAAGTTGATAATTTCATACATCTATTCAAGAATTATATAAATTTATCAAAATTAGGGGGTATTTGTAATTTTTTAAATAATGAGCAAATATTCATAATTATGCCAAACTTTAAGAAAGTTCGTTGTAGTTTAAATCAAATTCAAATATATATAAATATATATATATATATTCGACATTCTCGTGTAATAAAAAAGTACTATACTTTTAGTTATGAACAAGAAATTTGAGATTAAAAATTTTAATATTGGTTCCATTAATTATAAAAAGGGTTAATTACACCTATAAAAACTCCCTCTAGAAAAGGGAAATTATAGTTTCACTCAAACAAATTTTGAAATTAAAATTATACTTAATTGTACCCTTTTTAAAAATTCTTCATTTACATATAGTTTCCTTTCGTTAGGGTTTGGATGTAAAGTACTAATTTAACTAAAAAAAATTTATATTAATTTTTAATTTTATCATCATTTAATATTATCATGTATATTTTGTACTTATAAAGATATAAATGTAATTGTATTTATGGAGTTATGTTAATATCATCATATTTTTCCTCTTATAATAAGGAATAAAATTAAAAATTTATATAAAGAACTTTTGCTAATGTCAGCATTTGTGGTCCAAATATCAATAAGGGAGGTCAGAAGTAAACAATGAATTTTTAAATGGGGTGTAAGTATAATGTTAGGACTTTTTTTGGGATATTGTATTTTTAGAAGAGGTCTAAGTGTAATGAACCCTTATAAAAATTCTATAAAATATTTGATTAAAATTGCTAATATTTAAAAATTCTCAAATGAGACCTAGCTAATTTAATTGGCAAAATTGGAACCCCTGAATCTCACCCAAATACGGATTGTTATTTTAGTAGTTATTTTTTGACTTTAATAGTAGTTATAGATAAATATAAATAATTGATACTAAAATATATTGTATTAAATATTATAAATTATGAATTTTTTGATTTGGTATTATGAAATTATTAATTGATTATAATCAATCCACCAAAAAACAAATTACTCAATCATGTAAAATTAATTATTCTCTAATAATTTGTCTCGTCAACATTGTCATCTTAATTATGTTTGATAACAGATATGGAGGACACCGTTGCCACCAGCACGGCCACCGTAGGTGGTGGTTGGTTGGGAACGGTCCGAGTCGTCCGACCACGTGAATGGGTATGAACATGGTGGAATGGGTTTCATTAGGGTTACAGAGAGTTAAGAATGTCGATAAGGATATTATAGTCATTTCCGTTAACTAAATACTTTTAATTTATTTTTTTCACATATTCAGCAGAAACAGAGCCTAAATCCAAAATACATAATACGCACAAGCGGATTACAACAAAAAATAATAAAGAATAGCATTTTTGGTGATTTGACCGCTCGCACAGCCTATTCTCTCTCTCCCCCACACACACACAGATACGTAGTTGTCAGTGAAATCAGAAGACAGATATCTTCCATTTTTTTCATTTATGTAGCCTTTTGTCCTTACATTATTTTCTGCAACTCCCTTTGGCTAATTTATGTGCAAATCAAGCTATGTTTCGTTATCTGTGCTATACATACATACATCCATACATCCATATCCCAATTTCATTTTTATTTTTCCTTTTAGCTCTCATTTCTTGGGTAATCAATATTTG
Organism: Sesamum indicum; assembly: GCF_026168435.1. NCBI lineage: Eukaryota > Viridiplantae > Streptophyta > Magnoliopsida > Lamiales > Pedaliaceae > Sesamum > Sesamum indicum. The sequence goes on from NC_142657.1 coordinate 22,014,521, forward strand.
TACATACATACAGGTTAAGATTAGGGTTGCACAACAAATTAAGGGTTTAGTCTCTGTTGTAACAGTAAAAAAACAAGGTAGCAAAGAGTTAGGACATTCTATTTTTCATATGTTGTTGACTACTGTCTCTACATGTGAGAATTGTATAATTATGAGGATAGAATGGCATTGCAGCTTCATATATAAAATAAAGTGTCTTTTCTGATTTTTTATTTGTGTAAGCCAAGAAACAAAGAAATATATAATATGTTTGTGTGATGGGCATTTGGTGTGAAAAAGATGGGTGTTCTCTTACATAATTGAAAACTATCACATCCAAAACATCAAACCTCGTGGACCGGAGTTAGAAAGAACCAAAGAGGGCAAAAAAAGAAAATAAGAACAAACAACGGCCTTTTCTCTTTCTTTTCCAGAAACTGCCCTGGAGAAATTGTGTTAATTACTGTTTTCTCCTTTTCTTCACACATGCTCTTGTGGTCCACTCCCACTCTAGTTGGTGTGGGGAATGGGGATCTTCATCTTCACTCTTCATTGCCTCCTCCTCCTCTCAACTTTCTGCTCTCTCTGCCCTTCCATTTATAATTTACCCCACTTCATATTGCTCTTCAACTCGACACATTTAGTCCTCTTCTTTACGGAATTTTAAAGGACTAAAATGTGTCGAATTTTTTTAATTTTAAGAACATTTTAAAGATCTCGTATAGCATAGAACTAAATGTGCCGAGCATTTTTTAATTTTGAGAGTATTTTGAAAATCCCATAAAATAGACGACTAAAAGTGTTCAATCCCTTATTATGTGAGATTAAAAGTGTAATTTCGTAAATTATATTTCTTTTTCTTTTCCTCTCTCACTTGTATTGTTTGTCGTATGAATTATTATAGTACTTTCCAGAATGTTGTTAATCACAACGAATATTGACAATATAGATAGATATATAATTTGAGGAGGAGCGCAGGGAAACTAAGTTCATATTCTGACCAAGAAAATGCTCAAATTTAGCAAAAACGTTCTAATTTATCGTCTTTCCTTTTATGTTCATCACATTAATTCACATGCTTGACTGATCTTCACCATGGAATTATGTCATCAATCGGTGCAGTTTACTGACTTCCAATATTGATTTTGACCCATGTGCACGTAATTGATATAATAGATGTACAAATTCAATATTATTAATCACATTTTCATGATTTATTCATAAACGAATTAATTAATGCTATTTATGATTATTGACCCTGTTCTTTAATTTGTACAAATATTTATGTCTGGTACTGAAAATGGAATTGGACAAATCTAACTAGCTATAATTAATTATTTTTTTTTTAAAAAAAAATATGTTTCACAATGATGGATATACCTGTAATAGGGAAAATTGTAATTTTAATCATGTAATTTAGGAGGGGTGGTATTTTTAGTCGTGTATAAATTAATTTTTGCAATCTAGTCATGTAACTTCATGATTTTAGCAATTTTAATCCTTTTCCAGCCAATTTGGCTGGAAATTCAATTTTGATCCTGTAAAGTAATTCACGCATGACTAAAAATGGCAATTCTCCTAAATTATAGGACTAAAAATGCTAATGTGTCCTAAGTTACATGACTAAAAATACAATTTAATTGGGTCATCTGTAAGTCACATGCAATTTTTCGACCAAATTAACAGAAAAATGATGAAAATTACTAAATTATTAAGTTATAGGATTAAATTGCGAAAATTAATTCGTGCATGATCAAAAATACCACTCCCCATAAATTATTGGAGTAAAATTTCATTTTTTTTGTTCGCTATAACATTAAACTATTGTTAAGGGCACAAAAGTATTTTTTCCACCCAATATTCAAAATAACTGCCTACACCTTATCATACCATAAAATTTTCAACTCCAATATAAATATTCAAAATATTATTTTTTTAATCCAAGTTACAATCACTAGAAAAAAAAATTACTATTGACTACAATTTTAATAACTATGAACTAAAAATTATGGTAAATACTTTTTATTGATCCCGGTTAAATAAAATCAATACAAAAACAAAGATTTTCCATCAAGAAAAAGTTATTTGTCATGGTTAAGAGTCATGACAAATGTTTTAGCCACCCCCACAGTGATCAATGACTATTTACTACGGATATTCTTTTATCAATTATAGCAATTAACCATAATTAAATATTACACTAAAATTATACCTGATTGTATTATTATATCAAAAGTAAATTTTTCATATCAATCTTCAGTCGAAATCACTACCACGTCACATAATAGTAATAGTACTGTATATATGGGGCCATGAATATCACTTTGGTTCAATTAATACCTGCAGAACAATAAACAAATCCACATTCATTGGTTTCAAGTTGATTGATTGTACAACTGAGTATAATTAATTTGGATAATTCTTTTTTTTTTCCCTAATGAAATAGTTAAATACACTCTTTTATTAGAATCTGAATGAACAAATAATTCAGAAGCTAGCAATCCTAAAGTTTATTAATTAATTAGATGTGAGGTGAAAATTACTAAAAAAGTGACTAAATTGACGAAGAAAAATTAATGTACCATTCAATCGAGTCTTCGATCAAACATTCGATTTAATCAAATATATAACAAGATTATTATATTTTTAATACATCATTGAATTAGCTGATTGGGTCAAATCTTAAATGAATCAAAAGATGAATACATCACAACTCTAATATACTTAGACGTTGAGTGTAGTGAAAAGAGTAGTACGAGTAAGAAATATTTGTAAGAAAAGAGGCAAATACTGAAGACATAAACAATAATAGATTGAGAAAATTAAAGGTGTGGAATTTTATAGATATTGTATGATAGTGGAAGGGATATTGGGGGGTTGTTTCTATGTGTTTTGTCGTGTGATAAAGGGGTAGGGTAATAGTGGTAGAGGGAGAGGGATGGTGTACGTATGTTCTGCCAACCTTCTTACATCTGAATAATAATGTAATGTCACTACATATAATATAACATTTCTCCACTACATTTCATGTACACTTCCACCTCCAATTCCATTTGGTTTTGGGACTAAGACCCCTCACCCCTCCCTTCCTACGCATTCAAATTTATTTTTCAATGAATTAACCTTTTTGTAATTCAAACACAAAAGATAAAATTCATATTGGTTGAATTAGGGTGTGTGCAAAGTGTCAGCCCCTGACACAAACATTTTTCTTTCTAATTAATAATTCTCTTACACCTTTTTGTTATGCACAATGTCAAACAACACACAGCCACCAGCCCACTTAATTCACAAACATACGTAGACCACCCGGCCTAAGAGAGAGACACAGATGAATGTGGGTGTGTGGGTATTTAGGCAGCCAAGCCAAAGGTGTACGTAGCTTAAAAAAGCAAGCAGAAAATTTATAGTAGGTGAAATGAAAAAATGGTGGCAGTCATAAGTGGTGACATACATATCAATATCAACCCTTCCTTTTTCAATTCAACCCAAACAAAATCAAAGAGCCTACGCCTACCACTTGCATGATTCATACTATTCAATTTCATGTACGTACGACGTACCTACCCTCTTCATCCATATCATAACACTAAATACTAAATCTTACTAATTTCATCACTACTACTTAACATCGTTAATTACTTATCTGGATTAATAATTAAAGAGGAAAAGTGTCTTAACATAATTATAATTTATCTATCACTCAATTAATGGGAATCCTACTTTAATTCATCCATTCACAAACAAGAGAGTGTGCGTGAATTGTGAGAAAATCGAGAAAGATGGAAAGACCGATACCCGCAATTAATGAGCGCGCTGCGGACACTGTAACATGTTTTTGGCATCTCAACCTCAATTACACACCACCACTCTCTCTCTCTCTCTCTCTCTCTCTGTGTGGAGATGGTATAGTACGTACAAAACTACATACATAGACTAGTAGTATGTGGTAGGAGATATAGCTATGTACCTAGCTTCATACAATGGGAGCTGAGGGGGCAGAGGTAGATGTATACTTTTTCAGTTGAAAATATGTGTGTGTTTAGATAGACTCTATTACATGTGTTTATAAATATAGGGCTCCTATGGTAAGAAAAACATGTATTGGGTTTGTTTTTACACAGATTTTGCAGCAGATTCTCCCCATATAAGTGACAAGAAATCAGCAATTGCATCGAATCTAGGTACCATGTATGCATGTCTGCATTCCCCCATCCCCATGCCTGCTTTGGTGTTTGTAAAAATGACAAGCAGAAAGAAAAAAAAAAAAAGGAACAGTAATTTGGCTTTGTAGAGAGAGAGGTGGGGAAAAGTTTTGGCAAGGGCCTGCCCTTTTGTGCACGCTATCAACTCCAAACTGTCACCTTAATCGCTTTTACGCCTCATTTAAAACCACCCTTCTTCACCTGCCATAATGAATTCAGAGCAACTTGGACTTTTCTGCTTTACCACTATTATTCATTCATGAACATTCCTAATAGGCTCATTCCTGATATATTAAAAATATATATGAGAAATCAAAATGAATGGGATTTTATAAGTATAAAAGATTCAAAATTCATTTTTGTTTCGTCAATAAACTCCTTCAGTTTTAACCTGATTAATTATCATAAGTTAACTTCCAACATTTTATTTTATCCCAATGCTTTGAATTTCACGAACATGGTCCAAAAACATTACATGAACTTAATGCACGTTGTCAGAACCCAGTTTGAATATTACAAACTGTTGTCACACGGACCCAATTATGCCTCCATAGGTGATCCAACAGTCCAACTAAGAAAAGGTCCCTTCTCTGACCACTGATGCATTGGAGCGGAAGAAGCTAAGTGCATAGGAGAAACGTTTGCAATCTAACAACTCACTCATACTGCTAAAGAATGGCAGCTAAACAACTTTTTCTTTTTTTTTTTTTTGGGTTACCAGCTACAGACTGTCACGACTTGATTTTAATTGCAGGAACAGTAAGTCCACAGCGATACAATGTATTGGTACCTTCAACAGCTCTATCAGTCCAATGAAGTGTAACTACACAGAATTGTTCAAAATTATAAACATATGCTATTATCTTCTACAAGTTCTAGTCAGATATTGACACACAACATGATACTTGGTGCAGATTCGGATGTTCTGGAAAAGTTCACACATAGATCAAAGATAACAAAGACAAGAAGAAAGATCCAAGACACTTCAAAGTCGGCGTCTTTGGTGGAGCAGCTGGGAACTGGTACAGTTACCCTAAAATGGCACCCTGAGAAAAGTAGCGTATTGAGATAGCATCCACATGTTAAAAACACAAATGTAAAGAAACTATCATCAGTCAAATCATTATGTTCTCGTCACTAGAATAACCAGAACTCACATTCTTTCTGTACATGTAAAGAGTATTGGCTAAGACAACGTGAAATAGGCAGGTCACAGACTGTTGAACTTGAAAAGAATTTTGTTCTGATAAACTACGCCTGGAAATTTGCTCAGAGAGCCTCTTTTCCTTCAGTTATCGGAATAGATCAAGTGTCCCTTCACTTTGAAAGCCAATAGATGATGAGGAAAAGTGTACAAGCAGCAATAACTGCAGAGAGGATGAGAGTGTCCCTTGATCGTTTTCTTCGGATAGAACCTGAGAGAATCAAATAGCTAGGTAGTCAAGCATAGCTTTTTTTGCATATCTCGCTTAAAGGAAGCAACACCTCTTCAGGAAATTACCAATTAGACCACGAATGACCGGAAATTTGTCACCCAGTAGCTTGACTTTTCCTTGAACATCTCCAAACAAGGCCCTTTGAGAGCCCAAGACAGCTCTGGTCGCTTGAGCTTGACTAATCACATCATCAATCTGTAAGAAGTTCACCAAAATGTCTAGAGGTTTAATAATTGACACCATTCACATACTGTAAATTTTTTTATGTACGCAAATAACAAAACCACGAGAGACTAAAAAATTTTTTGGATGAAGTACAACAATCAAGATGGTGAGACAATAATGAAAGTAATTAAAAAGACACCTTCAACCCTCATCAAACTAAGAGGGTGTTTGGCTAAGCTTATTTACAGCATCTTATAAGCTCCTATATCTTATAAGTTGTTATAGGAACTTCTAAGATGTTGGATCTTATTCTAAAAATAAGCTTGTAAAGCGTTTGGATAAACTAAAACATTATGTGCTTAGAGTGTGTGGCATAAAAAGCTCTTTTAATTGATATAATGATTAAAAGAGAACATAATACCATTAAGATCAAGTAAGTAGCTAAACAGTGACATTTTGGGTCTAATCTTTTTAAAATACTTTCATAAGTATTATAGGTTTAACTCCAAATAAAAACTTAACTGATAATCCTTTTTTACAAAAATGAAAATTTTGACATGAGAATTGATACAAATGTAATTTAATATTGGATTTTCATACAATGGTAGGCGCCATAAGATTAGAACTGGAGACAGGAGGAGGCCGTTCAAGAATAGTGTGAAATATGTGAAGGTTAAAATTGAGTCATATCCAAAAATGAGGATATTTTTGTCTTATGAATGTTAATTATATAGATCTTATAAGATGTTTTTAAAAAAGTTAGGTAAAGTTAAAAAAAATTAAGATCTTATAAGATCCAGAAGCTCTTTCTGAAAAATATTCTCAAATGATTTCAAGAGCATATAAGCTCCCAAACATCTTATAAGATGTTTTGAGGAGCTTAGAAGCTTAGCTCAACACCCTCCGGGTCCACTCCACCCTAAGCTACACCAGTTCATAAAATCACAAACAAAAGCTCTTCTGAAAGTCATACCCAAGACACAATTGTCAGCAGCTTATAAATCTTACATGAGATATGCTTCCATGTATCGCAGCTCTTTCCCGTAGCAAATGCATTCTTGGAGACCCATTCCCAGAAGCCTGCATAAAACAACTTTTAGCTAAAACATGATTCCCAAGAAAACTGTGTCTAACCATATTGATGAATTACATGGCATCACCTTGTACTCACTGATATCATCTCGAACAGAACTAAGAAGTTCAGCATGTTCCCTCATTGAGCTAATATTTCCCTTGATACGTCTAAATTCCTACATAAGATCTGCAGTCACTTCCACCAGATTTCAAGATAAAAATTATGGCAGGAAAAATGAATACAAGAAGAGCTCTGTGAAATATAGGCAGAAGCTCTTGGCAAGGCAAGAGAAGGATAGCCAGAAAAGGTTCAGGCTCCTTCACAAATCATCCTTAATTTGAAAATCATAAGATGAAATATTTACTCATCAACCACATGACATATTATTGTAAGGACAAATTTAGGTAAATGAAGATAAGAACCACAACAAGCTAGTTTATTTCATAGCAAGTCTAGGACAGAGAAATAAACAAATAAATCAATCCGTACCTGACAATCCAATGAATAAAATGAAAAGATGATCACATGAGTATGTTGAAATAGTTCATTAGTGGAAAAATGTTAGAAACTTAGACACCCTACTTAATCCACACAAGAAATACTTCCAATTCCCAAAATCTACTAATCCACAAGCAGTCAAAAGCCAACGACCATTTGAGACAAAAGAAGGATGAGGACTGTGAATTGAGCTCCCAATAATCTCAGGTATATCAGTAGAAGGTATTATTTGAATATTAGACACTCTACTTAATCATCATGACTCACTTATAACAGGGACAGTTAACAAAAGATTCATTCATACACAGGATGCCCCGTCCTAATTGATGTTCCTTAAAATAGCAAGTAATGTCTAAAACTTACCCGAGCAAGAACATAAAAAGCCAATGCAACAAATAGGCCCATTGACAACCCTCGGATCAATTATCCAATCATCATTATCCTCTGTTTTTATTTCTCTTGACTGGTAAATATTTCTAATAAACTACATGTTACTACAGAGTGTAGGTATACAAACTGTCACATTATCCTCAGAGTTAACCTATCATCAGTTTTGGTTTTGCACAGGACATGGATATGGGGTCAGGATATTTCCCCAAGTATAATCGAAATGTTAAATCAAAGTTTGGACATGTTCTTTTGTATGGAAGAATTTAGAAAATGTGAAGAAACAAAATAAAGCAAAGTAAGTGGAGCATAGAGAACTAGCTGCCCAGTTAAAATTTTGATCCCTCCACATGGCACATTTGCTGAGTATTCCTTGAATGAAAAGCTAGATGCTGTCTGATGGAAAAAGCGTGAATAAGATAAAGCATCTTGAGAAAGTTATAGCTTACTAATTCTGAATTCTGATGTTGTAGCGAATAGATAAAAATGATTGCCAAGCAAAGTTCACTAAAAAAGGGTAGATCAATCATCATAATCATTGCTCATATCAACCACCTCTTTAGCTTTGCTGAATTTCATTAATATTTTCACTAGAAAAACAAAAAATTGAGTGTATCAACCAGAAAACCACTTCCCCAGTTGTAATTCTTGTTTCTTGTCGAATAGTAACTGACCTGCGTAAACTCATGCAATATGTCTCTATGCCTTGCAAGCTTTTGAGTAACCGAAGTAGCAGGCCCTGCAGATGCAGCACACCGACTCATTGAATCATTTATATCCAGCAACTTCTCAAGCAATGACTGAATCTCCATTTCCATAGACTTCCACGACCTGCTGGACCCAAGAGTTGGTGAACCAGCATCGACAAAGCCTGGAAACACATGATCTCATAAAAAACACAAGGCCTTGCACCAAGTCATATTCATTATATAAAAAGTGTTGCGGGTGTCAAACACCATGCTGTAAAACTGTCTTCAGTTTATTATTGGAAAAGCTCTTCAACAAGTAACATTACTCCAATATTTCGGTTGCCAGAAGCAACCATAAGAAAGCAGATCACTCCTTAAACTTACAGATATGATCAGCATCAAGTCCATCTAATATTTCCCAAGTTAAAAGACCTTTTGGTAGAAATATAAAAACATCCAGTAGTTATAAAACTTGAGAACTTATGTAATAAACTAATTTAACTACTTAACAACAAGAAGACAATGCTTAGCCTATTGTCTCTCACTCGCAGTAGTCAATAGGAGGACTTTAAAGTCATCATATTACCTCATCCCCAGACCAAATGCTCATTAGTTTAATCACAGCCGCAAGCCACTTTTGCAGCCAATAGATAAACTATAAACTCCGTGAGGTATTAATATAGAGTTTTAACATTCACAATTAACTCTTAAGACAAGCCGCATCAACAGATCTAAAATTGCAGACACACCAGAAAACCCAAAAATCCAGTAAAATCAATTCAGTTTCAAATGATTTCAGCAAGTTATGGTTATCGCTGCCAATGCACGATCCAGATGGGATCAAGGTGTTCCACTCTCCCTTATCATTTAAGAAGATAAAAAACCCATCACGCATTGCCCAAAAAGTTATTTTGGATTTACAAAAAGAATTTGCTAAAGAAAATACAGCCAACAGGTAGTTTAACACGACCATCCAGCTGATTGATAGTAAGTACAGAGAAAGAAAAATGCTTAACCTCCTTGCGTGAAACGCGCGCCGAGCTTAGCATACGACGAGAGCTTGACATCTAGATCGCCTTCGATTTTCCGAGCCTCTTTCCGGAGCTCTTCCCAGCCCGATTCCTGCAACACATCCATACTCGGATCCTCGGGCACCAGAATCTACAGTGACCCGAACCGGTTTCCGAGCCGTCTTACTTTGTTCTATACACTAATTACGATCCAAATCCGTCAGTTGTCTACAGTTGGAATTGGGCGGGTCGCGGGATCCGAGTGCGCAACAGTGTTGGTGACTGATGCAGTTTCTAACACTCCAGTTTCCTTATTTCGTTGCCCACTACGCCTGCGAGCGAGTGCATCTGCGCTTCGGGTTGACTTTAATTACTCTTTTACCCCTTGCTACCAATTGTTTCTTTTTTCCTAAAATACGTTACGTCAAGTTCCTCATCCCTCCTAATTACTATCCACTGCAACAAAAGAGAATAAATACGTCAACAGGATTAGTGCTGATTTCTCAATTATTCTTTTAAGTGATTTTATCCATAACTAAAATCATAGTTGCAAGGTACTCTTGCTAACAGCCCACCTTTTGTAGTCAGAATATAATACTAATTGTAATTCATCAAGAACGTTTTAAAAATTTCAAGTGTAATGCCCAATTTCTCAAACTACCTAAACCAGCCCAAAGAGTATTTCTATTATAAATCTGTGGCCCAGATATCACCAAGTCCAAGTAAAACCCAAATCTTGGAAGTGGGCTTCCAATATTAACCCAGTTATCTAATGTGATGATTGAGGGCTGCTATAAAAATATGCACATTTGAGACCCAGAATTCATCACATGTGCTGTAAAAGTCTGTTACTAATATCGAATATATCAATACTTCATAATTATTATTAAAATAAATTAATACACGTATATTAGTGAGACCCAAATTGGTGGCATCCTGATTACTGACAAAAATATATCAATTTAAAAATATTAAATAATGTAAATAACGATTGATATCTCGTTGTCTTCCAGCAAGACTTTCGGATGAGACTAATTCATTCGGATTATATTATAATTAATTTATACTATTTATTAAGTGTGAGGGGATTAAATTAATTATTTTTTATTAATATGTACCGACTAAAATACTGTCGAGTTTGCTTATTCTTCCACAAACGATCATCTCTTTAAAGTTAATTTTCTACTCGTGCACGTCTAAAGTTGATTTGCTTCATTATTTTTACTAATTGAAATCTACTCGTGCACGTCTAAAGTTGATTTGCTTCATTATTTTTACTAACGCACGTCTAAAGTTGATTTGCTTCATTATTTTTATTAATTGAAATTGAACTTGAGTAAGATGCATCGAATTGTATACTGAGTGTCATCAAATTAAAGATTTTATTGTGATAAAATTAGAATAACTATGTTAATATTTATATATCTGGTGATCATTCAAAGATTTTTTTATATTTTATTATTGATATTATGCTTTTATTATAATACTTTACACATAAAAAATAAATTAATATTCGCATGCCCTCCAATCCATCTCAGTACCAGATCGAAAATATGTCACTTTGAATAAATACTTTTCAGAATTTATTAATATATATATATATATATAGACACATATAATGTACCACGTCTCCCATGCATGAATATATAATTAATAAAGTAGGTACGAATTAAAACATATATACATAGCAATCAAAGTTCAACCAATCTATCTGTCTCTGAATTTCTCTAATTATATCAACAAGGTCTGAGGTTATTGCTCAACTAACCTTGAATTATCCCCCCCCCCCCCCCTCAAAAAAAAAAAAGAAAAAATAAATATTAATACACAGTGCTTCCCTGGGATTTGAAAAATTATATTCACATTTATTTCTGTCCAACAAATAAATCATTCCCTTAGTCAAATTCATCGAATTTATTAATATTTAACTAATAAATGAAGTTATTTATTAGATAAAAACAAACATTAGGAATATTAAATATTTTCTTTTTTCAGACAATTTAATTTTTTGAATAAGGTAAGCGTTAATTAAATGCCTTCCTATATTATAATAGTCAATTTATGAAGCGATTACAGCTGCTTTTGTGAAAGGATAAACCACATGCATGTTTGTTCAACTTAGTACAACAAATGTGGGAAACACAAAAATTCAAAGTTGTCTTCATGTTCAATAAATAAATAAATAAGAAGTCCCAGTCTTGGGCGGCCAAATTAATTGACTAATTGATTGAGTTGTACGTACTAGAAATGTACCTTTAGTCGTCTCAATCTTCACTTAAATCCACTGCAAAGTCAATGCTCCAGGCGTTTGCTATTCTAAATCACACTATACAACTATTACACTATTATTGCACCTATTCACAAAAGTATTCGCCATCAATTAACTTAATTTCAATTCATATATTATACTCGAAACACAAATATACACTATAAATATTTTCTGGAACTGCTTTGATTCTCAATTGATGTGGGCCATTGTTCATACTTATTATTATTGTAATTTTGTATAATTAATATAGTTTTTAGATGTATAATTAATATAAATATTTTGTATCTATTATATATATATGAGATACGAGATTACAATTCTCTCCAACTATTCGTTTATTTGGTCTGAATTAAATATCAAAATATTTTTGCTGGAATTATCTATTTTTCTAATTTAATCTTTTAATTGTAAGAGATTGAGAATACATCGATCAACTATTTTACACAAAATTCTTGATCAAATTATCTCCAATTTGTGTGGAGATACTTTATTAGCTATGATTGCTCATGATGCTTGATGATTCAAAACCATTAAATATATCTCATTTGTACACGATAAAAGTACGAAAAGTAAAATTGATATGTATCATTATCATACATGATTAAAAAAAAAAAGGCAACAATTTCACTTTAAGATAAGATTAACACAAAAAGAAAATTAAAGATAAATAAAACGGGATTTGGTAGTAAAAGCGTAATCTTGATGTGTTTGATTCTTCTTTATCTCACTTTTTATTTATTCAGTAAAAAATTTTAATTTTTGTTTCCACGAAATTGAGATTTAGTTGGGATTACGTGGAAGAAATAAGAAAGGTGAAATGGGCCGGTTTGGTCTATATTCCACTAGACCAGACGGCCCACAACTTTAGAATAAGTGGACACATTTGTCCCATTTTTGTCAAGGTAGGCCCACCACCTCCAGGTTAGTTTTGTATTCGGCAGAAAAGTACAGACCGTATGTACGGCTGCGTATGCACTACGTTACGTTTGGGTACATCCAAGATTTTTGCGAATTTCATAAGTTTTTTTATTTGCATGAATACTAAAAAATATTAAAAAAATATTGCACGGTTGGCTTAATTTGGTCTTCCAGACAAAACCAACATAAAAAACTTATATGATGTACTTCTTTAATATTTTATTTTTGTTAATTTACTCCATTAATATCATAAAATTTCACTCATATTCAAGTAATGTCAATTTGAAAAAAAAAAAAAAATTAAAGTACAACCGACTCATTTAAAATTTATCATAATTAAAACACACTACTGTTGTTAAAAAAATTTATAAATATTCTCTAAAATTAATAGTCGTTTAATAAATACTCCATCATGACGGTCCATTATAGGGAGTATTTGTTAGACAACTATTTATTTCAATAAAGAATTTGTAGTTTTTTAAATAATAAAGGTGTAATCATAATCATAACAACAGAAAAAAAAAAAACGTTGGATATAGTAGAATCATTTATATATATCAATAATATTTATATTTTCCTATTTATTATAATAAGCAAGTGACGGAATATATAATGACAAATTAAATCAAAATTAATGTTATTAGTAGTGTTAGATATTAATTATAATATATATTTTTTAATTTTTCCAAAACATAATTTTAAAAAATTTAACCAGTGATAAGAATTATGCAGAGTTGACATTGTTGATAGTTTTTATAGATTTTTAAGCAATTTTTTTTATATTATTAGTCAATTCACTGAATTTTAATTAACACAATAATGTATTTATTAAATATAAATAAATATCAAGAGTATTAAATAAAATTTTTTGAATAACATAAAATTTACTCATAATTACACGAAACTTAAAAAACAGGAAATTTAAGTATACATAATATTTTTTTTTCCAGCATAGAGACCTATCATTGTCATATACATAAATGTACAAAGTAATTGAATTGGTTTTTAGGATTAATAATTAGGTAGAGTCTTGTGTGTAGTTAATGCTTTGAGAGTACTAGATGCTTCCACAAAAATATATAAAAAAAAAATCGAAATGTAGATTTTTATTTTTTTAAATAAAATGGGAAGCTGAAGAAAGAAAAAAATAGAGATTAATAAAATAAATAAATATTACGTATTTTTTGGTACACAAGAGTCACTATAAATAGGTCATGTTCATACGTAGAGTACGAAAATTTCAGCTGACCATCAATTATTGAATATTCACACAATAAAATTCGACCACGTAATTTTGTTTGTGATAGCTATTGCCATGGACCATATTTCATTTTGTTAGCATTATAAATTAAATTTCAGTATAAATCACTGTACTTGTAATTTTGTTTTAGCTGTTAATTAAATAATAATAACACGATATGCTTTTCTAAATTTACAGGATATCTAGTTGACTTCACAAGCATTTAAAAGGAAAAAGTTTAGGGATCCCTATGATAATAGAAATATTTTAAAAAATTCATATAAAAATTAAAGTATCAATTATCTTTCATGTGATATAAAATAAAATTTTAAAAAAAATCCATACAAAAATTGGACAACACGCACTTTAATTACGAATTAACCGTGAAAGTTAACTGACGTGGCGCGTTCCCAGTGGCTACGGTGTGCACTGTTGAATGTTTCTGCCCTACCCCAAAAATTCAGGTTGACCGTGGCCCCCAATTTTGAATATATATATATATAAAAGAAAACCTATAAGAAAGAAGAAAATATCAACAAAAACACTTAAATCCATTCTTCCAATCACAACCTTACACATCATTTTCCTTTAACTACGGGAAATTTCCTTGCCTACTTCACTTCCAATTCCATACAAAAAAAGAAACCCCACATTTATGAGGGTTTTATTGGAATAGTGGAAACTATTCAAACATAAAATAAATTAATAATATTTTATAATTATAGTAAATTAGAATTTTTTTAGTAAATAAAAAAAGAAAGAAAAGAATCCTGAAATCATCTGCCTGGTCTTGTATTTAGTTGACATTTTCAAGGCTCTTGCTCTTATATAATTTCCTGGTGCGCATCTTGAAATCTTTGCGGACTCTTGTGCTATTTCCTTCTCTCTTTCTCCTTCCAAAACAACTCCCCCTGTATTTCTTTTTTCCCACCACCACTTCCGCCGCAACAAAGACTGCTCTCGGATGAAACATTCTACCGGAAAAAGCAGAGGAATCAATCATGTCAAACATACCCACGTCTCTCTCTGAAGTCTGTCTCACTCTTTTCCGTCTAGCCATGTCCATAACCGACCCTTGGCCTTTCTCTTAGATTTTCTCCGCACCCGCCGTCTTTGTACACCTTCCTGTCTAGGGTTTGTCGCATTTTTTGGGGGAAAAAGAATTCATGGGCAGGATACGAGGTTTCTTGCTCAAACACCGAGTCACCACACTTTTTCGGCGGGTTTTCCGGCGTCCTTCTGCTTTCCACCGCCTAGACCCACCTCAAGGCGCCCGTGTGAAACCCTTCTCCGGGCTCATTCTCTGGACTCACCGCCTCCGGACCAAAGCAAAGTCACTTCTGTGTAGGAATCTTGATCCGGGTCGAGGGTACATTCGTGCGGGGCAGGAGCCTGTTTTGGAGAAGCCCGCGCCTGTCCCGAAAGGGCACATGGCGGTTTACGTGGGTCAAAAAGATGGCGATTTTCAGAGGATTTTGGTGCCCGTTGTGTATTTCAATCACCCTTTGTTCGGGGATTTGCTGAAAGAGTCCGAAAAGGAGTACGGGTTCAATCATTCCGGAGGGATTACCATACCATGTCGGATCTCGGAGTTTGAGCGTGTCCAGACCCGGATCAAGGCAGTTCAGTGTAACCGGAAATTGCTGTCGTGGAAGAGAAACCGCAGGAGTTTGACTGTGTCTTGAACATGATGATGACGATAAAAACGTGGTTGTGGTGATTAAAGATTATTTAGCAACTTCTCTTTTGATGATATATTCTAGTATTTATTTGGAATTATTGTAGCTTTGATTCACAGTGTATGGTTGTGTAGATATGGAGATTTTTTAGATCATAATTATTTCCGTAGTTTCAATCTACTAAAACAAATATAATTTTTTGCTATAATTTTGTTTTTTCTGCTAATATAAATAATCACAACTCCATAACAGTCATTAGTCCACATTCCTACAAACAAGATTAAAATCATGACAAATATTGATTAATCATAATAAAATTAAATATTTTGCATTATTTTTATTTGATCGTGATTCATCGTATTAACTAACTAAATTTATATATAGCTCATTACGGTCATTTTTAATTATATATAGGTAAATAAAATATCAATTTATAATAAAAATTTCAGACAGCGTTTCCTACTGTCATATTAATTGACTGCTCAAATATGGAAAAAGAAGTTTCCCTAAATATGGAGAAGGAAGAAATATAAAAAACTTGTCAAGTATTTTCATTGTTTCCAAATTAGCTTTTGATGCATAGGATTAGAAAGAATTAAATTGTAATTATCATCCAATTATTGATAACTTTAAATATTATGATTGGCTATAAAAGGAAGTTTTTATTGCAATTGTTGTTTGATTAATGGAATCTGCTTAAATTGATTTAGATGAAAATATTTCCAGAGTGTACATTTAGCCATAAAAGGACTTAAATTCTTTGTTCAATAATTTCAATCTTTTTATTATGGATAATTAGCAGTGATGGGCTAAGAATCAGAACCCCTTTATTCCTACCTTAAATGATTAATAATTACCACTGTCTTCACCTTTGGAGGACCTGAGCTGAGCTGACTAATAATTAGTGGTATACCATTTTTTCTTTGTTCTACTTTCTAGATCACTATCATTTCTCATTCAACACGCTCTCATGTTATCATCAATTTTATAAACTTATACATCTGATAAAATAGAATAACTATTGTATAATTTATATGATATTTAATTTTATTTTAAAATAAACCCTTAAAATATTTTAAAAAATATAAGTATTATAAGCAGTTTTAACACCCCATAATAAATCAACGTAAAGTGGTGGGCTTTGCGTATTTAATAAAATTGGAGTTTTAATAGGAATAATTATATTTGCACCCCAACCTTCAATTAAAAATAAATAAATATTATTACACAAATTACTCTTGATTTTTTATTGTTATGGATGGTTTGTGTAATTCTTATCTTTATTTTCTAGGCCTGTAAACCTATTTTGTATTTTGTGATAATTTGGCGCGGATCAAATGACGACCACATATGTCCTTCTCCTAAAATGCGGTGTAAACGGAAGAAAATCTACAAGGAAGATAGTGAGTGTCAATTCTCATTACATTACACCCACTCGATGGTGGATTTCAATTAGGCACCACCATCATATGGTATGGGGTCATAAATGCGTGCCTTATTTCCTAGGGATCCCTTTTATGTGTTTACTTCTCATGATTTCAACTTTGATTATTGGTCCAAACTTCCCGAAATTCCTCACAAATTTTTGACGTAGATAAAAAGAAAGAGTTTGATACGGCATGTAATGCAATTAGATTTGGATCCTATTAAAAAAGTCATTGATTGTTTTGTACGGAGTTCTACGAGATTGTTCCGAATAAATATTTTATTTCAAAATAAATAAATTTTGAGACTTATAAATTATCAAATATTTTATTTACAATTGATGTGAAATGCATGTTTTTTAGACAAAAGGTGTGGGATGGCACATGGCGTCATTCCAAATTATCTCGCGTCAACTATAATTAAATTTGCGAAACAATAAAACTTTGATTTTTTGAGAACAAGTACTAAGTCTAATTGGATATTTGAATTTGTGGACAAAACATAAATGCTTTTATTTTATATAATTACTGGTTAAGAAACATAAATTATGAGCGAAAAATGATTTTATTTTTATGAACAGTACTGTACTAAAATCGAATTTCAGTGGAACTTCTTGTGTACATGCCGCACACAATTGAAATTGGGTTATTGTTGAATTGTTTCGGCCCAGCAAGAATGGCAGGTTCGGTTTGGGTGCCGAAAGGGAAGGTGGGGAACCTGAGGCCTAATTCCCTCTAAACTTTTAACCTTTTCATGTAAAGATTTAAAGAATGTTCTGATTCGCTGCATAATTTTTACTTAATTATGATTATAATATTTTCTTTTAATTTTAGAAAGAATAATGTATAATAACTTAGACAAACGTGTTATTACTAATAATTTTTTAGAATAGTATCTTGATAAAACTAAAATTACAGTCGACGCTTAGTATATATTCTTAATAATCATTATGAAATTATCTGTTTAAGATTATATTGTTCATGTAATATATATATACATATCTATATATATATTTATCGTGACCACATCCACATTTCCAAAGAAACGAGACAAAAAATGCTAGAACAACAAAAAAGAGAAAAAGGTAAGAAAAGATAGAAAGTGAATATATTCATCTAATCAAGGTACAGTCGTCATCGGTATAATTAAATGATGCGGGGAATATATTCAAAATCATTTGCTAAATTAGGAAAAAAGTTTAGTCTAGATCAGGTTTAATCAAATTTGAACCAATCACATAACTCATTTATTAGTTTACATTTTAAAGAATGTCCATACAACATGATAAATCTATCATATCTGTTGTGTAATTGATTAAATTCGATCAAATCTTGATTGAAATAAAAATTTTCTATCAAATGGTCCACTCAGTATATGTGAAAGGCAACAATATTGAACTCGATACTCTAAGCAACTTTAAAAGTTCCGATTGTTTGAACTCTGTTATTATGCCGTAATTTTATTTCATAGTATGGACACAAATAAGAAAAAGATATATAAAAAATAATGCTCATCATTAAAGGAAAAAAAAAGATAATAATAAAGAATTCAATAATTGATGGAAGAAGCACATATGTTTCCCGTGGATCGATAATAGCAATTGCGGTCAATATTTATTAGAAACATGCTAGTGGGGGCTCAAGAATATAACCAATTAGGCCAATCCAAAGTGAAAAGGCATCCATCCACCTGCACCAAAAGAACAACCAAAAAGCAACTCCCATCTCCTTCACATTATTCTCTTCCCACCCAACCAATTGCCAAAAATTCTTACTCAAATCGAATTTAGTGGAATTATTTTTTCTTTTTGAACGATACACTAATAACACTATATACAAGTATATTATATTTATTATATAATTAATTCAGGTATCATAAACCCGATTTGAATTAGAATTTTTCATACCAATATCCCACCATAAATGTTGAATAAATACAAAAGCATCCAATTAAATAAAAAATAAAAATAAAAAACAAACAAAATGACGAAAACCTTCAAACAAAATTCCATCACCAACACAAATGCTGGCCCCGTCTTCTCTAACCCTATTGCTCTTCATCCTCTTGATCACTTCCATCCATGGCCATCTCGCCCAAGCCCGCATCTTCATATACGCCAGTTGCTCCCAAGATAAATACCAACCGAGTTCGCCCTATGAAACGAACCTCAACTCCCTACTCTCGTCCATCGTCAGCTCGTCTTCTCAAACACTTTACAACATGTTCGCTGTCGGGAATGACACGACGTCGGTTCCACCTGACAGTGCCGTTTACGGCTTGTACCAATGCCGGGGGGACCTGAAACCGAGGGATTGCTCCACATGCATAGCCGGTTTGATCGACCAAATAGAGTTGTTGTGTCCGTACACCTACGGCGCGAGCCTGCAGCTCGACGGGTGCTTCGTGACGTACGTGAACACGGATTTCTTGGGGAAGTTGGACGACAGTTTGAGGTTCAAGAAGTGTAGTGGGAATGGCGGTAATGATGGTGAGTTCCTCAGGCGTAGAGATGACGTTCTTGCTGACTTGCAAGGGGCGGTGGGTTTTCGGGTCGCCGCCGCTGGGGCTGTCGAGGGTTACGCGCAGTGTCTGGGGGATTTGGAGGCGGCGGATTGTTCGGCATGCCTTGCTGATGCTGTTATGAAGGTGAAAAGTTTGTGCGGGTCGGCGGCGGCTGGGGACGTGTTCTTGGGGCAATGTTATGTGCGGTATTGGGAGTCTGGCTACTATGATTCTTCTTCAGGTAATTCATTTAGTTTTTCTGAAGAGGAAATTCAAATATTTATTATGATATATAAAAGAATAAATTTGATGAATCTTCTCAACATCAATTGCGTAAATCAAAATTTCATAAAGTGCAGGACTGGAAAAGCCGCACTTTTAATTTGTTTTGTGCATGGGATGAAAAGTTTAATTTTATCACTTAATTCGATTGTGTGTTGTTAAATCTTCTATTCTAATTAGTATATACACTATGCGTATATAAAGTTTTGTATATAATGCGATAACCCCAAATAACGAACAATATATGTATATATTAAATAGGTCAATTTGATGAATCATTTACTACAAATTCATATCGTATCTCGTGTGGTAAATTTATATAAAATTCACATATTATCATAAATATTTAAAAATAGATTTTATACACATAATATTTACATAAAAATTAAAAATTTAAAAGTGGCCGAACATATAAAAAAGATGCAAAGTTGATTTGAGAGTTTCGAGTGGAACAAGTTGGGACAGTACATTAGGTAGAGCCTACGAAAAGCACTAAATTTATTCTAAGGCAACAAATCTCCGCTTTATTTGCTTTTTGTTCCAGAATCTAATTTTTTAAATCATCGGATCATTTGTTTATCTTGTCTTCAATATGTGCGTTTCAACCCTTTTTTTTTTTAATAATAAAATTCTATGTCTAATTATTTCAAAATTAAATTACTCAGACAACATAATATTGCTTTGGATTTGTTTTCGTTGGCAATGTTAAAACATAGATTCCTCCAACCACGACGACGTGGGGAAGACAGTGGCCATAATCCTGGGAGTCGTGGCAGGGATCGCGGTGCTGATTGTAACTCTAGCTTTTTGCAAAAAGGCCCTCGGTAAATCACTAATTCTAATTTAGCTTCATAAGTTCAACTAATTAATTTGGGTCTAGTTATCTCTGTTATTAATAATTAATCCCTTTTGATATCAATATTATTGTTTTGATCCTCTAGGAGATAACATGTGTTGGTACTGCAAATGCAGGTTGACGAAGAAAACCATATATTTGGGCAGGTGCAGAGATCCTCGGATTGGACCTGATGTTGTCTCGAGCCGGAGTTTTGTGGGTGGAAAAATCTATGTTTGGATCTTTTCTGATCCGAATATTGATTGTGGAAAAGGTTATTTGTGAACAAGAAAGCTTGTTTTTCCCTTGGACTTCTTTTCTTGAAAATCGTTTGTTTTATTAACAATTCAATGCATATGTTAAAGACTAATTAATTAGTTGTCTCAATAATTTTTTAAAATAACTGTTCAAATGTAATACGAAGATGATTATTGTAAAAGTAAATTAATCGACAACAATTCAGAATATATATAATTGATTAATTACATTGAAACTCTGAAATTACTCGAAACAACTATCTAAATAAAATAAAGAATAAATTAATATAAAAGTTGAATAATATATACCTAGAGGTAATAAGGTTCAATGATTAAGGTTTCTAGAAATAGCTCAAAAATTAATTAGGAATAAACTCCTACTAGGAAACTGGGATTCTAATAGTTTAATTAAAAGAAAAAAATAATTTATTAAAGGGAGATCGACAACAAGATACACGAGTAAATAACAGTGGAATAATAATACAATTGTGAAAGAAAATGAAATTTCTATTAATTTAAGATACACTTGACAATCATTCTTTTACAATATGGATATTACACTGAAGACGCATGTCCCCGCTAATTTTTTTATTTAATGATAATTAAAGATAATTGACTAAATCAAAGTAAGCTCAATCAAAATCAAACCCAGAAAAAAAAAAGAAAAAAGAAATTAAAGACCAGAAGTAAAGGGCACATTGGTGGCAGGAATCCAAGAATTCGCAGCAATGAAACTCCCAGGTGTAAACCTTGATGCTTCAGACGCGCTTGTAATAACGTGGTACCCCTTCCACTTGACCCGGTTCGCTGTCGATGACCCGGGACCCGTATTCGCGTACTCCCCGTAGTACAAAGTATCCAGCGCGAAGTTCCCGCTCCACGGCATCCAACCCGCCGGGTTGATCAAGCTATCCAGGAAGGTCTTCATGAAAACAGTGCGGGAGTACTTTTGCCACGGCCTGCCCAAGTACGTCTTCACGGAGCCCTGAACGGGTCTGAGATCCGGAGCAGCTGTGACCCGGCAGTTGTGGATGGAGATCCCGGTGTTTTGGTTCGGGTCGGTCCGACCCTGAGCGGTCAGGGTATTGGTCTTGTTGGGTGGGTTTCTTGGGTATATGTTACAGTTCTGGAATACCACGGCTGCGTTGCCAAAAATGAAATCAACCGTGCCGTATATGTCACATTCCCTGTAGAATTGTCTCTCGGAGTGTACGTAGAGAGTATCTTGATAGCCCTCGAAACTGCATTGGTAAAATACAGAGAGATCCGACCCGGAGCGAAAGGCCACGGCCTGGTGGTTTTGGGCCCCGGCAGTGTTCCTGAAGGTAATGCCACGAGCAATGAATCCGTCTCCCACAGCAGCTGCAACATTACATGAATGATTCAAATTAAGGTTGTATCTCTGATTGGATTAATTAAGACCAAGTTGTAAGATTCTGACTATGATGCCCAGCATGTTGCTAATTGTCATTCCCCTTCCCCACACCCAAAGAAAAATGAGAAACCAAACTTGCTTGTCACAATTATATATATTAATGCAAATATACACATTTGACCATGAATTGAATTTAAGCCAGTAGGATTAGCTTCCTTTTTACACAAGGAACTCAAGAAAGTAATTAAAAATTTTAAAAAAATATAAAGGATAAGGATTAATTCAAGAGATCTAATTCGTTGACTTAGCATTACTCTCCTGTTTGAACTTGGAAGAGAAAAACCTGAGTTCAAATCCCGATTATCCCTCAACCCTCACTCCCATTGTACTAAAACAAAAGGAAAAAAAGAAAGAAAAAAAAAAAAAAACTCAAGAGATCAAGTAGTTATGATACGGAGCCAAGGTATACATCTACCTATCTAGAGCTAATCAAGCTTTTGTCAAATCACCAAACTTTAATTTAATTATATACACCTCCATAAATTCCAGCTGCAAAAATTAAATCAGTTTATTGGTATAGAGTTAGTCATGAAATCCTAATTAAATCATGTTTGCGTCATGCTTTGAATTTTTATGTCTTTTGAATGGTTCATGCCTTCCTAAGTTCAACTTGCAAATTGCTCAACAATACTTTCACCTATTCAAAAAATAATTGTAATTTGACGTATTACTTTATCGTCATAAAAATATCATTACCGTGTATAGAATGATAATGCATGCAATTTAAAATTATATTGACTGTATATATATCACTAATTTAATATCCAGATCACATAAATTTCCAACATATGAAATTTTTAAGAATTATGAATTCCCATTAGTTTTTTAGTTTATATTTATTTTATTTTATATGAATTAAATAATTATAATAAAAATTTAAATTATGCACACATATCAAATGTATAATAAAAGATTCATTCACACTTACCAACTGTGGCTGATTTGAAGGTGGTGGAGCCTCCTCCGACGCTCCTGCTTCCGGTGATAATAGTCTTACCGATACCATCCCCCAACAACATTATATTCTTCGCCGCGATATTCACATTCTCCCTATAGGTCCCTTGTTTCACATGAATCACAAACCTACCACTCCCCGACCGTTTTCCAGCCGCCGCAACAGCCTCACTCACCGTCTTATAGTTGCCGGAGCCGTCTTGCGCCACCACCACATTCGCCGTCGGTGTCGACGACTGCAGCAACTTTCTGTCACCAGGCTTCACCCAACTTGGAAACCCTTCTTTGTAACTCCCCGCTGGCCCGTTAGCGTATGGCCCCTTGTTCAGGGCTAGGGTATTGCTCAGCAACAAACTAACGTTGTTCGACATCATGGGAAACATGTAGTCATCCGTGATGCCAAAATCAACGAACCCCGATTTGCATGTCTCGAGATTGGTCAAGGCTGTGCTTAGCCATGTTTGCGCATCGGCCGGGGTACACTTTGTGTTAGGATCAACGGTGGTGTTGATTTTATGTATTGTGTGCTCGTATAGCTCGACACAGTCGGCCCACGCCGCCTTTTCACGCTCATTACGACATTTTGGGCCGAGCAAGTGCAGATTGCTCTGCACGTGCATGCAACGATCGAGGGCCAGCTGAGTCGACAGCTTAAAGAAGTCTGACTTATTCTTGATCGGGACTTTGTATTTAGGGTTATGTGTGAAGAAATACTCACAGGGTTGTGGGTTTGGAGTTTGGCTGCACCAAGCCTTTATTGCAGCACTGGAACCGCCGGAAACGGCCGGAGAAAAGACCAAAATTGATGCAAAGAGAAGGGTTAAGATTGTTCTTGTTGCCATAGTACTAGGTGTATGTTTTGAGGGTGTTTTTGTGTACATGTGTGGAGTTCTTGTCTTATTTTGATTGCTTTATATAGGGCAAGAAGGGATCAAAGATGAATTGGTGTTGGTGATTGGGACGCATTACTGCTAATATTTTGTTCTTATTTCAGTGCATAACTACTAGGAATCATGGGGTTGGTAACTAAAATATGTGCTAATGTTGTATAGTTTATGTTGTCCTTGTTTGTGTTTTGGATAGAATACAACCTAATAATGCATTGTTCATTCTGTTTATCCAGTTTAATATATGTTTGCAGTGTTGACTGTAGGAAATTGAATGCATGACAGAGATTAGGGCAGGCACGAAGCGCGATACGAGATAGATATTCCTACAATCTATTAATTTATGGGTTTATGTGAATTAAGATAATCTCCATGGGCTGGACTCTAATTCCATGTTCTAAAAATTCAAAGCCTTTAAGTTAGTTAGGTAGCTTCGATGAAAAACATGGATGTTGCTTTTCCTTGTAGAATTTGCTTTTCGTTACATTGATTTATTACATATATCTAACCAATATCGGCACTCGGAAATTTCAATCGGCGCGTTACGGCCACCACTGTGCTCATCTCTAAGTGGCGCACATGTCTATCCCATCAATTTCTAGCATCAGAGAAATTCTACCATGGCCTCATCATCCCAAACTCGCCCAGTTGACTCGACGATTCCACTGCAAACTCAACCTATTCGCCCGGTCAACTAATCAAACAACTCAGCAGGTGATGTGGCAAGTCATGCCACATGGAATTTTTTAAAAGAAAAATTGAAAAAATTTGCCAACTCAGCTTCAAATTAGTCAATAATATTTCACCTCTAATTTAAAAGTGCATGTGAAATTTTCCGGCAAAAAATATACTAAAATTGAGCAATTAAAAAAGATAGAGAACCATTTCGCAACCTTAAAAAATTAAATGACTATAATTACAGGATTAAAATTGTCTTTAATCCAACTTATAATATACTATGTCCTTGAAATTGATGGACGAGTACTATTTAAATTGGCATATGGAAAATATTCATCATATTTTATGGGAAAAATTAAGTTAGTGTATATTGCATGGGGTAACAAGTTTTATTTTTCAAATATATTTCATTTTATAGTATGTTATATATAGTTTCCTACTTGATGACGATTAAATACTAAATTTTTCCTCTTCTTTATCTGGAATTGTCTAATTTTTCTTAGTATGAGTTGATAATTCTACTCTAAAAAAAATGGGTAAAACTGATTAATTAAAATGGAGGTCTATATCAAAGAAAAAAATAATATATGACTATAAATTTAATCATATCA
Organism: Sesamum indicum; assembly: GCF_026168435.1. Classification (NCBI taxonomy): domain Eukaryota; kingdom Viridiplantae; phylum Streptophyta; class Magnoliopsida; order Lamiales; family Pedaliaceae; genus Sesamum; species Sesamum indicum. The sequence goes on from NC_142657.1 coordinate 22,039,937, forward strand.
ACGACTAATTAAATTAACAAATTTCAAACTTGTCTTTTGACTTTGGCAGAGCCCGTTGAAGATGGAAAAAACTATGGCTAGCTCTCTACGGGTTCAATAAATTAATTAAATTATTTCCAATTCGTAATTTAGTGAATTAATCAACCCATGAATTAAAATTAACTAAACTTTATAAAAAGAAAAAAAGAAATTAATAAACCTCTATTTAGGGTTGTTTTTAGGGCTGGATGGCATGTTAAATGTCCTGGAACTCCTCCTGTGACCAAACAATAGCTGTTAATTATAATTAAGGCAATGCAGTCTAATTGCTGATGGTTTAGTCTCTTAATTAAAACACAATTACTTTAATTAATTACCTATATTCTTTTTCCACGTGTAGCAAAGTCCAACTAGCCATGCTGAAATTTTCAAACATGCCTACATCATCTTATATATATCTAAAAGATTTAGATTTTTTTTTATTTAAAATCGTTAGTAATATAATTTAAATTTTATTTTGAAATTAAATATAGTTTTAATTTTTTTTTTATAGATATTGATTATTATAATTTTAAAATTTGAATTACTATTGATTACTTTAATTCTAATATAGTTATTATCTTTAATATCTAAAAGAAATCGTTTGTAATTATATTTACTTTTTTTTTTATATCATACTAAGTAAATTTGAGTCCCTTTTTCTTTTCTTTCCTTTGTTCTATTCCAATGTAGTTGTTGCTTAGGATCTTCTGGTCCAAATGGCAATCAAAATCACAGCAATATACCAAAATTCGTTAGGGAATGGTCATGTCTTAAAGTATTAATTCAAAAAACAAAATCAAACGACATCAATGAAAAAACAACAATTAGTAAATAAATATAGGGAACTATGCAAGCAACTTTGATCCCTTTTGATATTATAAATGAGTAAATTATTCTCTTATAAAAAATATTACAATTTTTAATTTCTCATATTTTTAAAAATACAGCAATTTATACCTTTGTATTTTTTAAAATAAAGCAATTTACCTCTTTAGATAGGAAAGTAAATTGCTTCATTTTAAAAGACACAAAGGGGATATATGGTTATTATTACTTTTATAGGGAGTAATTTGCTCATTTGCACAGACGGATAAATTGCATTAAACGCCAGTGGTACTATTTTTCATTTTGCTATAATAATTAGATTTATTAGTTAGAAGAATTGTGAAAAAGTTAATTAATTAGGGATATATTAATAATTACTCAAATTATCGTTATATATAAACAATTAGCAATAACAACTATTTTATCACCACGTTACTTATACTAATGACCAAAACTGAAAATTTAAATATAATTTTCGTCCTTGTATTTCAATTATATTGTGGTAAAATAAAAATTATTATTGTAGCGACCAACGAATATCATAACCACAATAATTGTGAAAGAGATTAGACAGAGGATTATCAGTGTTAATTTATCTAGTTCGGTTAGTTCATGTGCGTTATACAAATTATGGTGTATCCCTTGGCCTGTCGAGGGAAACACCACCATTATACTGTACGATCTTGTTTTATTAATGAAATTTACATTTACCCAAAAATAAAAATTATTGTTGTGAATATATATCTATATGACTAACAGTAAACTGATATTATCGCTGCATGTCTACTTTGTTATAATATAATTTTTTTTAGTAATAATTAATTGGAAAAAAAAATTGAAAAATGAAAGAAATAATAGCAGCAAGTTGGATATGCGATGTGTCTGTTTTTCTTTATTAATCTCTAATTCTGTATATTCGTTGATTTAGGATGAGAGCACGGGTCAAAGCCCCAACAGCTATACCTCTTCTTACGTAACCAGAACCTGTTGTATTTTTGGACAATGGCTGCTCTTTATTATTATTAATAATAATAAATAAAAATATAATAATTCATATGGAATTGAGATAAATATTTAAATATTTCTTTTTTATTCCCAAAGAGGCATCCACGTTCCACCTCTCAATTACGAGCATATGTAGAGGTCCAAATAATTACTTAATCATATAAACTAGATTAAATTAAATACACTATATATGATTAGAAATCTCCCATTAATTACATACACACATTTAGATAATTAAACATGGAATTGATTATTATTATTATTATTGCAATATAAGAAAATGTGGTTATTGATTTATTTATAATTTGTGTGACATTACTAATAAAATAATTAGTGGATCGAATCTGAGATGGGTTCAAAATTATTGTGGATAAGTACATTTTATTTAATTCATTAACAATTAGTTTAATTCCTTTGACATTTCGACATTCTCTTGGAATAATTGAGGGGTTAGAATGTCTTACAAGTTACGAATTTTCAATATCGTTTGTCTTTCGTATTTATATTTGAATTATTATCTATGCTTTGGGTTGGTACAGGACTTAGGCACTAACAGCTTTATTTTAAATATTTATCTGTTGTGCATGTCGATTTTAAAAGAAAATTTTATTTTATTTTTATTTTTTTTTCCGAGGAAGTTCATGCAAAGACTATCTCAATAACTCTAAGATATTTTATAACATTTCGAAGCTTATAACAATTTGTAGTGTTTTTTAAATTTTATTAGAATGAGCTTATGAATTTTAAAATTATTGACATTACAAATAAAAATAATATAAATTTTTGAATATTTGTGTATAAAATATAAAAATTATAAATTTATAGAATTCGTATAGATTCTATATTCATTACAAAAAATTATAATTTTTGGGTTGTATTTATTTTAAATAAAACTATGTTTTAGGGAAATGATTGATGTTAGGGTGCGACGCTATCGATGTTCCGTTATACGATCAGGCATTATTTTCTCTAATTTTGCATGAATCTTATGATTTTGTTTTGGAAAAACGTTTTATGCTCATAATCTGCAACCAATATGGGATGCGTGCCTATATTACCAACTTCCTAAACGAGGGGCTCGAAGTAGGTACATGACATCTTTTCCACATATACGACACAACACCAAATGATGTGGCGTGTGACATGCTCAATGTCTCGTTGCTCCAGTTATTTCGTGTCTTAATCAAACACTTGAACCATTTTATTTTTAAAACAATATTATATCTATTTTGTTAGCTCAAAAAATATAGTACAGAAGCGATCAACTTAGCCAATCTTTTTAAATAAATTATAGCCAAACGTCTTCTTAGTATTTTAATCTTTGTCTGTGAGCCCATCGTATGAGCGTCGTAGACTGACGATGATATTGAGCAAGGGAAATACGCTGTCGTTTAGCAATAATCAAGTATCAATGTCAATTTTGCGGAAGTAGTTGTGTTTTTCTAAATATTATGTGACTTTCGCAACATAGCAATCAATTGGAAAATAACCCATGTCTTTTTCATCTCTAACTCTTAGCTTAAGCAATTTCATGACTTGATTTTCTTTTCTAATTATTTTTATTTAGTTTTTCCAAATTGATTTATGTGAGTGAAAGATGATTTAATTTTGATACATATTTTTTTTTTACGCAAAAGTATTTTCTTGAATTTAAATATAAATAATTACATTAGACAAAATCTTTCTAATATCAATAAATTGGAAGAAATTATTGAAAAGCTCAATGATAATTACGTCCGGAAAAAGTTGGTCGAAAGTGTCTTTGTGCTTAAAAATAATTTTTAAAAATAAAACATTATTCTTTGAAGAAAAATTTGAATTTGAACAAAGGATTTAAGAAAATTATTTCATATAAAAAAAGTTCAAGATCTGTTAATATTTTTTTCTAATATGAAAAGTATTCAAATAAATCTACAAATTTATTATTAGAAATTTAAAATTCTTATTTTCGACGCTTTTATGCCTAATTAATTTACGGCTATTATGGGTTTTAATCTCACAGGATGTGTGGATATTTATCTTATTTTACATAAATTAATATAATTTATTAATAATTATATTTCTATATTAATTAAATAAAAAAATACTATAATTTTTTATTTACTATCTCTGTTATATTAATTGAATAGATATAATCCTAAAATTTTCTTTTCACAAGGTTGTCTCCATCAAGGCCTAGACAATATGTCTCATCATCCTGTAAAAGGCCTCAAGCTTAATGGTCCGCTCTGCACCCTTGTAATCATCTTGGTGCGCTTGACAAGAATTATACCTGGTGGGCTCATATTGGCCCTACAATTGTGGGTTGGTAGCATTTTTTATTTTATAATTTATTTTATTCATATATTTAATTGTTATTTTGATTAATTTCGTTCGGGATGTTGAACATTTGGTCATTTTTTTTTTTTGTAAATTTAGTACTATAATATGATACAATTCTTCTTGGCACATATGTGGAGTGAAAGATCTTTTATTACGCTCATATCCTACACATTAAAAGCACAATATCCCATATATTGTATGTAATTCTATTTTTAGATAATAAAATAATTTAGTTCTATTTTTCAATTTTTAATAATAGGACCCTAATAGTGTGAGGTATTACATAAAAGTTCGATAAACGATCAAAATCGGTAGGTGGGTGTGTTTTTTTCATTTTACCAGAAAGAGGAAAAGAAAAAAGAAAAAAGGAGAAAGACAAAGAAGAAAAATCCAGTCGGTGATGATATGAGGAAAATACAGCTAGTTGTGAATGCCGGGGCATGATGTTTATCCATGCAACCTCCTCACAGATCATAAGCTGCCATGCAAACTCTTAGTCTATTACAATAAGCTTCCACAACGACACATGGCCACAACAACTTTGTCTCTATCTAACCCCTTTGCCCTTTAACACCCGCAAAACGTTCATTCTTGCATTTTACTTGAAAATTTCTCTGTCAAATTTGTGAAACAAAATGTCTTGTTTTTCCGCCACCTTTCTCCTTCATCTTCTTCTTCTGGCTAATTTTGTTTCTTGCGGGAGAGAGCTCGAGGTGGTGGAAATGGCGAGAGAAGGAATGCTGCATGCAGTGGCTCGGGCTCGGGGATTCAGGACTCTTGACGGGCCGAGCCAAGAATCGGGCTTCCCTGATGGGGCTGTTGGTGATTGCGTTAAGCTGTATGAAGAGGTTGAGCCGAGGCTGGCCCGGTTGGTCTCCGGCGAGAGGAAGCGGTGCAGTAATGATGATGCTGTGACTTGGCTGAGTGCGGCCTTGGCTAGCCATGGCACTTGCTTGGATGGGTTGGGAGAAAAGGGATGGCTGTTTGAAGCCCGACAGGCCCGAAATTTGACATGGGTGATTCGGGAGGCTTTAGCTGTTTATCGGGGCAGAAGGAATCCTAGGGGGAAAAGAAAGGGTAATTGGTTAACGGATTTAATTTTCTAATGTAAAATATATTGTAGTATTTTTATCAATTATTTTTTTTCTAATTATACAAAATAACGTGAGTTCGTAAATTGTTAATTGAATCGTTTCGTCCTCTATAATACAACAGCATTGACGGGAAATTCGGGGCAGGGGATTAATTTAGCAACATGGAACGCAGCAACCTCAAAGGCTGACATTGTGGTTGCTCAAGATGGGTCAGGGAACTATAGGACGATCAACGAAGCCGTAGCTGCACTTGGTCGATTGGGTGGTAATCGGCCTGAACGGGCTGTAGTGTACGTGAAATCAGGTGTGTATAAAGAGAAAGTGGAGATTGGAAGAGACTTGAAGAACGTTATGTTTGTTGGCGATGGCATAGACAAAACCGTAGTCACAGGCAGTCAAAATGTCCAGGATGGTGCAACCACTTTTAATTCGGCCACATTCGGCAAGTATTCGTCAAGCCATTTTGGGAATATTCCTCCAATCTAGATTGGATTTGGCCAATACATAAGAAACGTATTTTACCCTGTTTTTCTCTCCAATTGTCGATGAAATATTGCCCAATTTGATCACTGGGATCATACGAACACAATATACAAGTTAAAGCTCAAATCTTGACGTAGATTGTTTGTGTAGGTGTATCTGGCGATGGCTTTTGGGCACGGGATATGACATTTGAGAACACAGCAGGGCCTCAAAAGCATCAGGCCGTGGCACTAAGAGTAAGCTCTGACCTATCAGTCTTCTACCGGTGCAGCTTCAAGGGCTACCAAGACACTCTCCTACTCCACTCCCTACGGCAATTTTACCGGGACTGCCAAGTACACGGCACGGTCGACTTCATCTTTGGCGACGCGGCTGCAGTTCTCCAAAACTGCGACATAGTCGTCCGGAGGCCGATGCCTCACCAATCCAACATGATAACTGCACAGGGACGAGACGATCCCAACGAGAACACGGGCATTTCGATCATGAACTCTCGGGTACTGCCTGCATTCGACTTTCGTGACGTGAAGGGCAGGTTCAGGAGTTATTTAGGGCGGCCGTGGAAGAAGTACTCTAGGACGGTGGTCTTGCAGACGGATTTGGATGGGTTGGTTGATGGAAAGGGGTGGAAGGAATGGAGTGGGGATTTCGCGCTTTCGACTCTGTATTATGCAGAGTATATGAACACGGGGGCTGGGGCGTCGACCGCGGACAGAGTGAAATGGCCTGGTTTTCACGTGCTGCGTGATCGGCAGGAGGCTGAGCAGTTTAGTGTGAGGAATTTCATCGGCGGGGAGTCGTGGATTCCGGCCACCGGTGTGCCGTTCTCTTCTGCGGTGTGATTGCGTCTGTTCTCAGTTGGAGTGCTTTGTTAGGAGAAGCGAAGTAATATGTAATACACGTTATTTGTATTTCCTATTTCTTTTGGTTTTTATGAGATAAGATAAGTTGTAGGAAATACAACTATGTTTTCCCTGAAAAACACTAAAAGAAGACAACTACTACTGCTGCGTTTGTGTATAATTAAATATTTTTTTCTATAAAAAATAAACTTTATTTTTTAAATTGTATTTTAATTTTAGCTAAATATATTAAAAATAAAAATATAAGAAAGTTATAAGTATTAATTAAAGTATGTAAGGGTCACTTATTACATTGCTATAATTAATTGACCAAGTATTTTAGTAATTTTTTACATTTGAGTTGATTTGGTAGTTATTTTTCTTTCTTCTTTTTGATTTTTTTCCTCCATCACTAGTTGTCGCGGTGCGTTGCTCTTGCACAAATAAAATAAATATTTTTTTTATATTTTTAAAATTTATTATAAATTACAATAGAATATACAAATTAATAGATCACGTTTTTAAAAAAATGAAATTAAAAAAAAAAACTTAAAATATACAACAAAAGAATTGATATAGTAGTGTTAAAATAATGTGATGTCACTTCTGTTAAAAAAAAGTAATTATAAATAATTTCTAAAACTATCTAATTAAAAGTATGATTGAAATATTTAAAATCTGGTATAATGATATCATTAGCTATCATTTATGAGTATAAAGAGCCTATCTCTTTTTATATTTGTATAGAATCGTACATTTTTTTTTATTTGAAAGCAATGAATATTATTAATGGTAATAAATTAATTATAATTATTTTTTATCAAATATTAATTTTTGAAAAATACAATTATGAATTATATTATGATTAGATAAATTAATATAAATAATACATACTATTATAATAAATAGCTCATACTATTATATAGAAGAACAAGATTTCACATGTACAATAAATTTCGTATCCATGATTTCTAAGTTCATGGAGTTGGTAATTTCATAATTTGAGGAGATTAAAAAAAGTAAAAAATTCAACAAACGACAATGTAGCAAAGATAAATATTAAAAAAGTAAAATATTTTGACTTTGACCACAATGGCCATCCTTACTTAAACAAAGCGCCATCGTCTTCCCCTTCTTTCAGCGGAAAACCCTAGCTCAAGAAACCCTCCGCTGGTTCCTTGAACCATAATCATAGGATAGACGACCAATTGTTGTAAAAAGAGGTATTTCCTTTAACATGGAATTTCGATTTGATGGGAATTTCTTTTTAATTATCTAAATATCGAAGAGTATGTGATGGTATATGGTTCTGTTTGTACCAATGAATTTGTACTTGATTCAGTGCGAGAAGGGATGGCGGGTGGATCAGATGCGGTGGAGACTGCAACCTTATCATGTGCTAAATGTGGCAAACCTGCTCATCTTCAGTATGTAGTTCATTCAATTTTTGGGTATTTAATCTTTGATGGTTGTGTGCTGCTTGTGATTCGCTTAGTTGCCGTAATAGGGGTGGTGTGGGAGGGTTTGAATGATTGAATATGCTAATTGAAATTCTTCAATATCATCTTTATTGAACATGGATAGAGGTGTTTTACTTCGTGATTTTCTTGGCTGGTGTTACTAGTGGGGTTATTATTTTAGCAGAGCTAAATGGTAAATTGCTTTATTTTAGAAAAGTGTGGATGTATATGGACGTGTTCTATTCACTGCAGTATATGCTGCGTAGTCCCTAGAATCATGTTCCATTTATTATGTAGACTTTTGTTTTGTATCACATGCCTTTTCATAGTGGCAGTTATGTAAATAGATGGCAGTATGTGGTAATCTACTAATCAAGCTTTTTAACAAGAGTCAGTATCATCCAGGTTTTGAATACTTGATCTTTACAGGTGCCCAAAGTGCGTTGAATTAAAGCTTCCCCGTGAAGGTGCTGCTTTCTGGTTCGTTCTTTGATTGCATTTCGGAATTTAGACTTGCTTAAAACAATGGAGATCTACAATCTCCAAGTTGGTAGATCCTGGACCTAGATATGCAATTTAAGCTGGAATTTATATTTATTCAGTGAGGTTTACAGTTGAATCTTATTGAATTAAATAAGTCAAACTTTTAAGAGTTTGGGTTCTGTAGCAATTGGATGAATTAGAAAGTTAAAAATGATAATACCCGCTCCCTGGCCCTTGGGTGGTTGAGTAGAATGAGCATATGGTACAATAGTTGTATGTATCTTATTCAGATGTAGGACTTGTATGTGCCCATGGTTCCGTGTCTTCATTTGGAAGACACTCAAAATTCTACTCATCTCATTAATTAGATGGTACCCAGAAAAATGCAATAAGTTTTCAGTGTGATACCGGGTACTGTTAACCTAGCCTCATTTCTTATGGAATTTGATCTTGATTCTTGATGCAAACCCCTCTTTCGTGGTGGGAATCTTTTTCTTCAGTTCTCAAGACTGTTTCAAGGCATCCTGGAGTTCTCATAAATCTGTTCACTTGAAGGCAAAGTTATCTTCCCCTGCACCTGAAAATCCCAGTGAACAAAATTCAGCCTCGCCCAATGATGGTTGGCTCTACTGCTTGAGGAAAGGACAGGCTCGAACACCCAAGCTTCCACATTTTGACTGGACTGGGTATTAGTCCTTTTTGGTTTTCTTTTTACGCCAATGTAGAATTTTATCCTGTTGGAAGGGTCAGAACTTTTCTCAGAGTCCTCGCAGGGTGGGAACTTCTTTTTTTGTTGATACTGTTATAGTTGTTTAGTACTTGTAGAGTGAGCTTCATCAAAGTTGGAGTATAGTTTGCATGCTTGATCTGAATAGTGCTTGTTCCTTGAAATCTTCTCATTTTCTTCAAGCATGATGCAGTGTTCCTGTTTCAGATGAATTTTGGTCACTGCTCATTACTTTAACCTATGTAAGGAGTTGACTCTTTGAAAACAGTAATCAGAGCACTCAACTCTACTTTCTCCCCAGAAACTTCTTTCTTGACTATGAAACTTTAAGGTTAGCTGTTGACCTGTTGCATTGCTGCAAATCTTTGTCAGACAATTAAGACCATATCCAATATCAAAAAGACGTCCAGTACCTGCTCATATTGATCAACCTGACTGGGCAACTGATGTAAGTAGCTCCATAGATTTCTTTCTGAATGTTTATGTATTATGCTTTCATCGTTTAGTCTCCAAATATATTCATAGATGACTTGTGTTTGATTATTATTTATGATAATGGAAACTTTTCAATGGGAAGAGTTAATGTAATTCTGCTTATCTATCTACCTAGTTGGAACATCTTCCTGCATATTTGAGGGACAATAACATCTCTATGCTCAAACTTTTACAGGGAATTCCAAAAATTGAGCCCAACAGTGATCTGCAACATGTTGTTGAGGTAGTCTTTGATTGTGATCTTTCAATACTCTCAGCCATTAATTTTGGAAGACTGAAGTGCTGAACGCAATTCCTTTTTTATGACGCAATATGTGAAGATCAAGACTCCTGATCAAATTGAGAGAATGCGAGAAACTTGCCGGGTAAGCTTTATTGTCAATCCCTGAAGAGAAGTGTACTTCTACGTTCTTTGCATGAATTCTATCATCTGAGGAAGTTTTAAGACATAATATGTTCATCTTGGCTGACGTATAGAAGTTAGAAAGGAACGTTAATTAGGAGAAAGTTGCTAACTGCAGACAAATTTTGTCCAACATGACTGGCCATAAAAATTAGAACCTTTTCATTTTCAGTAAACTATAGGGGGTCGGTGGTGGCGAGTAAGACATAACGAGGAAAAAGTATCTGTGCCACAGGAGTTTTGAAATAACATCTAAAGTTTGTGGGGATACACATGTTTATATGTGAGTGAAACTTTATAGCATTATATGGACAATAAACAAAAATTTTGCTGCAAAATAATAGGTCTTCTCATGCCATGATTGGGAATTTGGGATTGAACATTATAGCAGCTGTTTCTGATACTTAGTCCTTGAGTCTGTTTTTTCCTCTAATCCAGATAGCAAGAGAAGTTTTGGATGCTGCTGCTCGTGTCATTCGACCTGGAATTACTACTGATGAAATTGATGCTGTGGTTCATGAAGCAACAATTGCTGCCGGTACATCTGACCTCATTTCTAGATTTAGAGTAGAATTGTTGTCTCATTATGCAGTAGGTATGAGGTTCTGGTGATCATATATGGCAGGACTCAGCCTACTTTTTATGGCTAAGCATAAATTTCTTCTCGTATCAGCCTTGCATTTAGAGATAATTGTACCGTAACTCTTTTGGGCATGCAGAATTAAACCTAAGTATATAGAAACATAATAAGCTCGTTCTTCTTTCTCAGCGGTTTCTCTTCTTGGAAAGTGTGAAAGCTAGTATTTGTCTGCGAGAATTAAACCAAGTATTATCACTTTTTTTTACCCATGCAGGAGGATATCCATCTCCATTGAACTATCATTTTTTCCCGAAGTCTTGCTGCACGTAGGTATTTCTTAATCGGAAATCCTTTTGTCTATGTTATTTGCATTATGGTCCCTAACTGCCTTCAGAAACGTGCTCTTATATTTCTCAGGTCTGTAAATGAAGTAATCTGCCATGGTATCCCAGATGCAAGGTATTTTATAAGCTCAAGCAAGAAGTAAAGTTTACCATGACAAGTGCTAATTTCAACCAAGTTTTTCTTTGAATAGGCTTTGTTTCTGATCTACCTATCGTACTACCTCTAGAGTTTGTGTGATCTATCTCTATTGCCATGGGATTTTATGAAGTTTTTGTATGTTGATTCCTTCTATTTCCTAATCTGCTTTTCTTGGCTTAAGAACCTAAAAGCATAAGCTCAACAGAAGTAATTGACCTATGAATCCAGCCTTTTGCTTTCAGATATTTTCTTGATTCCTGATTCATTACATCAGTCATAGATAAACTTCGCAATAAATTCATGATGGACGATCATCCATATACAAGACTACCATTTTGCCTCACTTCTGCCAATTTGTCCTTGTCAGGAAGTTAGAGGATGGGGATATTGTAAATGTTGATGTTACTGTTTATTATAAGGGGGTACATGGTAAGTCAAATCGTTATATCCAACTCAAGGTTTGAGTTATTTTTTTTTATGTCTGTAACCATTAAAAATTGTAATTCCTTGTCCTATACAGGTGACTTGAATGAAACATTCTTTGTGGGTAATGTTGATGAAGCATCTCAACGGCTAGTTCAATGTACTTATGAATGCTTGGAGAAAGCAATAGCTATGGGTAAGTGTTTGTCCTGTACCTCGGTGATGTCAGTAACCGCACAGGTGTTGCATATCCTATAAATCACCACTCGCCTCCTGCATTCTTTGGTCTATTCTTTTTCTTATTTAACCTCTTGCATGCTGGCCTACTCAAATGGTTTACGACCTTTAATCCTTGCTTAAGTTAATTTGAACTCAAAGTATCCATGATTCTATATGACTTGGTTATTAGTTCCAGCCACTTCTGTGCTTTAAGGATTATCTTAAATTTATAAACCTGACTATTTTATTCTTTCCTCCCTTTTGTCAGTTAAGCCTGGAGTTCGTTTCCGGGAAATTGGGGAGGTTATTAACCGGCATGCTTCTATGTCAGGATTCTCTGTGGTAATGAGTTTGTAGTCTATTTAATTATTTTTTTTTTTTGTTTTAAGTATTAACATGTTCCTGACATTTGCCCTATTTTTCTCATCGCATGCTATTAGGTGAAATCTTATTGTGGTCATGGAATTGGTGAGCTCTTCCATTGTGCTCCAAATATACCACATTATGCAAGTATCCTTGAGACTGGATTAAGATGTTTTTGCTTTTTCCCTTTTTTCGTGTGAAGAGATCTTTATAGCACATGTTGCTTAGGTGAATAGTTATTTTCTGAAATTGACTTGTGATACGTTAGAATGAGGATGGTCTTCTGAGAAAGAATCGGTATTATGTTTCTATATTATCTTGTGACTCCACATTCCCCATATGGACCTTAGCCTAAGTAGGAAATAAAGCTGTTGGAGTGATGAAGGCAGGACAGACCTTTACCATTGAACCTATGATTAACTCAGGTAATCTTCAAGTTCCTTTATACGATGTCTAATGTCTGTGCGTTTTAGATCTTTGCTCTATACATCTAAAGTTACTTCCATGGTAGGCGTTTGGCGCGATCGAATGTGGCCTGATGGCTGGACTGCTGTAACTGCTGATGGCAAACGTAGTGCACAATTTGAACACACACTTCTGGTAAAGGTTTTTTTCCTGTTATGTTAATATTTTGCCATACATGGTTGGTTTCTAGTTTGTGAAACTTTTGCTGTCGTTACGCCCATAATGTGCATGTATCCATGTTTTTCCCCAAAACATGGTTTCTCCTTTTTATGCAATGGAACATTTAACAACTGGAAAATGCTTAAGTCCCTAAAGCCCACAAATATAAGGTGGCTACAGTCACGAGGTTAGGCTCTGTCCATTTTGAAGGAGTGGAAAGTTTTCATTATACATTAAAATTTTTCGCTTCTGCGGGGTACAACGTTGTTTATTCTGTTTGTCATACTAATTACAAGTGTTAGTATTTCTATAATGTCTATCTTGATTGTTTTTATTGTAACTAACAAACACCCTCTTTATACACGATCATGATTGCAGGTGACAGACACGGGGGTTGAAGTTCTTACGGCACGTTTGCCCTCATCCCCTAAAATGTTTCCTTGGCTAAATCCGTGATTCTACTAGTTCTTCAAAGGGGGGTGATATGAGGAGATCCTTATAGCATCATTTTTCAACTACGTATTCAACAAGTAGTTCTTGTTACCCTTCTAGGAGGACTAGAAGTGTTGTATTTGTAATTCTGTCTATTGTCAAATTTTGAGTTACGATGACCTTCCTGGAAACCTATTGGTAACTAAGACAAGCATAGGGAATAAATGTTCTGCTGCAGTTTTGGCATCTGTGAAAAGTGTGGCTGTATTTCCGTGGGAGATTATGTGTTATATTTATCTGTTTATATTATAGACCAGAGAAAAAGATCTACAGTTTGTGACTTGGTGTAAATCTGCAAGGCTTTTACCCAAATTATTTGGGCTCTTTGAACAGACTTCGATTACTGCTTGGTGGTAAAGGTGATATAATGTTTGCAAGTTTATGAAGATTGTTGTGATAAATAGTTGTGTTTTCTGCTGTATGGAACGTAAAATATATCAGTGGCTAGAGCGTAGAGATACTTTTTCCCCATTATAAGGAATCACCGTAATCCAGAATTACCATGCTCGAGTGCACACACAGAGTGTTTAGAGAGAGAGAGGGAGAGAGGAAAATTAGAGATCTAGGTTGTGATCATCCTCCACATTGCCAGCTCGAGCAAATGTGTTAGAGATCGTCAATAGCTGCGGTGATCTTCCCAAGGAACCTTGTCATTTCGTAAAGCAAATGTCTTATTTATTAATGAATCCCTTGTGTGTGCAGTTGCTTTATTGATTTGATGGGAGTTAGAGCCAAATAATGGAGCAAAGAACTTAAAAATAGCTGCATTCTCTTCCAATCGTCTTAGACCTAGTTGGATGATTAGAACAGAAGCCCAGAAAGCTTCATTACTGCTATTTCTAGGATAGAGTTTGGGTATTCTTGTTCGCTTTTTCAGTTTCACTCCGAGTATTTTTCTCATTCAGAGAATCCACAATTATTTAGAGAGAAAGCATTTGGGCCTAGTTCCCAACATGTAATTTTGGCAAGTCTTTAGTCATTTGAAAATTCCTTGTTTGATGAATTGATTCGAGCAAACTGTTGTTTATTCTTCATGCAGAGAAGGAAACTTTACTTGAAGGAAATCAAATAAAGAAAAGAAGCATACAAACACTTGGACTGAATTAACCATATATGTATATTTAAGAATAATTATAATTAATTTTAACATGTAGATATGGAAAAGTCCCAAAAACTTAATTTTTATATTCACAAATTTTCTTACATATGTGAATTGCCAGGCGACAACAAACAGATCAATCAAATAAATCAATAAAAGCAAAACAAACTTCAGTTATCCAAAATTAAGGACCTAGAGTACTTTAGGTTTCTTGACATGGGAGGATCTAAACCTTGCAGCAAATCTATGGAACAAGGCCAGAGCATTGCTGGTAACCTGTTGAAGATTAAGAACCTTGGCTTTGATCATGGCTTTTGTCTTGCCCCCAATGGCCCGGCCGGAGAACCCGTCTATGCACATGCCTGCATCAGTTAGGGCGGTGCTCATCCATGTCTCGACATTGCTTTCATGCCATGGGAAGTCACTAGCTTCTCCATCTTCCTTAATCTTTTGAGTTTCTTTGATGCAGTTTGTAAGCTGATCCACCCCATCGTTTATTTGATCCAGACATTCTTCCACGGCTTGGTAATCCTTGGCCTTGGTTTGGTTGAGCCATTTAGCTACTCCAGTCACATAGGCCCGTGTCGATTCCGCCCTGGCTAGGGTTACCTTGAGAGCGATCTGAGCTAGTTGTCGATGACTTAGAGCTGTAGTGAAGTTGCTAGCATAGGGCGACAAACTTCGGACGCATAAACGAGGATAGAGCGTGGTTTGACATTGTAACTCAATAAATGCTCTAGCTCGGGAGCGTCGGTGAAGGAGGGGATGCTTAGCCTGAACCAGCGTTAAGAGGAGAAGAGAAAGTAGAAAGCAAGAGAGCCTAAGAATTTGTGCCATGTCTCTGTGTTAGTGAAAGATTCGAGTAAAAATATAGAATGTTTGGTATTATCTGTGTTGGAAGTGCAAAATGAAGATGGTATTGTGTGGTTTATATAGAGAGGAATTGAGCCATAGTATAACTTGCATGGGATTCTACTCAATAATTCTTTTATTAAAACATGCATGTGATTTGAGGTTTCCAGGAAGCAGTTGAGTCAGTTTTTGAGAAAACAAAAACCTTGATTCATGCTGCACCAATTTTGAGAATTAAGCAACTTAAATCACTCATTAGACTCAAACAACATGCTCTCTTTTTTCTCATTTCAACAAGAATGTGTGATACATTTTGCATTAATTTTGCCTATACGATGGGATATATAATTAAGTAATCACTCAAACCTCACATATTCTTTTATTTAGACTTAATGGGATACCAATATTCAAATTTTCAATTTAAATTGATGAGTTTATTTAGTTTCATCCAATATATATGTATCTTTATATTTGTCAATTATCAAATTAATAATGTATATAAGTACCAATTAATTATTACAACAAGGTAAGATAAATGTTTATATAGTCCGCGAGATTGATCTAATGTATAATATTCTCATAATCTTGGAATTCTAATTTTATAATTTCAACTATGTATGCCACACTCTAGCCCTAATTGGTATAAGAATTCTTAACTCTTATTATTGATTGCAACTAATTGATCAATAATAATTCATTGAATATTTTAAGGTAATAATACAATTAACACTCCTCCAGCAACTACCTGAATTTATGTATTAATATAATATATGTAGCCCACATCCCATCAACGTGTCATAAATCTCAAGTAAATGAGAAAGTCAATAGCCAACCAATGGCATCTCTGATACACACACACACACACATATATATACGTTCTAAATTTAGATATTAATAAAACGAATTTAAGTTGTTCAAGTCATATAAATATTATTGTTTTTATAATGAATTGTTATTTTTTTTATTTTATTTGATATGATCTATGATTTCAAGTTATTAATGATTAAATTATTTTTTAATTTACAAATGTAATAAAGCGATATAATGAACATATTCACAAAATATACATAAATAAAGGTTAATTAGAGTCAAAATATTTATGAAAATCCATATTGCACTTTTTCCCAAATAACTTCTAAAGTTATATTTACACTTTTTTCGAAATCCACCATTTACACCTAATTCCCTTTTGTTTGAATTTGAATAAAATACTGATGTTAACAAAAAATATTTACATATATTTTCAAATTTATCACTTATTTAATATTCTCATGTAATAATATTTGCATCCAAATCCTAAAAAAAAAGGTGTCAGCTGTAAGATAAAAAAAAAATTGGTGAAAAATATAATTTTACGTTTATAAAGAAAATTTAGATGTAATTAATTGTATAAATAAACATATATAGTAGCGGAGCAGCAGTCTTCTCGGATTCTGCGCCATATTGTGGCAACAAAATACTCAGAACTAGCTTGCTTTAACCAGCATGACGCGACACCTAAAGGTAATCAATTAATAATATTCATTAAAACATTAAATTAAATAATAATCAGAGTAGGAATCAATTTATGCTAAGAAAATTAACTTCTAAGTTGTAGGTATGGAAGTGGCTGGCAATTAATGCAAGTGGTAAATATTAAACTTATAAACAAAATTAATTAATTACCAAGCCACCCCACACAAACAATCCAGCTTTCTTTGTTTTTTTTTTTTTTTTAAATACTAGACATTATTGAAGAATGATCTCCAACATACTTTTCTTGAATAATCAGCATATCGATTTACTAATTATTTTTCATTTAAATGTCTCCCTCAGTTTAAACTTTACTAAAAGGATAAGAGTTGCTATTTTAAATATTTCCTTTTTATTATTTTTCATATTTCAAATTAACTATATTTTATTGCAAAAATTGAGAAAAAGAAAAGTTTGTTAATTATTTAAACAGAAAAACTGGAGCTTATAATTAACATTAGTAGGAGGTTAATTAGATCCAAATCTGGAATGATTAATAAATAATTAAGTGGGGATGGATTGTGAGGAGAGGTAGGGTTTACTTAAACCGACCAATAATGGAGGATTAATTAGAATCACGTGGGAGATATGAACGGCAGTCAAATGCGATTTTAGCGCTGTGATCTCTTGCGATCCAGAATAACGATTCTCTTTTATAGTTGACACTCAACTGTAGCTAATTGTTCAGTTGTTATGTGGTGAAGGCTTTTTCCTTTGATTTCAATGTTTCTTAGCAAATATCAAACGTACCACGTGTGTGCTTGTCTGTGTCTGTGTTGTGTTTTTCCTCCATTCTCTCAAGTCTGCAAGAACTAATAGCGCATAATTGAGTGTCGACGTTACCACAGTTTCGAGAAAAGGGCAAGATTTCAAAGCCATCTGCCAACAAAAACTCCCTCCCTCCCCGACACTGTAATAATAAATAAAAAAGTGACAAAAGTGGTACATGAAAAGTACATAAATAAATTGAATTTCAATAGTCTGGACCCGAGTTACTCCAGCCCAGTTTTCTGGTCCATATCTCTATAACCTTCAACATATCATGGGCTTGGTTCCAAAATGGGACGCCAAACTGTCAATTATTTCGACATAAGAGCACTTTACCTGTCAATAGAATCATATACAACTACTTAACACCTCAGGCATTATAAACACTTTGGATATTTACAAAAACAACTCGGCTGTTGAATTATTTGCTAAAAACTCGTCTATTTCAGCACTATCTTCTCTTGATTATCACTGTACAGACGCTGCTGTTGAAAACAGGCCAGCGGCTTGTCACTGCTCTTCAAATTAAGCATCGATACTGGGTCCTGGATATGCCGGTAGGCTCATGATTCTTTTGTCGAGCACAGGGCCTCCAACTGTAAAATGATAAAGGCTCTGGAACTTCATCCCTTTCAACCCAAGAATCTCATGGACTGCCAACATTTTAGACAAAGATAAGAACCAGTAGAAATCATTTCAAGTACAAAGAAAAATTGTATAATTCTCACTGACAGTGATTTATGAATCCTTTTCACATGTTAGCTGCATGAGCGTCGACTAGTTTATTTTTAGTTTGACTCAGAACTCCATTCATTACGGGCTTGATAGAATCATCAGCAAACAAAACATGACATTAAAACAAGTTTCTTCAACATACCTACAAATCTCTCACATTCACAGAAGCATTAAGCATAAAATACTCCTACTCACTTACACTGACAGTCATTGAGTGAGAGAACACCACACAACTGCACTTATGTTTTTATGATTTTGCAGGGGAGGAAGAAAAAAGACATAATTACTTAACAGTTGTCAGGTAAGTTCTGCACTTATCAGTTTGCTTCTAAATATAATCTGAAACGAGCCACCTCTGTTAGTCTTTGCGGAGAGAAAAGATTTTATATTATAGCTTCAAATCCACCACAATAATTTCTGCAATTGTATTATAGTATCAAAGTAACCAGAAGCTAAGCTTATCAATTTCCTCAGATATTGTATAAAATTCAATAACAGAATACTTGAATCCCGCTAGTCGTTATGAGAAAACAATTATACAATAACAGATAAGGATTTCTTGTGTCACGTTAAAATCATTATGTACGCCGGTCAAATTTTTTTGTCAAATAGTCTCACATATTAAAGATTTACCATTTGTGAATAGTATTTAACAATACTAAAATCATTTTACCATATGAAGTTCATAATAGTCGACAGTCATTTTACGGTTTTACCACATGGCAATTATTTGGCATTCAAAGTCGTCTCACCATATAAAAGATACACTGTTCCTGGATTATTTGACCTGTATATTAAAGATTCAAGTTGAAAACTCTTGAAAGATGCTACCTACCTCTTTATGTATACTACCTGGAAATCAAGTGCCAACTCACAAACAGACTTACTAGGTGCATAGATACAAATTCTTCTGACCCAAATTGTTGTTCTCTTCTCATCGAAAGAATGTTTACCACATCAATGAGGGAAGTGCAGAACTTACAAGAATATTATACAGTTTGTAGAATTCTCTCAGTTGGCACCATTATATATACCACAATATTTTACTAGAAAAGAACACACAAGATATTAAACATGCCGCAGAAGAAAACAAGCCATACACAGATTTCGATTGAGTGAGAAAATCAACTCTTAGAAGAAGGCTTAATAGTCTGTCTACGAAAGCAAATGAGCTATCAATCTTGTGTGAAGTAGAGATAGTTATTATAGTTCATACTCCTACTGAGGGCTATTCAACACTGTGGCCCTCCCAGGATAAGGTTATGAATGGAGTCATGACGTTCATAAGCTTTCCTGAACGGGACCGACTCAAAAAGACGGTTCTGCAAGAATAGTTCGTGATGGATAAACTGAAACAAGTGGCTGACAAATCAACGAAACTTCACAAGAAGAATGAAGAAACAGAAATGGGAGTCCTAATCAATCAACTCATAGGTGGTAAAACCTTCAATGAACTTGATATAAGGCAGCTGAATGGTTTGTACCTTTTGGTTGATGAAAAGCTAAGGAAGCTTCAGAACAGGATGGATGAAATTGACGAGGTGCAAGGGCAACTTTCGGCAACAAACATTGCAGATCATCATTCCCCCTCCTTCCAGGTAGCAGGGGAAACTACGGTGTCAAAAGGTCAAATTAGTGGCATCTTTGGAACACTTCCAATCACTTCAGGGATGGAAAATATGAGAGAAGAGAAATGGTCTAGTGAAAGAATGTCTGTTTTCCAAAACAATCTTGATTTGTTGAAATGGACAGATACAGAGCCTGAACCAACTGAAGCTGCAAGCTCATTCGTTGAAGGAAATCAGGGTGAAGTTCTTGATGCTTTTAATCAGGTATAGCCACCTTATGTCTCCTTATAATACGAGATTAAGTTGCAAGCACCCATAAGATTGTCTTCCCATCAAGAACCTTCCAAATCATGAAAGATTATCACAAATAGAGATTCCACCTTCTAAATTTGTGGTCAAATTTGTTTTACCAGTTTTATATTTTACTTCTACTTCTACTAGGCACAGTTTCATCATTCGTGTAACTCCATCCAAGTTAATAGTAATGCAATTTATTAGTATTTATTTAGTACGTATTTAATGCATTCGGCACATTTTCTACCTCTCGCAACAAGCAAGGCACAGTATGGAACTTTATCCCATGCTTCTGTATTATAATATGAGATTTGTATGGCCTCTAGCAACCAAATTGTTCTGTTACTTCTACTGTGCAGTTCAATCTGCACTGATGGGACTCACCAAATATAAATAGGCACATTTTTTCTTGATTTTCAAGATCAGTTCAATAAGGATCAACAAATATGGCTGCAAACCATAGCACTAACAGTTCATATCTGATGCTATTTTCAAGTTAGCAAAACAATAACCATCAAAATCCCCATAAGGAGGTAACATAAATCCTTGAATGATCTTTAAGAGAGATGAAAAAATGATGACATACCAGGATCATCAAAAAAGCAACCAATTCCAGTAGCAGAAACCCCAACTGCATGGGCTTCAAGATACAAGACTTGGCCAAGCACTCCAGTTTCCCAGAAAAGCCGTGGATACATCCAAGCCCCTCTTTCCTGCAAAGTGGGCTCAAGATGAGCCACCATACCGAGGCTGAAGCATCCATCACTAGCAATGTCCTACGCGACATTGGTAATATCATTAGACGCAAGGAGTACTCAGTCAGATAATATAAAGTTTCCAGCAAATTATATTTATCCTAATACTTTGCAGACTCGTCATAAACTAAATACTATGTTAGGGTTGACAGTAATATAGATTCATAAAAAGGTCATGATCTTGCAACTTATAAATAATTCATATCACATTACAACTCCCAAACCATATACAAGGACCCAGAACACAGGTACCACATAAAAACTTGG
The DNA here is from genome assembly GCF_026168435.1 of Sesamum indicum. NCBI lineage: Eukaryota > Viridiplantae > Streptophyta > Magnoliopsida > Lamiales > Pedaliaceae > Sesamum > Sesamum indicum. The sequence continues at coordinate 22,061,131 of NC_142657.1, forward strand.
CATGTATGCATTTTCACCAGACTTTGTCTAGTTTATTGTGACAAAGACAAAGGGTTCATTGTATCACAAATACCTATTGTGCAATAACCAACTAGGAGGACTGTAGAATTTTCAGATTAGCCACCGACCGGCGGCTAGAAGGGTCTAAGGTTTAAGATTTGAGCAATTTGCAAAGCCTCACACCAGACCTGTAGATTGTCCTGATAGTTCATATGGACTTTCATGTGGACTTCCTAGCTACATCAGCACTTCAGACCAATAGTTAGGTTCTGATACTTTTCCATTTCCAGTTTGCAGGATTCACAGAAACCAGTTACTACGATTACTTAATGGCACGTCAGCAGAAAAGAGTAAAGGCAAGTAATCTGAACATCAGAAAGACAATTTAATTATCTTTAAAGCCTCATAAGAAAACATGGCATATGAACAACCTTCAAACTGGACATTCCATGACATAGTAATAGGCATACCTGATGGCATGAAAGCCGTTTTGAAATCTCCCGACAATCACCTCGTGCAAGTTCATACAGAGGAAGATCAACGGGGCAGTCATCCGGCTTCACCCAATTGAATTCTGATCTTGTAGCTGTTCTAAGCTCACAAAAACTGTCCTCGTTCCTCACTAGAAAGTATAACCCGTTTGGCAAACCTACAACCCTATGAACAAAAAGAACAGCATGAACTTCAGAATCCCAAGGCAAAGCCCGAAACGGCAATGCCAGTTGAGTCCGCTGCTTCCCTCCATTTTCTCCACAACCTGAAGGCATGCAATGCAACAAAATCTGATAGAATGTTTCTCTTGCCATCGTAGTAAAACTATCCATATCAACTGCACTCCTCCGCTTCCTCACCACCTCGCTTAGATTAAACCCCTTATAAGAACTCTCACTTATCATCCGACTGCTCCTGAAAGGCTTAGAAACCAACTCTTTTGCCATTGTTAAGCCCTTTTTCACGGCCTCTGCGGTTCTATAGATGATATCCCAACATATATGCTCTTTACTAAGCATATTAGGTTCCCCCTTCCATTCAAGATTCTGAAACTCGGACAAAGCCACTTTAACCTTCTCATAATCCACCTCAAATCCAACTCCACCACTGGGGAAAACCAACAACACACAATCAGGATGCTCAAATTCAATCTCGGGCATTCTCCCTCTCACCGGCCTGCTAGGAATGCTAAATTTTGGAAAAGTATCTAGTCCCATTAATTTCTCCAACTCTTCATAACCCAATCCATCTAAAAGTCTAACATCCCATCCAAGCCCAGCTGCAGCCATGGAGACTGCCGCTATCGCGTGGCCCACATCGTGATTACAATACCTAAACGCCCTCTCTCCATACTTCCAAGCTTCACGCCAGAAGATAGATGATAATCCAATCAAAAAAGAACCCTCAGGGAAACATCCCGCGAAAAACTCAGATGGAAGTTGAGCTCTAAGCTCCAGCGCGTGCTCTTTCGGCGCATAATGCGCGACGAAAGAGTGTTCCGAGAGGGAATCTATGGCAGGTGAAATGATGTAGGCTTCCGTCGGGTGTAAATTTCCGCTGCTTGGGTTTACGCGCAGCGACCACGTCGAAAACCCAGTTGTCTTCCAGGCTGATAAAGCAAGAGAATTATAGAAGAGTTGAGAAATGGTGGTTTTGGAGATGGGTTTTGGAGATGGGAGGGAATTGAAGAGGGAGGAATAGGGAGGGGAATCTTGGTCATCTGAGGTAGGGTGGAGCAGCGGGAGGAGCGGAGCGGATATGTAGCGGCGGAAGGGGTTGGGCTGGTTGGCCCAGTCGAGGCCATGCGGGCCGCGGGCGTAATTGGTAAAGGAGTGCTTAGTTTGGTTATGGTACTTCAAGACTTGGGTTAAGAGCTCTTGTTTCTCTTCCGTGGCTATTTCTTGTGATGAGGTCGACATGCTGATAAAACGCACAAGCTTTCTTGCGGCGACGGTAGGGATGGAAGGAAGCGGCAAAGATATGTGGCGGCGGCGGCGGTGGTGGTGGTGAAGAGAGAGTGGGAGTCTGTGATGTATGAGAGACATTAGAGGAGGCTGCCCCTGTAATTTTTTATGTCATAAGGAACTGTTTCCCGCTGTTTAGAGAAGTTGCCTTGTTGGTTTTAGAATATTTTGGAAGGTTCCAACTTCTGCCCTTCTCCTAACTTCTGGGAAATGACCATCACTGCTACTCTTTCCTTCCCTTCCTCTTTCTAAATTGGAAAGATAATGTATGGGTAAGCTAGATAAAATTATAAAATATTTTTTTTATTATTTAAAAATTACAAATATCTAATTTAAAAAAAAATAATCATATAGTTTTTAAATTATAAGTTGAAAATTATTACTTTATTCTAATTAAATTAAAAAATTATTTGAAAAAATATAAAAACAAAGTGTTGGGAAAAATAAATAACTCATAAAACATACTAGTCCATAAATTATTTTAGAAACTTATAAAAAAAGCATATAAAACTCATAATATATCATTTAAAATGATATTTTGATCAGTTAACCGTAAAAGTTAAATAGAGGCCTAACGAAGACTTACACAATGAATTTGTTGTTAGACACACACCAATAAGATATTTTTAACTTTTCAAACAACAATAAGAAACTTTTAATTATGTCAAACTTCCCCACATGTGATGTAATTTATCCTTAATAATAATAATTATGATCACATAAAGTATTAATAATTTATATAAAGTAAATTTGAACACTCACATTATGTGTTTCAACATTGGTAGTTATTTATTATTATTATTATCATTATTATTTTTGTATATAAAATAACAATCATTATTATTCAATAATTATAATTTTATTCACTTACATTGACCCATTCTATTTTAATCACTTGGCCATTTTCAAGAGTGTCAAAGTAAATTAATTCAAATATAATTGAGACTCATACATACAAGAATATTTTATGTTTTCTAGAAGTTAGAAACTCCAATCTTATTATTTAGGCAAATCTATTTTTTCCAATGCCAACTATAAAAAGGATCCTCAATTTAAATAAAATATTTAAAATCAAATAGTATGGTAGCCCATACAGAAATTTCACTTTCTTGAATGATTCCTTCTCCTAACTGAAGATTCGATTTAAAAGAAAAGCAAGTGGATCCTCCTCATGTAACAATTTGGCTCGTACTTGATGGGCTGAGCCCAATTTCCATTGGTCTACATGTAATTGGGCCAAGATTTCTTGTTAGCCCAGTAGATCGCAATCTAAGATTGAGCAGTCCAAACTTTTATTTTTAGTATAAACTTTAGTTTTTTCACAATATTTGATAACTTTTTTAATAATTATACTAAAGATAACATTTTATTTAAACTAAACTTTTGATATAAAGTTACAATCTTTAGTTTTTTAATCATATTGCAATTTTTTTCTACCTAATTACATATTATGGTCACTAAATAATTTTTCCATTTCTTTGTTGACCTTAAGAATGAGGTTAATTTTGACAGGAATTAACTTATAAGTTTTATTAATTAGAATCAATCGTGTTAGTAAATCATTGCCAGCAACTATTATATTAAATTTGAATTATTTTATAGATTTTATTTATCAAAATTAATTACGTAATTGAATAATAAAAAATTTATAATTTGATTATAAAAAATATAATTTATTTTTGCCGTATCAGAAATAGTGATAGCAAAGGTCTTTTAGTATATGATTTTAGAGATTATGAGTTCAAATATAAAGCGATGTGTGGAATATTGTGTATACTGAACAATAGGTATTGATATTATTGATCACAACATGATTATTGTAATAAATTTTGTTAAATATTAATATTTGATAAAAAAAATTATAACTAATTATTTCAATTAATAATAGTCTATTACTCGTATTTAAAAAAAAGAAACGTAACAAATAATACGTGCAATGCTAAATAAACTAAATTTTAGCACGAATTCTTGTCAAAGTATAATTTAAAATCTTCAGTCATATTAATTAAAAGGGGTTTAATTTTGATATAACGTGTCGAACAAAATTAATTTTGTTGTTTAATTATTTTATACCGCATCCGAATAATATTAATTTTATTTTTAATGTGGAATGATAATAATTCTGATAATTTTATTTATTTTTTTAATATTATGAATGTGCTATCGAATATAATGATCGGTTATATTTAAAATGTGTGCATATTCAGAAATATATTTTATTTAGTACATGTATATTAATAAAAATCATATGTTGTATATTTAAAAAATATTTAATAGACATGATCTGTATAAATGTAAAAATATAAAATAAATACAGCATCAAAAGTCTGAAAAGATTGAAACGAAAACATTTATGAAAAAATAATAACGAAGTTTTGGTTCTCTCTTCTATGGGTGCTTTGATCACGTGTAACGCATGTCCTAATACAACTGATATGAAGGTGTCGGTTGTTTTTTTTTAAAGTGTCGGTTCTCTCTTTTATGGGTGCTTTGGTCACGTGTAACGCATGTCCTAATACAACTGATATGAAGGGGATAATCATCATCGTCACCACAAAAATTTTATCCTAATCGTACTGCTGCAATGCAGTGCTCCAATTTCAATCTCGCATATGTTCAATACAAACAGCTACAGGATAAGCTGCGTCTCTTTCACTCCTTACAATATTGGGAATGACTAATGCACCTTTGTTTGTTTCATATGGAAAATATAAACAACTTTTCTTATATATATTAAATCATTTTGTTACTTTGGAATGAGAAGTGTGGGTAGATATATTTTGAAAGAATTATTACACGTGTCTAAATTAGGGGTCGGATTTTTGCAATTAGTATAAAGTCCAAAGTGTCCTCAAGCAGCTGAACTGCTTGTCTATAAATAGCCTTGCCCCTGAGCATTTGAAACAGACCAAAATACAAGAGCTCTTCTCTTCTATCTACTTTCTCTTTTAATTGTTGTTCTGTTGGTTGTTCTAAACTTTTTTTTTTCCTACGAGTGTGTGTAAGCTAGTTATAGCTGTGTTAACCTTGGAGAGCTAACGGTTTATACTATCTTCACACGATTTCTTTCTCTTCTTGGTATAAAGAAATTATTCAAGCTTTTGTTTCATGTTTTCCCTATGTAGAATTAAAGAGGCCGTTTGTACGAATTTAGTTGGTGGGGTTAATGGAGAAAGGCGGAGCAATGTTTGCGTGATTCTGTGTTTTAGCAATGACAGCTCAGTTGTTTTGGCTTGAGACTTTAGATGTGTGGTTTGGACGCTTTGTGATTAATTATTTTGCTGGACAAGATAAAACTATGAATCGAAGCATTTCAAGCTACATTCTAATTGGAATTTCTTTGAATTTATTTTAAGTAACTTCATTTTCTGATATGGCAGAGACTTTGAATTCAAGAATCAGAAAAAATGAAAAACATCGGAAAGAGGGGAATTCACTACTTGCAGAGGCTGCAAGCTGCAAATATTCCAAACGACTTGATAGAGAAAGGTCAAAATCGTGTTATTGAGGCATCCCTGACACTTATCCGTGAGAAAGCAAAACTCAAGGTATAATGAGTTTATCAGAGCTTTACGTGTATTGACATGAGATGCCCATTCTTTTATTATAAAGGTCGTGTGCATAAGTGGTTTAGACTCTGAGCAGCTGTTAATTTTGTAAAATGGTTATATTATAATTCCTTTGGCGTAAAGCTGCTTCCTTAATTCTGAAAATAGCTCCTTGGAAGATAATTGTATTGGATATCCAGAGAGATTCGACTTTCCGTTCACGTCAGAAGTAATTGTTTCTATTGGATCTTGATCTCTCGTAAATGCCTACTCTATAACAGGGAGAACTATTGAGAGCTTTGGGAGGTGTGGTGGCATCATCATGTCTTCTTGGAGTTCCTATTGGACACAACTCTTCATTTCTCCAGGGGCCTGCTTTTGCACCTCCTCTTATAAGAGAGGCCATCTGGTGTGGAAGCACAAATTCCAGCACTGAAGAAGGTAGCACTGCATGCATTCAATCAACCTTGCCTTTTCAGTTGCGCCTAGATACTGTTTCCTAAGAAACTTGTTTTTTGAATGATGACATTTCTGTTCTTGGAAACTGATTGATTATGGCCCTCTATCATTTACCACATGTATAATATTTTACATTATTAATTATCTAAATTACAGTAAGAAAAATGATTTCAACACTAATAGACAGTTCTTATTTTCTTTTTTTTTTGGGGGTGGGGGGTTGCGTCTCTAATAAACAGACAAATCAACTTACTGTACAGAATGCTACAGTTAGCCTTGGGCTCCTTTTTTATGTATTTTGATCACAAGCTTTGACACCTTCCAATTTCTGGATTCTTCTGTTATAGTATCTGGATTCTTTTTGAAATGTGGCATTTACTTGTTTTGGTTTCTTCGGCTGAAAACTATATAGCAACATAACAATCCCGAGACTTTGCAGGTAAAGAGGTGGACGACCCACGAGTCCTAACTGATGCTGGTGATCTGCCGGTTCAGGAGTTACGAGATTGTGGAGTAGATGATGACAGATTAATGAGTATCATAAGCGAATCTGTGAAGCTAGTGATGGAACAAGTAAGCTCTATTTTCAATACCTCATGTATTCAGGAAAACTTTTTGGATACTCGAAGTAATCACGTGAATTCATTGTAATAATTATTTATTTTCCAAACGTCAGGAACCATTGCGGCCATTGGTTCTAGGGGGCGACCACTCTCTTTCATATCCAGTGGTGAGAGCAGTGTCTGAGAAGCTGGGAGGACCAGTTGATATTCTTCACCTTGATGCTCATCCTGATATTTATGATGCTTTTGAGGGAAATAAATATTCTCATGCATCTTCTTTTGCAAGAATTATGGAGGGGGGTTATGCTCGGCGCCTATTGCAGGTAATCTGAGTTTGTTATTGGTTGCTGCTTATATACAGTCATGGTCTATTATCTTTTAAGAGTGATTTCTGCAGCTGCATTGAGCTTTAACGGGCTTATGAAAAATTTCTCATGTTTATTCTAAATGCATCTGCAGGTTGGAATCAGATCAATAAACCCTGAAGGCCGTGAACAGGGGAAACGGTTTGGTGTGGAGCAATATGAAATGAGAACATTTTCCAGGGATAGACAGCTGTTAGAGAATCTGGTTTCTCCCTCTCTCTCTCTCTCTCTATCCCCCCCCCCCCCTTCTGTCTTCCATGTTTCCTTTTTCTGTCTTCTTACTAGCTGAATGACTTTTGTGGAATTTTCGGAATTATAGATCTGAAGATGTGGTAAATAACATTTTAATCAGTCTGTATAGCTGGATTACACCAAAACTGTAGAGAATATCTGGTGCATTCTTGTTAATTTATAACTTTGAACAAAACATAAAGTTTTTCTTGGATTCTGATTTGTTATTTTGTCCTCTGAATGCTTTTGATTGTTGAGAATCCAGTTCACAGTTTTGCATACATGTAGCAGTTAACAAAGTTCTCATGTTAATTGGTGACAAGGATCAGTTAACAATTGCAAAGAATCAAATTTGGGAATATATTCTGCCAATCTATTCCTCCTTATCTTTTGCGGCATGATTTTTTGTTTGCAGAAACTTGGTGAAGGCGTAAAAGGTGTCTATATTTCTGTAGATGTGGACTGTCTTGATCCAGCATATGCTCCTGGAGTATCTCACATTGAGCCAGGAGGCCTCTCTTTCCGTGATGTTCTAAACATACTTCACAACCTTAAAGGCGATATTGTTGGTGCAGATGTTGTTGAGTTCAACCCACAACGGGACATTGTTGGTGGGATGACGGCAATGGTTGCTGCTAAACTAGTGAGAGAATTGTCTGCCAAGATATCAAAATGAATGGATCCAATCATCCAGTAGGATGTTAAACACCTTTTTAGATCGGAAAAGGAAAATGAAATGACAGTTCAGCTATTGTATTAATAAATGCCTGTATTTTCAAATAAAGTCCCACTGTGCAACTTAGATAAATGCTTCTGAAACGCCCACAAGCAGATACTGTGGGATTTGCCAGAAAATACTCAAAGAACTTCTTCCTCTCTCATTTGCATACTTTAGTCTGCATTGCTCGACTAGTCCTGCAGCTATCATGGCAATGATCGATATCACCAGGCCTATTCCCATTCTTTGTAGCTCACTTGGCATCTTTGGCTCTTTCTTGGTTAGTTTGATGTATAACGGTACAATCACCTTCTCGTAGCAGATGATGAAAGTCGATGTGCTTATGATGTCAAAGGCGGTCATGCTGGCCGGGGGGATGTGGAAATTGGATATCTGTGTGTTCATGGTTGCTCCCTGCTCCACGAAAAGTGAGAGTACTTGTACGAATACTACAGATGCCATAATGGAGCAGAACCATATTGGAAGCAACCTTAGCACACATTTTACTTCCTCAACTTGCGTAACTGTACAAAGATGCCATGGATTTGGAGTTTGCCCTTTGCTTGATAACAAGATCTTGTCTGATGGGGTCATTACTGCTGCCCTGTCAAGACACCTGTTGCCATATACAGCCAACCGTTACAGATAATGGCCATTTCAAGTATTAATATATAGAGAGTTTTTGAAAAATATAATAGAAATCTGTACAGACAACGAGAATATTCGTACAATTATATTAAACAGGCACCCATTAACCACACACGACTAGGAGTTTCTGTGGAATATAGTCTAGGAGAAAGCCCCTAGGATTCTCGTACAGAGTATAATGTTTTGGTCAAAGCTCCATACACTATCATTTAGGACCTCAATGTGATGAGAAGAGCATTACATTGCAGACTCACTTGCAAGATACCAGATTTTTACTTGCAGGGAATACAGATATTCTAACAGCAGTAACGCACAAGAACTATGGAACATAAAAGATGATGTTTTTCTCAAGTCAGATGAGTTCAAATCTACCAGAGACTTACTTGAATCATCTGTACGTGATATTCTTTGAGCGAATTCCTTTCCATCTTTACCATGAACTTCATATAGCCCTTCTATAGTTATTATTATTATTGTAAATATAATAACAATCATTATTATTCAATAATTATAATTTTATTCACTTACTATTGACCCATTCTCTGTCAATCACTTGGCCATTTTCAAAAGTGTCAAAGTAAATTAATTCAAATGTAACTGAGATTCATACATACAAAAATATTTTATGTTTTCTAGAAGTTAGAAACTCCAATCTTATTATTTAGGCAAATTTATTTTTTCCAATGCCAACTATAAAAACGATCCTCAATTTAAATAAAATTTTTTAAAATCAAATAGTATGGTAGCCCATACAAAATTCCACCTTCTCCTAACTTAAGATTCCATTTAAAAGAAAAGCCCTCGTGTAACAATTGGGTTCGTACTTGATGGGCCGAGCCCAATTTCCATTGGTCTACAAGTAATTGGGCCAAGATCTCTTGTTAGCCCAGTAAATCGTAATCTAAGATTGAGCAGCCCAAACATATATTTTTAGTATAATTTATAATTTTCGTGAAGGTCTTTCAGTAATTAATAAGTGGATTAAATTCAAACTTAAAGTGTAGAAAACCCCAAAAAGTGTAATAAATTAAAGGAGTATTAAAAAAGCATGAGGTGGGAACTATATTCGCTGTGAAGCGGCTAACGGAGTGGAGTACATAGAGTTGCGTGAGGAAGCAGTTGTGGCACGAAAAACAAGTGAAAAGGCTTTATAGTTACGATGAATAATATCAAACCCTCCACCTTAAAACTTTCCTATTTGGGAAGTGAACAATTCTACCCTCTGCATAAACCCAAACCAAATTAAAAAACATATTAATAAAATTGATGCTGTGTGATTTTAAAAGTTATGTATTTAAACATTATTTTATGTGTGGAATATTGTATTCTACTTAATAGTATGTATCGATATTATTAATTAGAATACGATTATTGTAATAATTTTTATTAAATAGTATAATTAATTTATTTCAATTAATAATAATTTATTACTTTTATTTAAAAAAAATCTAACAAATAATAGGTGTAATACTAAATCAACTAAATTTTAGCAATCAAAGTATAATTTAAAATCTTATGTCATATTAATTAAAAGGGGTTTTAATTTTGATATCGCATGTCGAACAAAATTAGTTTTATTGTCTAATTATTATATTCCACACCCGAATAATATTAATGTGGAAGGATTATAAGTATGATGATTTTATTTATTTTTTAATATTATGAATGCGTTATTGAATATAATGATCGTATATATTGAAAATGTCTCTATATTCAGAATTATATTTTATTTAGTACATGTATATTAATAAAAATCATATGTTGATTATTTAAAAAAATATTTCAGACATAATCTGTATAAATGTAAAATATAAAATAAATACAATATCAAAAGTGTGAAAAGATTGAAACAAAAACCTTTATGAAAAAAGTAATAACCAAGTGTCGTTCTTTTTGTATTTTTTTTTAGGTGTACTTCTCTTTTATGAGTGCTTTGATTACGTGTAACGCATGTCCTAATCCAACTGATATGAAGGGGATAATCATCATCGTGACCGCAAATAATTTACGAAAACGGGCACTTATATTAAGTAATAAATCATGTCCTAATCGTATTGCTGCAGTGCAATGCTCCAATTTGAGCAGTCTCGTATATATTCAGTACAACAGCAACGAGAAAAGCCGCGTTTCTTTTTACTCCTTACAACTTTTCCCTTCTCACACACACATCACGCACTGGTCTGGCTCCCTTCTCCTTCATCGCTTCTTCTCACTCGGGTAAGTCTTTGTTTCCTGAATTTCTTCAATAATCGCTTTTCTTCCAGTCACTGTATGTGTAGATTCTTTACTGTCTATTCTCGTTATCTATGTGTGCGTGTGTTTGCAGTTTGGAGTACTGGGATGATCGCTTTGCGACGTCGAAACCAGGATCCTGTAGTTGTGTTTAATTCATGGAATAATTTTACTTGTGTTCATTGAGAGAGAGTATCTGCGGAGGAAGTTGGGGTTGGCCCTTGTAATTAATTGCGTGACAAACTGTCTAAGGAAATGAAATTTGGATTAAAGTTTAACAGGAAAGGCTTTTAGCTGCCCTTTTTCTTTCTCTTCCTGGTATAAAGATATTATTCAGAATTTTGTTTCATGTTTTCCCTATGTAGAATTGAAGAGGCCGTTTGTACGAATTTAGTTGGTGGGGTTAATGGAGAAAGGCGGAGCAATGTTTGCGTGATTCTGTGTTTTAGCAATGACACCTCAGTTGTTTTGGCTTGAGATTTTAGATATGTGCTTTGGAAGCTTTGTGATCAATTATTTTGCTGGACAAGATAAAACTATGAATTGAAGCATTTCAAGCTACATTCTAACTGGAATTTCTTTTAATACAGTGTATTGTTTTATTTCTTAAGTAACTTAATTTTCTGATATGGCAGAGATTTGAATTCAAGAATCAGAAAAAATGATAAACATTGGAAAGATGGGAATTCACTACTTGCAGAGGCTGAAAGCTGCAAATGTTCCAAACGACTTGATAGAGAAAGGTCAAAATCGTGTTATTGAGGCATCCCTGACACTTATCCGTGAGAGAGCAAAACTCAAGGTATAATGAGTTTAGCGGAGCTTTACGTGTATTAACATGAGATGCCCATTCTTTTATTTTCAAAGACAAATTAAGATGGAAAAAAGTTTGTGAGCATAAGTGGTTTAGACTCTGAGCAGCTGTTAATTTTGTAAAATGGTTATACTATAACTCCTTTGGCGTAAAGCTGCTTCCTTAATTCTGAAAATAGCTCCTTGGAAGATAATACTATTGGATATCCAGAGAGATTCCACTTTCCATTCACGTCAGAAGTAATTGTTTCTGTTGGATCTTGATCTCTCGTAAATGCTTACTCTATAACAGGGTGAACTATTGAGAGCTTTGGGAGGTGTGGTGGCATCATCATCTCTTCTTGGAGTTCCTATTGGACACAACTCTTCATTTCTCCAGGGGCCTGCTTTTGCACCTCCCCGTATAAGAGAGGCCATCTGGTGTGGAAGCACAAATCCCAGCACTGAAGAAGGTAGCACTGCATGCATTCGATCAACCTTGTTGCCTTTTCAGTTGGACCTAGATACTGTCTCGTAAGAAACTTGTTTTTTGATGATGACATTTTTGTTCTTGGAAACTGATTGATTATGGCCCTCTATCATTTACAACATGTATAATATTTTAAATTATTGATTATCTAAATTACAGTAAGAAAAATGATTTCAACACTAATAGACAGTTCTGTTTTTTTTTTTTTGGGTTGCGTCTCTAATAAACAGACAAATCAACTTACTGTAGAGAATGCTACAGTTAGCCTTGGGCTCCTTTTTTATGTATTTTGATCACAAGCTTTGACAACTTCCAATTTCTGGATTCTTCTGTTATAGTATCTGGATTCTTTTTGAAATGTGCCATTTACTTGTTTTGGTTTCTTCGGCTGAAAACTATATAGCAATATAAGTTCTTAACAATCCTGAGACTTTGCAGGTAAAGACCTGAACGATCCACGAGTCCTCACTGATGTTGGTGATGTGCCGGTTCAGGAGTTACGAGATTGCGGAGTAGATGATGACAGATTAATGAGTATAATAAGCGAATCTGTGAAGCTAGTGATGGAACAAGTAAGCTCTATTTTCAATACCTCATATATTCAGGAAAACTTTTTAGATACTCGATATAACGACGTGAACTAATTGTAATAATTATTTATTTTTCAAATGTCAGGAACCATTGCGGCCATTGGTTCTAGGGGGCGACCACTCTATTTCATTTCCAGTGGTGAGAGCAGTGTCTGAGAAGCTGGGAGGACCAGTTGATATTCTTCACCTTGATGCTCATCCTGATATTTATCATGCTTTTGAGGGAAATAAATATTCTCATGCATCTTCTTTTGCAAGAATTATGGAGGGGGGTTATGCTCGGCGACTATTGCAGGTAATCTGAGTTTGTTATTGGTTGCTGTTTATATACAGTCATGGTCTATTATCTTTGAAGAGTGATTTCTGCAGCTGCATTGAGCTTTAACGGGCTTATGAAAAATTTCTCATGTTTATTCTAAACGCATCTGCAGGTTGGAATCAGATCAATAAACCCTGAAGGCCGTGAACAGGGGAAACGGTTTGGTGTGGAGCAATATGAAATGAGAACATTTTCCAGGGATAGACAGCTGTTAGAGAATCTGGTTTCTCCTTCACTCTCTCTATTCCCCCCCCCCCCCCCTTCTGTCTTCCATGTTTCCTTTTTCTGTCCTTTTAATAGCTGAATGACTTTTGTGGAATTTTCGGAATTATAGATCTGAAGATGTGGTAAATAACATTTCAGTCAGTCTGTATAGCTGGATTGCACGAAAACTGTAGAGAATATCTGGTGCATTCTTGTTAATTTATAACTTTGAACAAAGCATAAAGTTTTCCTTGGATTTTGATCTGTTATTTTGTCCTCTGAATGCTTTTGATTGTTGGGAATCCAGTTCTTTATCCAGTTCACAGTTTTGCATACATGTAGCAGTTAACAAAGTTGTCATGTTAATTGCTAACAAGGATCGGTTAACAATTGCAAAGAATCAAATTTGGGAATATATTCTGCCAATCTATTCCAACTTATCTTTTGCGGCATGATTTTTTGTTTGCAGAAACTTGGTGAAGGCGTAAAAGGTGTCTATATCTCTGTAGATGTGGACTGTCTTGATCCAGCATTTGCTCCTGGAGTATCTCACATTGAGCCAGGAGGCCTCTCTTTCCGTGATGTTCTGAACATACTTCACAACCTTAAAGGCGATGTTGTTGCTGCAGATGTTGTTGAGTTCAACCCACAACGAGACACTGTTGATGGGATGACTGCAATGGTTGCTGCTAAACTAGTGAGAGAATTGACTGCCAAGATATCAAAATGAATGGATCCAATCATCCCACATAATTGCGTCTCATATTTAGTGGTCGTTATGATTCTACAGAATTCTAGTGGAGAAAGTAGGATGTTAACAATTTATTCCGTGGTGGCTGCAAGAACCAGTTGATTCCTAGTCTCTTGAGACGTGCCAGCTCGGAAAGAAATGAGTTGCAAGTTCACTTTTAGATTGATAGTTTCCAGGGGCCATGTAGCCTCATTATATGCTTAAACACCTTTTTAGATCTGAAAAGGAAAATGAAATGACAGTTCAGCTATTGTATTCATAAATGCCTGTATTGTCAAATAAAGTCAAAACCTGATACTATTTTTTAGTCGATCATTTCCAGCAGTTCATTATATAATAGTGAGTTGTCTTTTACACGTGCTATATTTTTGGACCACAAGACTATCTTTTCAAGTAAAGTTCCCATAATGTTTTTATAGGATTTGACTGATAGAAATAATGATGACTTTGAGTAAAGTTGCTCACATAGTAACAAAGAACAATGGATCCTTGACCTTGGAAATGAATTCAACTTCAAGATATGGTCATATTTTGAGTTACTGTTAAGCTTTTGTGAAGAGGAATAAAGATTTGTTTTCACTTCCAAAAATCTTGCGTCCTCTATGCTTAAAGACTACACTTTTACCCTTGTAAACTTCATGCTTTTTCTTCACTGTTTTCCTACTCCCAGAAGCTACAGATAAGGTAAGGTGAGTCGTCGTCTTCATCGAGTCAAGGCAAAGCTGGTGTTTCCTTCCCATCGTCTCGTTTTTCTATCTCGATACACTTAAACCGGTTTGCACAGGTGATGAATAGCACAAGATCAAAAGCAATCAAAGCAGCCGACAAGAAGAAAAATCTGTCCAAATGACCTTCATTCAGATTTGGAGGTATCCAGCCAGGCTTCCCATGCTTTGATGTCACCTTCATAACCAGAGTTAATATTATGGTGCAGAGATAGCTACCTAAGGCCGACGAAGACATTGACAAACCAATCCCCAAGCTCTTTAACCTGTCCGGTATCTGTGTAGCAAAGAATTCCCACTGTGCAACGTAGATAAATGCTTCTGAAACGCCCACAAGCACATACTGTGGGATTTGCCAGAAAATACTCAAAGAACTTATTTCTCTCTCATTTGCATACTTTAGTCTGCATTGCTCGACTAGTCCTGCAACTATCATGGCAATGATCGATATTACCATGCCTATTCCCATTCTTTGTAGCTCGCTTGGCATCTTTGGCTCTTTCTTGGTTAGTTTGATGTATAACGGTACAATCACCTTCTCGTAGCAGATGATGAAAGTTGATGTGCTTATGATGTCAAAGGCGGTCATGCTGGCCGGGGGGATGTGGAAATTGGATATCTGTGTGTTCATGGTTGCTCCCTGCTCCACGAAAAGTGAGAGTACTTGTACGAATACTACAGATGCCATAATGGAGCAGAACCATATTGGAAGCAACCTTAGCACACATTTTACTTCCTCAACTTGCGTAACTGTACAAAGATGCCATGGATTTGGAGTTTGCCCTTTGCTTGATAACAAGATCTTGTCTGATGGGGTCATTACTGCTGCCCTGTCAAGACACCTGTTGCCATATACAGCCAACCGTTACAGATAATGGCCATTTCAAGTATTAATATATAGAGAGTTTTTGAAAAATATAATAGAAATCTGTACAGACAACGAGAATATTCGTACAATTATATTAAACAGGCACCCATTAACCACACACGACTAGGAATTTCTGTGGAATATAGTCTAGGAGAAAGCCCCTAGGATTCTCGTACAGAGTATAATGTTTTGGTCAAAGCTCCATACACTATCATTTAGGACCTCAATGTGATGAGAAGAGCATTACATTGCAGACTCACTTGCAAGATAACAGATTTTTAATAGCAAGGAATACAGATATTCCAACAGCACTAATGCACAAGAACTATGGAACATAAAAAATGATGTTTTTCTGAAGTCAGATGAGTTAAAATCTACCAGAGACTTACTTGAAATCATCTGTATGTGATATTCTTTGAGCACATTCCTTTTCATCCTTACCATGAACTTCATATAGCCCTTCTCCATGTGACGGTAAATCCATCTTTAGTTTCCTCACACAAGCAACAATCACCTGACAGAATCTAGAAATAGGATTACCAGAGGGCCTAGTGTGCCGATATCTGGAAGTCCCACTTAGTAGGAAAATTAAAGCCAAGAAGCCACAAAACGTCGATATCCAAAAGGCCAACACCCATTTCCCCAGATTTTCTATATAAACTAATACTGTCTCTGCTATCAATGATCCAAGGTTGAGCGCGACATAGTAATAGCTGAAAAATTTTGTTTTTGACTTATTTTCTTCTGAATCTTCCTCATCAAATTGATCTGCACCCAATGTGGCTAGTGCTGGTTCTATAGCCCCACTTCCCAGAGCTAGCAAGTATACTGATACGTAGAAACTAGCAAGTTTAGCTGGTGATGGCTGGTTGCACATTTCTCCAATCTTTCCACAACCCTTTGGTTCAAGCATGAATTCTTGAGTTGACACAGACAATAGTACCAGTCCCTGCAAGACAAAAGTGTTTTGTTACTGTACTCACAAAACACTCTTAGAAGTGACTGAAACTTGGACAAGAGAATAACCTCAAGAAAGCCAACTTGTTTAAATAGCTCTCTGTTAAGATTTTAAGCTTCTCGGATAATAGCATTATGCATCAAAATATATCACAAACCAACCAATCTACTATTTCTAGACAAATGAGTTACAGTTAGAACTACACTGAGTTAAGAGATTATCCAGCTTGGCTCGAATTTGAAAACTTAAGGAGCAACTTAATAAGCCGAGGTAGGCTTGAGCAGATTACCATGCTATAAATGATATCAGTTAACAGGAACGTTTGGTCAATAGCAATTCTAAGAAGGTCAGATAGCTTACTTACAATGACCAAAACAACTTGAAAGACTACACAAGTAAGGTATCTTCCCAAGTATGAGTCACTGAGAAAAGCACCAAACAGAGTGCAGATGTTAAGAGTTCCCATCCATGTACTAAATGTCTTTGCTGCATCTGCATTTGACTGCCTCAACACCGATTTTGAGAAAAGAACCATATTTACTTCTACCCCCGTAAATGCCAGTGCAGCAAGTCCTTCACTTACTGAACAACAAATAGATCAAACGCACTTTACGTTATACTCAAATGATATATCACATAAAATGAGAGGACATCTTTATAAAATGCTCGTCGTTTTAGGTGATTTTACTCTTATAAATGCTCATACTTCCTTTAAATCATCTGTTCTTTCCATTTACGCTAAGAAAATGAGATTAAGAGCAGCCTTGAATACCATTCTTTCATCCAAGATCCGATCTTTTTCATTTCATTTCATTTGTACATGTATACAATGCCTGCCACATTGATGCTATTCAAGAAAACATTTAAAGATGAGAATCAACAAGATAAATACCAAGCAGAAGAAATCCTGATCTCCAACCACCAGTTTTTTCTTTCACTGCTGGTTTTCTGTACATATCGATTGCCCCATCTTTGGTGCAAGTGTCCAGGAGTCCAGTTCCTCTTTCCTGCATATTACAGATCAAGTTCAGTGTCGATTGAATCTAGAGAAGTAAGAGGTTATTGTACTCTGAGCATTTAAAATTGTGGAATGGCACTTACCATGTCTTTTCAACCAAAAAGAATGTAGTCCTATATAATAAAAACAGCTAGTTACTATTGTTTTAGTGAACAGTTATTTAAGCTACTGGCACTCATGCCGGTTCAATAAAAGCAAGGAAGTAGCTAAACAAGTTCGAATAAAATAACAAACAACAATGATAATAACAAGACTACTGGTAAACAATATGAAAATAAAGTGACACTAAGATAAGAATTTCTCTAAAGTATTTTAATCATTGAAAGTTAGAAGAAAGCCTCCATTTAGCTAAATGTGTACTTTTATGATCACATGTTGCATTATTAAATCAGCACTATGGGCACATCAGGTCCACTTAATTCTTACTCCCCCCTTTCCAATAAGCCTCCTTACAAAAAATAAAGTTTTTTGCTGCTTGAGCCAGACAGGAAACAGGATCACGAATTAAGTTTTCTTGATATGCCATCGACGCTCTTGGGTCCTTCTTCTAGAATCCCATGTCAAAGTTTTCCAAACATGAATTCATTACAATCTTGATACTTATCCTAATCTAACACAACAAACAAAATTCAACCACATTTTAAGGCCATCCCACGTTTATTTTTCTGTCATTCATCCATTTTCAGGAAGAGCTGATTGCTCATGATTCATAAAAACAGGCCGAACAAGTCCAATAATAGTATTTTATTTCCCAACAAACAAAGGTACACACAGACAGAAAAGGGAGTTTGCTTTCCTTCTGTTGCTTTGGGAGTGAACAGAGTGTGCTTAATCCTCAATCATATCGATCAGTGAGATGCACTCATTTCCTCCTTGACAGACATGCTAAAGATCAAATCTTTGTAAAGTATAAATGAATCAGTTGTAAAGGGATTTCCACAATGATTATGCTGTATGAAGTATTTCTTAACTTGAAAAACAAAAAAGATAAATAAATAAACAAACAAGCATAAAGAATTATACTGCATGATTGTGTAGATAAAGAACAGGAAGAAGAAAATCATCGCGACTTGACAGACTGCATTTCCATCCATCATTATGCTGCACATGAATTCTTGATTTGAGGATCAAAAAAAGACAAATAAAGTCGAGTGCTAAAGCAAGATTCATGCATAAGAATACAACGAATAAGTAAAAATCCAATTAGACTATGTATCCTGAAATAGTTAAGCAAATTTCATGTCAAAAGATTTGGTTCCACTAACTGCTGAACCAAAGTTGCAATCTTTTTCCCTGTTTGCAAGTCAACAATCGACCCTATAAGCATAAAATACTGGAAAAACTTTAGCTCCAACATATGATGGATTTATATGTATACAAACAACAAAAAGAAGCTCTGCAAATGCGACTTTTAATTCTCCATGAACCTTGGAATCATTGGAAACAGCAGAAATGTCAGTGTTGCTACTGGCCTGCTGTTCTGTCTCCATTTTTCTTGACAATAAGGCTAGAGAGAGAGAGAGAGAGAAATTAAGAACCAGAGGAAAGCAAATACTGGAGATGTTGAGACGTGGGTTCCATGCAAATGCTGGCTTAACGCAGCGGCAGAAAAAACGTTGTACAGAAAGCCACCCTCAATGTTGCTTAGGAATTCATTGCTGAAGATATTAGGACTTACAATCAATTTAAGTTTATCAAATAACTATATTGAATGATAGAAGATTTGCTCGAACCAAATAAATCAAAATTAAGAATGGTATGTTTGGCACCAGAACTGTTCACCAATCAGTATTGCACTTACTATTCATCTTTAAGTTGCTTGTTATATGATATATGCTAAATTTTAGATCCTCGAACTCAATTTAGCATTCTTGCAAGCAAAAATATTGCAACTTTTGGTTATTTGCAGCATCATCAAAACAATTCTTTAAAAAGAATAAGTTACGCTTATTTCAGTCAGTGAAAAAAAAAGTATGCATGATTTTTCCAAGATGACACTTCAGAATTAATTCAAACACAGGAACTTAGGAATTCCGGATCAGGCCCAAGTTTCTTTTATAATTATCCATTTACCCCTCATTCCGCGAAAGATATTGCAATTTTACCCTTCATGTAAGTCAAATACTGAACTCAGCATATACAAAGCAAAACCTTGTGGCTATCTGTCAAACACACTCTCCTCTCCCCTCTCTCTCTCTCTCGCATGGCGTCTTTAATATCCAGTCTGTCTTCCACGATTTCCCGCCTAACCCTTCTTCGCAAGCCCTCACTGCACTTCCCCGTCAAAACTCTCCGAAAATTTGAAGTCGACCGCAAAAGGAGGGGGCCCATATCGCCTTTTCTCCATGTTTCGACTAATTATGATTTTGCCCACTTTTCGTCTTGCCCAAAAGCCAAAAGCATGAACGCATTAGGCCAAGATGAAGAGTTAGTTGTTCTGGGTATTGAAACTAGCTGTGACGACACTGCCGCAGCAGTAGTAAGTCTTGTGTGCGGGACGGGAACATTATAATTTTGCGTAATTATTTGGTGGGCCGGGATTATTTCTGAAATTAATGAGAAAAAGTTTGTGGGTCTTGGTTATTTTGTGAAATGACTTTGGTTCTTTTGAATGTTGACGTGATGATAGGTTCGAAGCAATGGTGAAATTCTTAGCCAAGTTGTGTCTTCTCAGGTATATATTAAAGCATTGGCGTGCGATAGAGTGCTTGCATGCGTGATATTCTGGATTATTATTTTCTCTCTTTCTGGTTCTATTTAGAGTGGAAATTATTATAGTCCTTGGTGGTATTTTGGTTGAATTTTGATCCATTGTCATGGATTTCTTTCCCATTATGCATATATTCTAGTTTAAATATTTTCTCGCGTGATGGCTATTATTGCTTGGCCTTTAGCCATTCATGTTTGAATGCCTTTATTAGATGCTCAACAGACAGTTTTATGTAAAACATAATTTATGAAACTTGAAATATTGAAATAGTTTTACTTTAGTTCTCGTTGACAGCTTAGGAGCTTGAATGCTGCATGGATAATTGAGTAGCACACCTTGTGGGGCTTGGATGCCTTTATTTGTTCTTCTAAATGCCTTCTCAACTAACGCAACAAGTTTCACTGCTACCTAATACTAACCTGATAGGCATTCATGCCAACACTACTCATTTGATCTGTCCGTTATAGTTAATCAGTATGGAAGAGGAAAATTACTGAAATCCCCACGAAGGTTAAGTTACGGGAAAGAAGGAAAAAATATTTTTTAAAGAAGCATAGAAGCAATATGTCATTTAAGAGAGATTCTTTTTGAATTCTGTCCTAATTTATTTTTCCTGCTTTTGTGAATTTTATAAATTTTGTTTATCACAAATTTAGATCATTAAGCCTTTCTAGATTGGGAAAAAAAAGTTTTTGTTCAAATTCTTTTGCTTACATGCTCAATAAACTTGGAGTACTTTTTGGCACAAAAAGGGCATACAGCCCAAGCGCTTGGACGTATACCAGGTACTCCTAGGTGTATGCCCCTAGCATTTCCTAGGTGCTTCTTAAGTGCCCAGCGTCATCCCTTCGAACACACCTTGACCGAATGACTAAAATGGAAAATAAGTGAGAGCATTAGCTTTATTAGATCTTATTTTTTCACCCACATGAAACGAGGTAGGTTTTCGCTCATTTTAATGATTCTTAAAGAGAAGATGTATTGTTCTCTCTCGGTAATCACTGAAGAATGGTTAACAATTTATAATTATCTAACTTAAATGGAGAGTTTTGAGGGTGCGATCATACCGGCACTGATGCACTGGATCCCGTCAGAACTCCGAAGTTAAGCGTGCTTGGGCGAGAATAGTACTAGGATGGGCGCCCCCTTGGAAGTCCTAGTGTTGCTCCCTTCTTTAAAGAAAAATGATGAGTTTTGTGTCTGTAATTTACCATGTGTTCTAGCAGAGCATATTTTCTAGTTCAACGAGCGCACGTGGTACCTGTGTCTCACACGCAAGCATGCATCACGGGTACTTGTGTATTAATAAAAGTATACTGCCGTTCATGGACTTAGATCTTGATGATCTGATACAGCTGGTTATACAACTGTACCTGTCTTGAATTTTCAGTAGAAATTAAGTACACAGCTGTCATGTCAAATCCTTTTTAATTGATGGTCAATTCTTAATAATTAGTTATTTTTTCTGCTGATTCTATCTGAGGATACTTTTGTCTGAGCATCTTTTCATTTTCAGATCAAGTCTTTCAATTGCATAGCAACCTTGGTTGCCGGTTCTACTTTTTATGCCATGTACAGATATTAAGTTTTATAACTTATGTAGATAATCTTGTTACACTGCTTGCCAAGCATGATATACAGAATCTGTATAATCATGTCATTTGCTTATCTTTTATCCTGTTTCACTCCATCAAGGCAGATCTGCTTGTCCGGTATGGAGGAGTGGCTCCTAAAATGGCAGAGGAAGCACATTCGCTAGTGATTGATCAGGTCATAAACTTGCTTGCTTGATAGCACCCTTCTATTTATTTCCTTAATTTACTTCATTAATCTCTCTCTTTCGACTGAGGGTCTTTACTACATTTCAGAATTTTCTGTCAATAGTTGCATTTCATTTTAACTATTATTTCAACTTCTATTTTTTCATCAAGGATGTTCTCCTGCATGCCCATGGCAAGAATGAGATGTCAAGCTCAGCTAAACTCAGAAAAACATTGTTCCTTCCTTGTATTGGATTGCATATCCTATTCAGTATTCTGACATATTCATTGAAACATGGTCAGCTAAGAAATGTTTGAATATTGTCAATCATGTTATGTATGTGTTCTTTCATCTAATGCAGTTTTGTTAATTGCAATCATATCTTATTAGTGCCTGATCATAATTAAAAAAGTTACCCGCTCCATATTTTGGTAATGTACATACACAGATGGCTGTTGCTTATATACTTGTTAGAAGTCTCAGTTATTTGCTGCTATATGATACTCTAGTGGTAATTATCTAGAAATGCACCATGCTAAGTCCCTTCCCTGGATTCCCTCAGCTGAAAATGTGATGAATATCATTCACTTACAAATAACTTCTGAACGTTGACTGTCATGCCTGCATTTCGGGGGAGAATGGTAGCGGTGAGAAAATTATAACTGTGTCAATCGTTGTGTTCTTATGTTTGTTGACCTCTAACCTATAAGATGTGCTCTGTCGCAGGTAGTGCAGGAGGCTCTTGATAAAGCTAAAGTAACTGAGGAGGATCTTTCTGCAGTTGCTGTTACAATTGGTCCTGGGTTAAGCCTTTGTCTACGTGGTATTTATTGCAGAGCCTTCTGTTTCTGCTTATCTTTCTTTCATTGGTTTTTGTTTTGCTTTATGCTGTATCTTGAGCATTATTCTAGTTCATGGATTAAAGGGTAAAGAAATGTGGTCTTTGCATCTTTAGTATTACTACAAGTTGCATCTTGAGTTGGATATACAGGTGTAATAGTCAAAGTATGTTCTTTTTGTTTTGGCAATCTTTTGAGTTATAGAAACATTTTTGTTTTGGTATATTGGTTCTGTTCTTAATTTTGTCTATATTGTCTATATTATGCTACAGGTGCCTAAGGTAGTTTAAAATACAGGAGCAGCCACATTATGACACTTCATTTTGGTTGCTGCAACCTTGTGGATTATAACACAATTGTTGAGAGAAAAAGGCCCTTATACTCTTCTTATTGCGTTTCATGCAGTTGGTGTGAGAAAAGCACGGAAAGTAGCTGGTACTTATGCTTTACCCATTGTTGGTGTCCATCACATGGAAGCTCATGCTTTGGTAGCAAGGTAATGATGAATTTTCGTGAAAATTGTTAATAGTTTAAACAAAAAAAATTGAATGTATTGATCTGTTCATTAATATGAACTTACTGATTTTAACAAAATTCGTCACTTATTTATTTTATTTTCCCCCTTCAAAATCAAGCCATGGGGCGTTGACTAAAGTTAAAATCCACATAGGGGCTAGAAGCTGTTCTACAAAGGCGTACTGTGGTTTCATCATAATTTTAGTTTAGGCCCGATTTTACATATTTGAAAGTGATGAATCTGCAGTGGATTTGTTGTTGGAGAGAAATCTTTTTATTTTATGCAACCCAACAATGAGAATAAAGCAGTTGATTCTAGATGTACCTTAAGTATAAAATCCAGCCCAAAGTTTACCAGGTGGATGTATAATTTGGAAGTAGGAACTAGAAGGGAAATGCAAAAGATGCAAGTTTCTAACCTATAACAGGCTTATGTCATGTTGAAGAGTTAACATGTTGCTTTCATCTAGGTTAGTGGAAAGAGAGTTACAGTTTCCTTTCATCGCCTTGCTTATCTCAGGTATGATTGCCACTGCAGTAAAAAGTTTCTCGTTTGATTTTATACTCAAATTAGTTGCATGGATCACAAGTGAGAGACATACAAAAAGTTCCAGAAAAAGTGTCGGATTATTATTGTTTTATACCATTTCTTGAATTCTATTCTAAGCATCTTGAAACTACTTGCAATGACTACTTCATCTAGGCTTTCCACAGTAGCATTCTTTTGCATGCTTATGGCTACGAAGATTAACATTTATATTTAACCTGTTTACTTAGGAGGCCATAATCTTCTTATTCTTGCTCGTGATGTTGGCCATTATATACAACTTGGGACCACAATAGATGATGCAATTGGAGAGGCATATGACAAGACAGCAAAATGGCTTGGTCTTGATATGAGGAAAAGCGGAGGCCCTGCTGTTGAGGAGCTGGCTCGAGAGGGTGATGAAAACTTTGTCAAATTTAAGGTTAGTATATTCTGAACTTCTCTCTGATTTTGATCATGTTGAATTTAAACTTTTTGGACAACGAGGTTAATGTTGTGATATCCCACAGGTCCCTATGAAACAGCATAAAGACTGCAACTTCTCATACGCAGGTCTCAAGACTCAAGTGAGGCTGGCAATTGAATCCAAAAATATGTAATTATCTCTTATGCCATTTGTTTTTCCATATATTATTTTGCTGCTTAACTTTCCTGGCCATTGTCAAGTTTTTATCTTTGAATACATTTGCGTATGACCATCTTTGTTGCTTTTATTTTTACCTGTATTATATAGATGTTTCTTGTGGCATGAATAACTATGTTAGCACCCTCTGTCATGAGAAAATCAAGTAGAATTTTAGATGAAACTGGATATCCATTTTCCATGAATTATCAAGTCTGGAATTAGATTCCTTAAAGATATGTATATTGGTTGTTTTCATAGCTCATCTGTAGATGAGAAATATACACACTTTAGGTCTCTTATGTAGTATTAGAAATGGTGGTGTTGCATTATTGGCTGGTTAACATTTAGGACTTTTTCCCTAATAATAACCACATCAATTAAGAGAATTCCAGTAGTAGCTCCTTGTAAACTATATTTGCTTAGTCATCTCACTGTTCATCTCGGACTTGCAACACTGAAGGCTCTGATTGGTGGCGATATATTTTATGATTCTCTTCCCATCTTCATTTGTAACTGAATCATGCATGAGTTGTTTCACCAATAGAGCATGCTCAAAATTTCCAGTCTGAAAGTAACCTCATTTTGGAAATTATAGATTTTAGTGCTTTAAATCTCCCTTATGCTAATTTTAAAATGAAGCCCCGTCTGATAAGAATATCACGTTGATTATCAAGTAAAAGTTGTTAACCAACCAAACTTCCTTGTTTAGACCTTGATAATTGCTAACCTTTTGTTGGCCCTTTGCAGCGATGCTTCAATCCCCATTGCCTCAGCTAGTAGTGAAGACAGAAGAGCTCGGGCTGATATTGCTGCTTCTTTCCAGGTAATTGAGTCTCTGATGCTTTTCTCATTGCCTCCTTCTCAGTGTTGCGATACTTAACCTACATAACGCCATCTATATTTACCTGAAAGATTCACAAACATGCCTCATGCAGCGAGTTGCAGTATTGCATTTAGAAGAAAAGTGTGAACGAGCAGTTGAATGGGCAATGAAGATGGAGCCTTCTATTAAGCATTTGGTCTGTAAAATACATCACTACCGGTCTTAGTCCCCTCACATTACATGGAGGGCTCAATTTTCTTGTATTTTTACTTCCCTTCCTCAATATTATTTTCCATTACATCTAAGCAATATTGTATCTTGTACAGGTGGTATCTGGAGGTGTTGCATCTAATCAGTATGTCAGGTCTCGGCTTAATAAGATAGTGGAAAAGCACGCACTGCAACTTGTTTGCCCTCCTCCCAGCCTCTGTACTGACAATGGTAAGACAAGTCTTCCGAGAGTATTTTTTTCTCATTCCATGCCATGCCCGTCTGCTACGGTGCTACCCCATGCTGTCCTATTCAAAAAGATTTGTTAATTTACACAAACTTCAATCTTGTAATAGATCGATCAAAGATTTTATTAAAGAAGGAAGCTACTTTGTAAAAGCACAATGATACGACTAGATAACTGCTCCAGTCTGCTTCCTGAACATGAACTTGGAGTAGAGTCTAATAGTTGCTCCCCCAGCGTGGTAACATAAAATAAACTGTGTTTTCACGGTGAATAAATTTGCAGTTTTCAGTTCTGGACAACTATATACATTTGAAAGGAAAGTCTGCTAAGTGCTATTCCTGTTATAATAAAAATAAAATCTCCTGTAACATTCTTACACACTTGCATTTACGAAAGGTGTAATGATTGCTTGGACCGGCATTGAGCATTTCCAGATGGGAAGATATGATCCTCCGCCACCTGCATGTGAACCTGAGGATGCCATGGTTCGATCTTTTACTTTTCATGTAGTCGGAAGTTTAATTTGCTTGATATTACTTTTATTTTGCAACAAATTTGACCTCTTTTAAACTTTCTTGAGCTCTGCTCTTGAGTTAAATCCAAGATGATATATCTGCAATGTTGGATTTCTTGAAATCGACCCTGTGTAGTTGTTGTCTACTTATGTTGTATAGAGCCTCACTGTTTGATCTTATGAATCAGCTTGATCTTCGACCAAGATGGCCGTTGGGCGAAGAGTATGCTGAAGGAAAAAGTGAAGCTCGATCATTGAAAACGGCTAGGGTTCATCCATCACTAACCTCTCTCATTCAAGCATCCACACAAAAAACGTCTTAAAGAAAAGCTCAGAGCTCGCCTTTCCAATGGCATATGGGGGAAGACTTGATCTTTTGTTCCCAAATTAAGCCAGCATTTTTTAATCAAATATCAAATGCATGCTTTAGTATGGATGAAACATAGGGCCATTGTAAAACAGCGAACAGGATTTTGCTATTTGTGGATAACTAATGCTTTATACGTGGAAGCTTATTTGTAGACTGTAGAGTTGCAGGGGGTAATTTAATTGGTTTGATTTCCATCACCCCTTTTCCTTTAAAAAACTGTAGAGTTTCTGTACGGATATTTTCTTTCTGAAATACATTGCTATAATTTATATCTTCTAATTTAAGTTTTATTTTTAAAAAGGTTTGCTATTTCAATTAAGATAGCATCTGCTATTACAAATTTTATCAACTACTATTTTCTAGAGATGAAAATATAAAGATATTGAAATTTTATATTTGCATTCTCGGTTAAAAGATGGATATTTTAAATTTCAAATCTCCAATAACATATATTTAAAATATTTAATATTAATTTTAATTATGTTTCATTGAATATTAATTGATTTTAAATTCTTTTGATATCTAGTCATTTTGAAATGTAAATTGAAATGAAATGGAAGTTTGTGTTTTGGTAGGAACAGAGGATTATTTAGCCCCACATAAATTAAAAGTTTTACTTACAAACTCAGCATGGAGCTCAGGGACAAATACCGCAAACCTCGGGGACTAAATCGATAGACATATTTGTTTTCTATGACCCCTAGAATTCCCATATTATACGAACTACCCCATTTCCAGAATCTGACAAATTTTCGATTTCAGCTCGAAAAGGAGGCAAACAACCAGAGCCCGCGAAACACACACAACACGCACACTTAATGTGAGAATGGAGGTCTCGACTCTACCCATTTCTGCATCACATAGAGGAAAGCTGATATCGTCAGGCTACACGTCTCTCTCCTCTTTATCCTCCGTGTCTCCTTCCCGTTTAGCTCAAGGTATGCGCGCATTTACGTGTCTTGTTTGTCTATATACTATGTGCATAAACTTCAGTGCAATTCTTTTGCACTGTACTTTGAGAGAGTTTCGGTCTTGTAATATTCCTTCAAGTTTGTACTGTTGCTGTTTATTATACTGTATGTCGGAATTTTTTTATTACGATGTTGATTTTTTGTAATTGGTTGAGTAGATTTGAAGATTTCGGAAAATGAAGCGGTGGAGATTTTGAAAGTTGTATCGCGAAGGAGTGGGTCAGAAAAAATTGAGAACGGAAATCATGCTATTATGAATGGTAAAATTAAGTTGATTTTTCTTTGTTTATTGGCGTGCCGTTCTGGTATAAAATTGACTGATGAAGCTATGTTTAATTTTAAAAATTTGGTTATATATATATATATATATATGTTGCTTTAGATTTTCTCGATCATCAGGCTTTTACCAAGTTATTGGAAACTTCTAGCCTTACTTTTACTGATAATGCAAGAATCATTGTTTAGTGCTGCTGAACAGCCTGAATTCTGGGCTGAGGTTTTTGATTTTTGGCAAAATGATGTTTGTAAATGTTAATGTTAGCAGCACACTTTATAGTTATGGATCTCCTGAGGGAGAAAAAACAATAAGTATATCACCATTTACCCTTTCTAATTTCACATACAATTGCTAATAATCAGCTGGTGAGCAGTTTTTTGCTAAGAGATAAAGTTCTCTGTCCTAATTGGTTAGGAGTTACTATTATTGTGGGAATTATATGGTGGTTATTCGTGTAACTTTTTTCACATTTAATTTCTGATGCTTGCAAGGAATCTGGAATCTATATCATGATGTGCCAACTTGAAAAAGATAATACATGTTCAGGAACCCTGGTCTATTAAGGTACCAAAAGCTCCATAGGAAGCATAGAGCAGTAGACAAAGTAGATTATATCACTTTTTGCTGTTCTGCTATTCACAGATGGATGCTTTCTTATTATTGTCTCAGGAATAAGTTGAATATGTAGTTGAATCTTATGGGACTAGTACATGTAGCTTTTTTTGTTTATGCTACACAACTCTAGATTTATTACATATGAACATCTAAATCCAACTTTGTGATTATAAAACATTGTTTAAGCAGTTAAGTTGTTAGTATCGTCATGCTGATCCAAATGGCATATTTTTACATGGGAAATATGGAAGCTGTTTGCTGTGTTCACTGCAATACCCTTCTTAAGCTTCTCCTGCTGGGATTGTTGCAGTGCAGTTTCAGTGTTCATTTATGTTCAATAAATCTTTTCTTCTATCCTAAATGTTTGGCAGAGTATTTATTGTCCAAAAAGTAATTATATTCCTGACAGAAGCCTGAAAATGCAGCAGCTAGTGGTTCCCCTCTTTCCTCTTTTACCTCATTTGAGGTCAGCCCATAGCATAACTGTGCTGTTGAGAAAGTCTTGAAGCAATTTTGGATCATTAAGATTTCACAAATCATTTTGTCTAGGAGCACAGACTGCCTGGGATATGCTGCATGAGGAGGAATCTTCTGTATGCATCACTACATCTTGCTCAGATTTGGATGTAATACTAGGTGGAGGAATTCACTGTAAAGAAGTAACTGAGATTGGTCAGTCGCAGACATTTTTATGCCCCAAGTAACTATGTGCACCCATATTGTATTTACTTTCAATTTTCTGTATATTCTTACTAGAGTTCTGGTCGTGATTTAATTAGGTGGAGTGCCTGGCATTGGGAAAACGCAACTTGGGTGAGGATGATACCAATCTACTATTTCTGTGTTCAAATTGATAATTCACCAACTATATTCAACCTAACATTCAATGGATATGTATAGGATTCAACTTGCTGTAAATGTCCAAATTCCATCTGGTTATGGCGGCCTTGGAGGGAAAGCAATTTATATAGGTATTTACAGGCAGGATATATTCAGTAGCTGGCTTTTCTGCATATGAAATTGCTGTTATCTCCTTAATGTGAAGCTCAAAGCATTGTATTTTTTGATGTTCAGATACAGAAGGCAGTTTTATGGTGGAACGTGCTTTACAAATTGCAGAGGCATGTGCTCAGGATATGCTAGAATACGATAACTTGCTGAGGAAGGATTCCCAAGCGTGTAGAGTAATTAAACAGCCAAAAGCTTTCCTTGAAAATATATTCTACTTCCGTGTATGCACTTATACAGAGCAAATTGCAGTGATAAATTACTTGGAGAAGTTTATCTCTGAGCAGAAGGACGTGAGTAGAGCAATTCATGGTGGTTCAACTTGTGGCCTTCAACAATTTTTTGGTTAGAGGCTTCATGGGTTTTACAGCTTTGAAATGTTGTTTTTTCTCACAGGTTAAGGTTGTGATTGTTGACAGCATTACTTTCCACTTCCGTCAAGATTTTGAGGACATGGCTCTTAGGACTCGGCTACTTGGTGGAATGGCCTTAAAACTGATGAAACTTGCAAAACAGTTCAAATTGGCAGTAAGGAATGCTTTCATCGTGCAAGAAACGCTTCTACTTTCTACTCCTTTTTGCCTCACCATGTTGTTAACAATTTATCGAAGTTCTCCGTCAGGATATGCTCAATTTTGTGTTCACGCAAAAACTTCTGCAGGTAGTCCTGTTAAATCAAGTAACCACAAAGTACAAAGAAGGTTCATTCCAGTTAACTCTCGCTCTTGGTAAATACTCCACTTGTCCTCATCTTTACATGGTCCCCCTTCTGTTTGCTTTAGATTTACGAAGTTATTTGAGGTTTTCATGGGGTGCGAGGAAGCTTTATAGAACTTAAACAACAGATATACGATTTCTAACTTGGAAACCATGCTCAACAGGTGACAGTTGGTCACATGCTTCTACAAACCGGATCATATTGCACTGGAATGGCGATGAGAGGTATGCATACCTCGATAAATCACCTTCTCTGCAATCAGCATCAGCTCCATATGCTGTGACAGGCAAAGGCATCCGAAATGCAGCTCCAAACTGTAAAAGAGTTAAGTTAATGTAGGCATTCGCTTAGAGAACGAGCAGCAGACATTCTTTCTCTTGGATGAGGTGATCAAGGAAGACCTTGCCTTTAACTGGTTATCGCAACCTAGAATGGTTGCTAATTATTTGACGCATGCTTTTCAGGGTAAAGCATTTGGTCTTTCTATACATCCCTTCTCTTAGACTTGTTTCACTAGTAAATGTGCTTATAGATATGCTTATGCATCCTGTTTTAAGTTGTTAAAAGCTTCCATATGTGAGTGGTAGTCTAGTAGTTGCTATTATGCAAGTAAACTGCTTATTGACAAAATATTCCATGAGCGATGGATTCTGCCACTCTAACTTGGAGATCTTGTATAATCTTGGATTTCACTCTGCATTCCTGGTTTCTTCAGCCCATTTTTGTCTTTCTCCACGCCCAACCACAAAAAAACAACTCTTGCTGTTTACTGAAATTCACTCCAATAATAGCCACATGGATACTGGTAAAAAAAAAAAAAAAAATGAGTTTCTCCAAATAGTGATGTTTGTGGATCGTCATTCCTCAATGGTGCTACTCTTCTATAAATGTCTATTTCTTTAGAAAAAAGAATAGGCCAGACAGTGACTCTACCATAAATTGTTACTCCATTAGTTTCTATTTCAGTAAATTTTGCTAGTCAAAACCAACCGGTCAACAAATCAATGGAAATGGGTGTAAGATCAACTGTGATATATATATATATATATATATATATAAGTTTTGATTGAGATTTAGCTTTATGACCATCCATCCATCCAATCAAACTAGAAAAAATGGGCATCTAAGTTTACACATGAATCGTTGCGTTCTAAGTTCAAACCAAATGCTGCTGCCCTTTCAACTTTGATTTCACCTACCTCCGTTTGGTTGCGTACGTTAATAAAATAATACTGATTAAGGAATAAACAAATGAGGAGAAAACAAAATTGACTGCCTACCCATTTTGTTATGTTGCGCCCATCAATGCAGAATTAGGAATTTTGCTGGCGGAAGTTGTTACATTATTTATTTTGTTTTAGTTGAATTATTTATGATATAAAAGATAGTATAAGATTGTTTTTGACAAACTTAGAATTAAGAAATAATAGAGCATTTAAATTACTACAATATAAATATAACAGTATAAATTAGGACGATTATTAATAAAAAAAAAAAATACTTGTAGTTATGTCATAAATTATACATTGTAGTGTTGAAGTATTCCTAACTGAATAAGTGTTATGTCGAATTTGAAACTGAACATAAATTCAAATGCACTGTTTGAGATTATAATATTTGTTTGGTATGAAGAATGTGGTTAAAACACGAAATAGCACAACTTATATTTTCTCTAATTATTTATTACAATAATTTTAGTAAAGACTCTCAATAATTTGTCAGCCTCGGCTGCCAACACAGACAGCCGTTCTTTCCTAAAAACAAAAGTAGAAAAAGAAAGAAAACAGGAAATCTTACATCAAACCTTCATGTATGCGCAATTCAACTTAGGCGAGATACCTTGAATAAAATGAATTGTACAAATTAATAAATTATTTACTTGGAGCGATGAAGGCTTGATATTAATTACTGTTCAACCTTAATGATCCAATCCACCTTAAGAGATGGATTGAGTTATTTAACCCAATAGACTCAATTCGACCCTTCTTCCCCACCGCCCTCATCCCCCCTTACCTCTTTCTCATCCTCCTTACTTCCACTTTTTGTGGCTCCCCCTCCCTTTTTCCTCCTCTAACACCTCCTGCCTTCTTCTAGGGCCCTGTCAATCCCCCTTCATCCTTCTCCGCCCCTCAGCTTCTTCCCATCTCTGCCCTGTAATTCTCTTTTCTCGCGTGTTATTTTCGATGTCTACTGTAAAGAAGTTCTCTTCTTCCTCAAAAGAGGGTTTTTGCAAGATTTGTAATAATTTTGCATAGATACTTTTAATAATTTGAAATAATCAATTTTTATAATTTTAGATGTATATAATAAATTACTAGTAATTCTTCTATACATATAAGTAAACATAATTGATAATTTTCATAAAAAGTTATCAATTCAAAGAAATTGTTGATAATTAAAATTGAATTTTTTTAGCATAATAATTGATTGTATTCCTGAAACAATTCATGTCACAAAGTAATGGGCGTTCAAAAGTTAAAGATGGGTAGAAGCAAATATAGCTTTAGGAGCAAACAATGAGGCAAGAGCCCCGCAGCCACTACCCCTTTCTCTCTCTCAAAAGCTCACCAACCCCAACCCCACCCATATAACCAAATAAACAAACACACATAGTAAACATCACCAAAACTTTACTAACTTTGCCATTTCCTCATAAAAAAATTTAAGCTACTCTACTCACTGTTCACAATTTTTTTAATTTTATATTTATAACAGTAAGTAATGGAGAATACCAAATGTTTTACGTATTTATTATAAATCATCATTGTATTTTATTATGTGAGATTATAAATAAAAATTGAGTAGAGTAGACCATTTGGTATATGTATTGATGATAAATATAGGTTGAAAATCAAAAGGATATATAATAAAAAATTTCAAATCCTCACCTCATATTTCCTTTTATTATCTTCTTCCCCCCTCCTCTCTCTCTTCTCATTCACTTCCCAGTTCCACCAACACCAAACACCAGACCACACCATGGCTTCTTCTTCCTCCCTCACTCTCTCCCAGGCCATCCTCTCTCGCTCCACCGCCCCGCGCCATGCCTCCTCTCATCCCCCTCTCTCTATCCCTTCCTTCTCCGCTCTCAAATCCACTTCCTCTTCCGCCGCTGTTTCTGTTTCCCGCCGCCGCAGCACCCCCGCTGTCACCCGCCTCCCAGTCCGCGCCTCCGCTGCCGTCGAGACGCTCGAGAAAACAACTGACACTGAGCTCGTTGAGAAATCCATCAACACTATTAGGTTCTTGTCAATTGACGCCGTAGAGAAGGCCAATTCCGGCCACCCTGGTCTGCCTATGGGCTGCGCGCCGATGGGTCACATATTGTACGATGAGGTGATGAAGTACAATCCTAAGAATCCCTATTGGTTTAACCGTGACCGCTTTGTGCTCTCCGCTGGACACGGGTGTATGCTACAGTACGCACTTCTTCACCTAGCCGGATACGATGCCGTCAAGGTCGAATCTTTCTTTTATAATTTATTTCTCAGCTCATTCTCAACTTGTTTTCATTAGCAGATACATGACATGCCATCTGCTCTTCCAGGTGGTAATTTACGCGGTTTTATTTTATTTTATTTTTTTAATCAGAGATGGAAAATGGAGTTGATTTTTAGATATTTGGGTTGGTGATATAATTTCTTGGTGGATCTGGGTTTCTACAATTTTTTTGGATAACCCTTAGTTATTCAAGAACTGGTTTTCTGACAAATTTGTTGAAATTTGATTTCTGAGGTTAACTGACCTTGCCGATAACTTAGTTTTTCGGATTGAGAAAAAAATTTCGTTTATTCATTTGTTTGGATTTGTTTTATACTGAAAATTTCACTGTGTTTTGGTTTGTAATGCTCCGGTAGTACTTTTATTTATTAGTGGATAAATGTTTTTTTTTTCTTTTTTTGGTTGTAAAGCTTGTTTGGTAGATATTTCAGTAGCCTTATGAGCATTTCATGTCTTGTTAGCTGATGCATTATACTGTACAGGAAGAGGATTTGAAGAGTTTCCGTCAATGGGGAAGCAGGACCCCAGGTCATCCCGAGAACTTTGAGACACCTGGTGTCGAAGTCACCACTGGTTAGAATCAAGTCTTGAAATTTCTTTTTATTTGACCGCCAAGATCTCTAGATCTGATACTAATTTCCACATTTTCTTTTGTATAGGCCCTCTTGGTCAAGGTATTGCCAATGCTGTTGGCCTGGCACTTGCAGAGAAGCATTTGGCTGCACGATACAACAAACCAGATAACGAGATAGTTGACCACTACACGTAAAGAACTGATTTACTCAAATCTCTTGATTTGTGTTCTTCAATCAAGGATTAAATCCCTGATTGATATGTTTGACCAATGGCATTGCCTTGTATACAGATATGTTATCCTTGGAGATGGCTGCCAAATGGAGGGTATTTCTAATGAAGCCTGCTCCCTCGCTGGACACTGGGGACTTGGAAAGCTGATTGCATTTTATGACGACAATCACATCTCCATTGATGGTGACACAGAAATTGCTTTTACTGAGAGTGTTGACACCCGTTTTGAGGCTCTTGGTTGGCATGTAATCTGGGTGAAGAATGGTAACACTGGTTATGATGAAATTCGCGCTGCCATCAAGGAAGCAAAGGCTGTGAAAGACAAGCCCACTCTGATCAAGGTCAGATATTTTTCATACATAGCACAACTGAAAGTGACATCAAGAAAGAATCGGTCAAAAGAATTTCTCTTAATTTCTGCACATATTTTACATTTTGTGCTTGAATTTCTTTGGAGGTTCGTTGAAGGCAAAATTGTTCTTTTGCTGATTAGTTTTCTCTTCTTTTCCTCTGAGCAGGTTACTACAACCATCGGCTTTGGTTCCCCCAACAAGGCAAACTCGTACAGTGTGCATGGAAGTGCATTAGGTGCCAAGGAAGTTGAGGCCACCAGGAAGAACCTTGGATGGCCATTTGAGCCTTTCCACGTGCCTGAGGATGTGAAGAAGTGAGCATCTCTTTTCTTACTTACCAGAATAGCATTATTATATTTCTTTTAACTAATCCTAGAGATATTGCATATTCTTTGTGGCAGCCATTGGAGCCGACATGCGTCTGAGGGGGCTGCTTATGAAGCTGAATGGAATGCTAGGTTTGCTGAATATGAGAAGAAGTATCCAGAGGAAGCTGCTGAGCTGAAATCTATCTTCACTGGTGAACTCCCAGCTGGTTGGGAGAAGGCTCTTCCTGTGAGTGATTTGTTGCTAGTTCTTTTTATTCTTGTTCACGACATTTAATGACATTTTTTAATGCCGCTGGTGTATACTTGTTAACGACATTTTTTTACTCTTCAAAGTGTGTCAAACCTTGCTCCTTGCTTGCAATTGAATTTCTGCTGAGGATTTGCGTTTGTGAAATATGTTTCTGACTTCTATATTATCTTGCTCAGACATACACTCCGGAGAGCCCAGGTGACGCCACCAGAAATCTATCTCAGCAAAATCTCAATGCGCTTGCAAAGGTTCTCCCTGGTCTGCTTGGTGGCAGTGCTGATCTTGCTTCCTCCAACATGACCCTTTTGAAAATGTTTGGCGACTTCCAAAAGAACACACCAGAAGAGCGTAATGTTAGGTTTGGTGTCCGTGAACATGGTATGGGAGCCATCTGTAATGGGATTGCCCTTCACAGCCCTGGCTTCATTCCCTATTGTGCAACCTTCTTTGTGTTCACTGACTATATGAGAGCTGCCATGAGGATCTCTGCCTTGTCTGAAGCTGGAGTTATCTATGTCATGACCCACGACTCTATTGGTCTAGGAGAAGATGGACCTACACATCAGCCCATTGAGCATTTAGCAAGTTTCCGAGCAATGCCCAACATATTGATGCTCCGTCCGGCTGATGGCAATGAGACCGCAGGTTCATACAAGGTGGCCGTGCTCAACAGAAAGAGACCCTCAGTCCTTGCCCTTTCTCGACAAAAGCTGCCTCAACTTCCTGGGACCTCCATTGAAGGTGTAGAAAAGGGTGGCTATACCATATCAGACAATTCATCTGGTAACAAGCCTGATGTTATTTTGATTGGAACTGGTTCAGAGTTGGAAATTGCAGCAAAGGCTGCTGATGAACTCAGAAAGGAAGGCAAGGCGGTTAGAGTGGTCTCCTTTGTTTCTTGGGAGCTCTTTGATGAGCAATCTGATGAGTACAAGGAAAGTGTTCTGCCAGCAGCTGTAACAGCTAGGGTTAGCATTGAGGCTGGATCAACATTTGGGTGGGAGAAGATTGTTGGAGCTAAAGGAAAGGCCATCGGAATTGACCGCTTTGGTGCTAGTGCACCTGCAGGAAAAATATACAAGGAGTTCGGCATCACAGCTGAAGCTGTCATAGCCGCAGCCAAAGAATTATGTTAAGCTTTGGTAATTTTGAGCTTCTTGGTTGCTTGTGAGAAATTTGGAGTTGGTTAAATCATACTGAAAGCACAAAAAAAAAGGGCCATTGTTCTTGGTAGTCCAGTTGAGAATTCCTAATAAAGAAGTCAAAATTTTAATCTCTTGTTTCTTTTTGTGTTCCTGAAATTGAGAAGCAGCTTTTGCAGCCTAAATGTGATCAGGAGAGATTAGGCATATGAATCCTCCTGAATTTGTACACTTGAACATCATCTTGATTTTGTAACTCATATGTGCTTTTGATTTGTTACAAGGTTGGTTCTTGTCACAATTTCCACCAACCGATGACGAAAAAGTTGTTTCTACAGCTCACATAAGAGATATTTTAGAACACATTATCATGGATTAGATTATGAATTGGAGCCACTGAATTGAAGAAAGAGGTAGGGTAACCCTAATCTGTTGAAGAAAACTGAGGGCCTTCCAAGCAATAGAAATGTAGGGCCATGAATCCATCCATCTATTGCTATATGTGGTTGTTGAAGGAGGTGTGTTATGTGTGGTGAGTTGAGAGTTTGAGGTCAGAGCTTGGGCTATCCACATTATCTCCTATTCCCACTCCTCTGCATTGTGTTCATTACCTTAAGGTAAGGGATCAAACTCAACATATTTGTCTGAATTCTTTCAATATTTGGACCTTATTACACGTTGAAAGCTATGGTTTCAATTATTTTTATGTCCTGTGGAGGACCACTGTGACATGGAATAACCCTCCAACTTTAGCATATTCTCTCTTTCTCTCTCTCGACATATGACAATTTCAAATAATTCATGACACAATTTGTACTTGAGTTATTAAGATCGGTGAACTAGCTAGGTATTGAAGCTTCACAATTAATAATCGTTTGAGTTCCAATAATTGTACTTGATTTGCAAATTCTTTTATTACAAATTCATATTCAATATTAATATTTTGTATACATACGTTGCTGCATAAAATCAAGTTCATTTATACTTTTGAATAAACATCTTTGTATACATAACTTGTATATATAAAGTAAACACAAGATGCACTACTAAATTCGCAATAATAAATTTGATTTGCCTTCTTTTATGTACTAAGTATTGTTTTTATTGGTTGTGTTTCAATCATAACATTAATTAATGGAGGCGAAGAACATTGACGTGAAGGCATCCCGCATCAAATCTACCACCCTTCCCATCTTACAACCTTAGTCTTCTCATGAGTTGTATTGCTGTAATGCTATATATGTATAATGTATTATCAGGAAACTAGTAAAACTCTTTTGTTTTGAAATTTTAGGGACCATTTGATGCTGATTTAGGCTCATATATAGTTGATGAAAACCATATGCCACATTTTCCATCAATAAAAACAAAAATTTCCAACCAAAAAACAGGAATATGACAAATAATTTATCAAAACATACAAATTTAAATTTCTAGTGGATTTAATAGTTTCATAAAGTCTTGAAAGCAACATCTAATTTGAGAAATTCTTGCACTAACAAACATCCGCAATAAAAAGAAAAGGGATAATTCTATCTACACTCTTTTGATTTGTGGTTTATATATATAAGTAATTCCTACCTTTTAAAAAAAATATTCATACACTCACTAGAAGCGTCAACATCATTTACATAAATCATCCTTACTTTATTAAAAATTACACATGCATGCCAAAAATGTCAGTATAATGAAATAAATTATTCTTGTTTTTTTACTGTCACGGGTAATTTTTATAATTATACAAAAAATAAAAATAAATTATACAAATAAACTATAAATGAGAAAGCGTAAATAGTTATCCCAAAATAAAATCAGCAGATGCATATCATTATTATAGCAGTATTGATGAAGTAAGAATACGTATTATTCACGTTGAAGCAGCTTTGTTTTTATTTTCTTTCTGCAAGAATGAAGAAAAGCCCATCACTCCTAAGTCCATGTCCAATTGTCCATGCCAATAAACAGATCCACTGTTGCAGCTACCAACATTGCGGTGGTTGGTGGCCGTAGTTGGTGGCTGTGGTTGGTGGCTACGAATTACAATCAAACTTCAATTTTCAAGACAAAAATAAAGTTAAATACTAAAAGAAACTAATAATGATGCAGGGTCCTACTTATTTAATCAACATACCTAACCAAATTATTATGAGCATAATTAAGTTTACTTTTTTTATTTTGGTTACATTTTTTGTGTGTTAGAATTTATAATAGGGTTTAGGGAATATAACGTGAGTTTTGAGAGCAATGTATGATTTGAAATAATAATTTTAAAGATGATACGAATATTAAAAAAGTAACACAAAATTTCGATATATTATTATTTGAATTATTGAAAAAGAATATAGTGTATTTTTATTGCGTAATTGAAAACGTGGATTGTTATATTATGATAAAATATGTAGTTTTTTATAATATTTTTAATTGATAAGTTGTATTAATATTTGGCAACCTAAAAAACATTGGGAAAGGAAGTGGTTGGTGAGCTGAGTAGAATAGTTCATGTACTACTAGTTAGTGATTCTGACCATAATTTGGCCTGCCAACCGTTCAGCCTTCAAAGTTCAAACCTAACGCCCACTTCAACAAGATTTGGTTGCAGGTTCTTGAATTGCAAAACCTGTAAAAACCCATCAACAAAATCCACCATTTTTCAATCTGAATCGCTGAAACCCATAGAAATGGCGCACGCTAGCACTATGTCGCACAAACTTCACTCACCCAAAATCCCAACCCCTAATGCTAAATCTTCTGCTTCAACTTCGTCTTCCTTTTTTTTGGGCTCCAACAATCTGAAGAACCCATCGAAAAATTCGTGGGTTTTGAATAAAAGTTCGATCTTTACAGTTAGAAAGACGAGTCAATTTAAGGTTTTGGCGTCCGTTGCCACGGCGGAGAAGCCCTCGACCGTGCCGGAGATTGTGCTGCAACCCATCAAAGAAATCTCCGGTACTGTTAAGTTGCCGGGCTCGAAATCACTTTCCAACCGTATTTTGCTTCTTGCTGCTCTCTCTGAGGTAATCTTTACATATGAATATGATTTTTATAAATATGATTTCTTTTATGTGTTTTCTAATGTCTAGATGTATGCATTGTGATTAAGGAGGTTTCGTCTTGGGATTGTGCGATGATTGGCAGTTTTTATCTATTGTGATAGTTGAGAATTCAAAGTCTTTGTTTTTATCTATGTTCATTTCTGGATTCAGCTTAAGCAATTGAAAATGGTGAAGTAGAAATTTCTTTGGTACTACTAACTGGGATCACATGGATAAAAGATTTACCGATATTGTACTCTAGGATCTCCTGTGGGTTTAAGTTTCCGGATTCAAGATACCTCTCCAGTTCAATATTATGTAGATATAATTGTGTCTTTGTATTCATATGTGGATATGTAAATATGTTCTGTTACATGCATATGAAGTCTGATCTTGTGGTAGCTTTACTTTTGCTCGTGCTTATACATCTTGTCTTCCATATACAATGCATGTGCAAGTGTTTATGCCTATCTGTGTTAATGTTCAACTAGATAGAGCTCATTGAAGGAGATTTAAGATTCTACGAAAAAGCCAGAAGAGTTTCTTCATAACTCACTTTTTACGGTATTATATTTCCCGTAGCATGCTTGATGCAAGCACAACACCTGTCTTGATTCCCCACCTGGAGTTAATGCCTGAAATGCTAGTGGTTAAAGTTTTGCTCTTTCAGCGAACTGCTAAGCCACTTCCTCATTTGGTCAGTAGCAAACTAAGATTCTTGGGGCTGGGCAAATATGTGACAGAATAGGTTTTAAGAAGATTGGTAATTCCATGAAAAGCACCAGGAAGTTTCAGTAAAGTATAACATCAATGTTTGTAGTCTTTTAAGTATCACCATGCTTTATAGCTTTCACATTGTCCATCTCATCATCTCATTTTCTGTTTATAGTACTTCAGCATTCTCTAGGCCCTATGTCACTGGTTCATTTTTCATGTGTGCTTTTTGCCATATGATAAGGTAACTCTTAACTGCTTTTAGTTAACTTTTCATAAATCTTGAATGTGATCAGTTATTAGGTATTGGGTTTTTTAGCATTTTCCCTGATACTTATTTATGTCGTACACTTGTTTTTTCAGGGGACAACTGTTGTGGACAACTTACTGAGCAGTGATGATATTCATTATATGCTTGGTGCCTTGAAAACACTTGGACTGCATGTGGAAGAAGACAAAGCTAAACAACGGGCAGTAGTGGGAGGCTCTGGTGGTTTATTTCCAGTATCGAAAGAAGCCAAGGATGAAATTCAACTTTTCTTGGGAAATGCAGGAACAGCAATGCGCCCATTAACTGCCGCAGTTGTTGCTGCTGGTGGAAATGCAAGGTACATCGTCAAGCTTTTTAGATCTTATCTTTAGGGTATTCACTTTCTCACAAGTGTATATTTCCCAATTCCCGCCAGATCTCTGAATACTTTTTCTTGAATTCCATTTAAGTTGAAATGTTAGTCTGTGATCTTTAGGGTCCTTCATGAACTGTCATAGAGAGAGGCAAGTTTTTCATTTTGCTTGAGGAACTTGGCTGAATTAAATCATGTTGATTGGTCCACTTGCATGCTAAGATCCTGCCAATTCTTAATGTAGTCTAGTTCTTTAGTGTCTCACAGTTTTATTATTTTTACGGCTTTCAGCTATGTACTTGATGGGGTTCCTCGCATGAGAGAGAGACCCATTGGCGATTTAGTCAGTGGACTTAAGCAGCTTGGTGCAGATGTTGACTGTTTCCTGGGCACAAATTGTCCCCCCGTTCGCATTGTTGGAAAGGGAGGTCTTCCTGGGGGAAAGGTAGCTCTTCCGTTCATTTGATATAACATTTGTGACAATGAACCTGGCTGTGGGATTTATGTATCCCTGCACATTACCATATTCCTGCTCCTGCACTTGTCTTTCTTTTCACTTTTTTTTTTTTTGGTCATATTCTTATGCAGCTTGAATCGCTTTTGCTTCAGGCTTCAAAAGTAGGATACAAAGCTGATATTTCTTTAATAGCCAAGGGAAAATAAAAATAAAGACTAATAAATAAAAACACTGTGACACTAGATTTAGGAGATGGTCATGTGTGAAATCTATGTTGCCCATCCTCCATAAATCCTGCTGAACCAAGAAGCTTCAAATAATTTGTAAAACTGCATTGATAAAAATGTATAAATAATTCAACTTGCTGTTCTAAGTGTTCTTCTTGGAGGCAAGTGGTTTTATATTTTAATTGATGTGCATAAGATTATTGGTCATATTTTGACCCTCTGTTTTTTTGCTGAGGTGACTGGGAAATGATATATGTCTTGTGAAAGTTCAATGAGAATCTACAATTTATTTTTCTCTGCTTTTGCTTACTTTTGGCAGGTGAAGCTCTCTGGATCTGTTAGCAGCCAATACTTGACTGCTCTCCTCATGGCCGCTCCCCTGGCTCTAGGAGATGTTGAAATTGAAATCATTGACAAACTAATTTCTGTTCCTTATGTGGAGATGACACTTAAGTTGATGGAACGCTTTGGTGTCTCTGTAGAGCACAGTGACAGCTGGGACAGATTCTTGGTCCGAGGAGGTCAAAAGTACAAGTGAGTTTGAGTTCCTTTACGCAAGTGTTTAATCAATTTTGAGAAACTGAATTTCATGTGAGTTGAAGAGTTCATTTTTCGTCAGGTCTCCTGGAAACGCTTATGTGGAAGGTGATGCCTCAAGTGCCAGTTACTTTTTGGCTGGTGCGGCTGTTACTGGTGGAACCATCACTGTTGAAGGTTGTGGGACAAGCAGTTTACAGGTGCTTATTGAGTATTATTCTTCAGTTTTTTGTGCTTTCTTATGTTAGTTGGTGTAGTAGAAGTTGTGGAATACTAAGATTGACTTGCCTTTATCCAAGTTATAAAATGAATTTTCCATTTAAGCACTTCAAAATTAATATAATCTCTATCAAACTGCATGGATCTGAACAAATTACTGTTGTTGTCATATGCTTCTATATGCTCATATCGTGATTTCTTATGTTAATTTCATCATATTTTCTCTTTTTAAGGGTGATGTCAAATTTGCCGAGGTTCTCGAGAAAATGGGTGCTGAAGTTACCTGGACTGAGAATAGTGTCACTGTTAAAGGACCTCCTCGTGGTACTTCTGGACGGAAGCATTTGCGTGCAATTGATATCAACATGAACAAAATGCCAGATGTTGCCATGACTCTTGCTGTGGTCGCGCTTTTTGCTGATGGACCCACTGCCATAAGAGATGGTATGGTGCCTTTTCTTTGGGTTATAAATAACTCTATACAAATCTCTTTTGTGACCATCATCAAGATAACAGCGGAAACAACTCCTACAAGGATAATACACATTGATATTTGCACTGCTTTGGATGTTACATTCTTTTGTCGTAAATTGATCTGTTCTCACACCTATTTGCAGTTGCTAGCTGGAGGGTTAAAGAAACTGAGCGGATGATCGCCATATGCACAGAACTGAGAAAGGTTTGTTGCTCCTTTACACGCCTCTCCGTTTCTCAAGCCTTGTCTAGTTTCCGCCTCTTTTTTCATCTGAACAAAACTATGTGCCTCTATTATCACTTTATCCACTCCATTCATATGTGCTAATTTCAGTTGGGAGCGACAGTAGAAGAAGGCCCAGATTACTGTGTAATCACTCCACCAGAGAAATTAAACGTCACAGCCATCGACACATATGACGACCATCGCATGGCCATGGCCTTTTCTCTTGCTGCCTGCGCAGACGTTCCGGTGACAATCAGAGACCCTGGTTGCACCCGTAAAACCTTCCCTAATTATTTCGACGTTCTTGCTACATTCTCAAAGCACTGAACACCTTGGGGTACGTCTAAACCAGAATCAAGAATTGCGCTATGAGATGAGAAGGATGCCTGCAGCCATAAATTTTGCCTTCCAATGATCACAAATATTTGTCTGTAACATTAAAACTCTATTTAAAGTGAGAATGATTCTATGTTGTAGAGATTGTTAATAGATTGAGTTCTGTACTGCGCTGCTGTGGCCGTTTCTGAAATAAATGTTGTCCCCTCTTCTGTTTTTACAGATTCAGCCAAGTCCAGAGCTATTTGTTATGAATTTTTCTCACATTGTGGCATGTGGACAGCAATAATAAAATCTCAATTTTCAGAAATAAATAAATAAATATTGTAAGTACGTATCATCTGAATTGGGATGAACACGATGCCAAATTATAAAGAGAGAAAAGACATATAATTGTGTCTCCTTTAACATGGGCAGGTCACATGGTTCAGGCATTTGTTGTGGTACAAATTCCTTTTTTAATTCTTGCATCAAATGCTTAATTACAATATTAAAACCAGCTCACGTTTGTACGACTGACTGACTCTTGCTTTTTGGCATTTACAGCACTCGAAAGTGAGCAAAAATTCACATGCATGCTTTGATCAAATTATATGGATGAAAACAATTGCATCACATGAGCCATTACACCTCACTATAATACCCATTCCTTAACTTACATATTTATATCTTAAATTTAGTTTCTCAAATTGGAGTTTGATCTAAAACCTTGTGCTCTTTATACTTCTGGCTATTAACAAGAATGTTGATAGGCATTTATGAGGGATTCCAAGTATGTCCAACCACCCCACCCCCACAAACAAGGAAAAAAAAGTGAACTCTTTTTACTTGTAAGTTTGCGTTGAAGTAAATGGTGTGTGGTTAGGTATAGTGATTTTGATGATTAATAAGACATATAGATATGTAGATGGCAATAAAGGGTTGTTGAAAAAGAGGGTTTTTGCCTTCTTCTTAAGTCTGTTTCCAGCATTGGATGTGTGGACGGATATAGTAAATCAAGTCAAGTCTAATAATCTAAGGTAAGCGCCTCTCAAATTTTTGACTTTTAATTCCATGTATCAGGAACAAAATTAATTGTACGACAACCATCATCTTTATAAATGATGATTAAAAGTATGTTAATTTGCCTAGTGGAATTGCATTAGTTGCTATGTTCACCTTAAATTTTGTTCTCCTTCTATACTCATATCTATTTATTATTTCACAATGTTCTTAATTCAATCACAATCCTCTACAAAGAAAGTGTGTATTGTAACCCAAGCTATAATATTTGCTGTTTATTAATGTTAACAGGTCAAAATATAAATCTAACCTGCTTTCCATGCATTCATTATTCACCTATCAAATAT
Organism: Sesamum indicum; assembly: GCF_026168435.1. Classification (NCBI taxonomy): domain Eukaryota; kingdom Viridiplantae; phylum Streptophyta; class Magnoliopsida; order Lamiales; family Pedaliaceae; genus Sesamum; species Sesamum indicum. The sequence goes on from NC_142657.1 coordinate 22,105,892, forward strand.
TTATGATTTTTTATATTTTATTTATAAATAAACAAAATTAAGTTTGTTATTTTACTTTTGTCTAGTAAATTTCAACTTTAGAGAATCAAGAAGTGAAAATAGTACAACATGTCAATTTTCAATCCTTACCTACTCATTTGGAAATAGTATGTATAGTAAAAGGAAAACGTCAATTTTTCTTACCTCTATAAATCCTCAAAGAAATGCTAAATACTATTAGATAAACAAGCATATTTTTGTAAACCTTCAAGCAGGGACCTCATATATATATATATAAACTAGTAGTGATATTTCTCTTCCAACTTTTCCATTTGGGCAAGAAAATAAAATTGATTGAGAAAAAACATGCTAATTCCTTTTAGGACATTTATTTGTAATCAACAAGGTTTGTCCAATCCACATTATCTTGTAATAATGAAGGAAAAATTTAATGTGGGATTGATTCTCAAGAAATTGCATATCCCCACAAATCTCACACACCATCCAATGGAGTGAGAATTAGGAATCCCTCAAATGACTACACCCCCAATTCTCTCTTCTCCACACCGTCTCCCTCCAACAAACCCACACAAATATTTATTGGTATGGGCAATGCCATGTGAAAATGGAGGCCTAAATTTCAAGGCCCTTTACAACCAATCAAAGTAAAAACAAGAACCCTTTACACACACACACTTCATTTTAAACTATTTATCCTTTGAAGAAATTAATGATTCATCCCACTTGGAGGGAAAAAAAAAAAGGAATGATCTTGGAAGAAGAACTCATGGAAGGAGAAAAAACAAAGAGAAAAAAAGAAAGAAAGAGAGGGAGCCCTAAATAGAAGTAGTAGTAGTAGTATTTTCTAATGCATTAAAAACAAGTAATCATGAATCAAGAATTCAATATCAACCCTTTCAATTTATTACAGTCTTGTTTGACTCTCTTCTTACTCTTCCATTAATCCATTTTAAATTTTTCTTCAAACCTCATTCCTCTCCCTCCTCCTCCCATTTTAACCCCACCCCTCGAGATCTCTCCATTCTCTCTCCAATCAATTCACTCATATTATTCAATCATCAATATCTCAAAATTTATTTCCTCTGTGAAAAGCAAAGCAAGAAAAGGTGATAAATACCATCAACACCACCATCACCAACCAGTCCCTCCCTCCAAGAAACCAGAGGATTCCCCATTAATAAAAGTGTACAACTCTTCAACACCACAATCTTCTGGCCGGCACCCTTTTCTCTCTTCTTGAATACCACATTCGTCAAATTTTAAAGCAAAAGAGACAAATCTTGTTACCATTCTCCATTCAACCCTAGCATTTCAAGAAAATCAGCACATTGGCCTCAGAACGAGGGAATTTCCAAGTGGGCGCTTCTAAAATCTCCAAGATTTTTAGTGGATTGCGTCACAGATGAAGCACATTGACACCACCCCATCAACACCAGGAAAGTTCAAGATCGAGAAATCTCCATACAATAGGCTGAGGCTGCATTCTTCCCTAGCCAAGCTCACTTTTTGGTCTCTAGTGTTCCTTGGCCTGATCTTTGTATTCTTCTATAGATCACCGTCTTCGTCGTCCTCTGCGCCCTCAGATCTCTCCAGAAGATCCCTCAGAACCAGCTACTATGGAGGCCCTAACTTTGAAAGGAGGGTTAGAGCCTCAGCTAAAATCAGGTCAAGAAATGGGATTTCTGTTTTAGTGACAGGGGCCGCTGGTTTTGTGGGCACCCATGTTTCCGCTGCCCTTAAGCGACGGGGTGATGGCGTTTTGGGCCTTGACAATTTCAATGATTATTATGATCCGTCCCTTAAAAGGGCACGGCAAGCACTTTTAGAGCGTAGCGGGGTTTACATTGTGGAGGGTGATATTAATGATGTTTCTTTGTTGAAGAAGCTTTTCGATATTGTGCCTTTTACTCATGTTATGCATCTGGCGGCACAGGCCGGTGTGCGATACGCCATGGAGAATCCTAGCTCCTATGTGCATAGCAACATTGCCGGCCTCGTCAGCATTCTTGAAGTTTGCAAGAGTGTCAATCCCCAGCCGGCAATCGTGTGGGCTTCTAGTAGTTCTGTATATGGATTGAATACAAAAGTTCCGTTTTCTGAAAGGGACCGGACTGATCAGCCTGCTAGTTTATATGCTGCAACCAAGAAGGCTGGAGAGGAAATTGCGCATACTTATAATCACATATATGGGCTTTCGCTTACAGGATTGAGATTTTTCACAGTATATGGACCTTGGGGGAGGCCAGACATGGCATATTTCTTTTTCACCAGGGATATTTTGAAAGGAAAATCAATTCCAATCTTTGAGGCTGCTAATCATGGCACAGTTGCGAGGGATTTCACCTATATTGATGATATTGTAAAGGGTTGTTTGGCTGCATTGGATACAGCTGAGAAAAGTACTGGCAGTGGCGGCAAGAAGAAGGGGCCAGCTCAATTGCGGGTCTATAATTTGGGCAACACATCTCCAGTGCCTGTTTCGGATCTTGTGAGCATTTTAGAGAGATTGCTCAAGACAAAGGCAAAGAGGTTGGTTATGAAGTTGCCAAGGAATGGAGATGTGCAATTTACACATGCGAACATAAGCTTGGCTCAGAGGGAGCTTGGCTATAAACCTACTACTGATCTGCAGACAGGGTTGAAGAAATTTGTTCGGTGGTACCTGAATTACTACGTTAATGGGAAAAAGAGTGCACAGTGATACAAAATTATCAAGGTGCGGTAGGATCATTCTATTCTTTTTCGTTTCGATTCTTATAATTGTTTTCTTAACATATCTCTGTTTGTCACCCAATTATCTTGTTTTCACATATCTGGATGATGTCATATAAGGATGAGATTCCTGATCCCACGATGAAGAAGTTCTTGTGGTTGGTGGGCATTGGTGTTCTGGTCTGCATCAAAGGACAAACCAACTTTTGTCATTCATGGGATTGTATTTGTTGTAGTTTTATCATTGTAGCATTCATGACTGATAGAACAATTTGCTGATTGATGGACGTGTATCATCTGAATCCAATTCAAATAAAATAGCACACGATAGTTCGGTATTACTGTCTTTATGTAGATTCATTAAATGAACTCTGACATCATTTTGTTCTTTACTGCTCCTATGAAATCTGGAGCTTCTGAACTGATCCATCTTGGCTATATCATTGGTGAAGAACTGTTGTGTTATTTATTAAATGCCATGCGCCAGCGTTCAATAAATTTAACTGCTTGTTCTTAATTACAAGGAGGTCTATGTTGGTAAAACAATTGAATTAACAGGGCTTTACATGTCTGATGTTTTGGACTCGTATCCTTGCAGCTAGTACTTGGAAATATGTGGATTTGCTGAAATTGGTAATGAATTTTTGTTTGATCTTTGAGCAGCTAGATGTGTTAGAATGTTTCTTTCCCACGTACAGATTCACTTAGGATTACATAGGCGAGACTAATCTTGTCCTAATAGGAAAGATTTCAGCCATAGCTACTTTAGTCTCTGATTTGGAACTATAGCTCAAATCTAGCCGTACTACCACTTCCCATTAATGAAAGGGATGAGCTATTTAGGAATGCGCTGACCTGTGGAGTATTTATGTAGGTTAAGTGATTATGTTATGAGGACAAACAATCTAGGTGCAAATGCTATCAATTTCTGCATATATTAACTGCGATAATTCAGAACAGGCTGTTAGCTATTTTGGACCCTGAATAGGATGCTAATCGAAGTGATTAGAGCTTGAGAAAACAAAGACGGCAGGGTTGTTATAAGTAGATAGTTTACAAATGCAGAAAGGGGTTACTTTATGAAGGAACAACTTAAAGCCTGAAAGATCTCTTCAATAAGTTAGGTTTTGATCTCCTTCCACCTCTTGATGCATTATGTAACATGACAATTTACGATATGTTAAGTTACTCCCGAGGTTATCTATCATTATAGTAGTAGAAAATTATTAGTATGATGAAAACTTCGAGGTATTACTAGCCATAAGTTTCATAGTGGATGAAAGAAAGTGAAACCGCAGATAGACTGTTCGAGTAGACTGCTCCCCCCCCCCCCCCCCCCCCTTGCTGTTTGAAATGAAATGATAAGTAGAACGAGGCAGTTTATTACCAGTACCCGATGTCGAAAAATGTCATCAGATTGTGAAATGTGTGTATGGAGGTCATTGGAAGAAGTTTACCCCCATAGGATGCCCATTCTTCTGTCTGTATATGTGTGCAGTATAGAAACTGCATCCATGCGTGTAGTGTCCAAAAGGCCATTGTTTCACAACTTTGTAATGTCTTTGACAAGATCAGGTTATTTATTGCAGGTGTTATTGCCATGGTGGTTCATGGTATATATTGTCTACTTCTGACGGATGGGGAGCTTATTTTATTTTTTCCTACCTGGAAAACACTTACAATGTCCTAATCTTCAGTATTTCAATTTTACAGTGAAGCATATCCAGCGTTGAAACTGTATTTATGAAATGAAAGAAAGGATTTACGGGTTATATTATTCAAAGATTTTGAACAGAGTCTTATTAAATTTACTTTCTTGATATAATTGTGCCTTCTAACGTCTAGAAATTTTCAAACTAAAGGAGATTTGTTGTTAATTTATGATTTAATTGTATTATATTATCTTTTAATTTAATATAATTAATAATATCTGACGCAAAGTGACGTTTTGACATTGCTACACCAATCTCTTGTAATTTCAAAAGAGCTTTTAATAGATAAGATAATTAATTAATTTTTTAAAATTTTATTTAACTGTTCAATTAATATATTTTATTTATATTTATATATATATTACATATTTTAAAGCGTGAAAATTGTTTATTATATGAATGCAGTAACATTACGCTACATTGGCTAATATCAAATAAAAAATTTCTATAAGATTAAATTGTTACAATCTAAATTAGATAGTACTAAATTTATATGGTATTCCAGTTTTTGCTCTGTTATCAGCTCGACTAGTTATGGGAAGACTTCAGACATGGTTTTGCAGAACAACTGTTATAATCCTATTCAATAATGTTTCTGCTGCAAAAGAAAACCCCCCTATATACATCACATTATAATAACATAGTCGTAAACCTTAAATAAATATCAAATTAAATAGCCACAATAAGCTGAAACAGAATATTAGAAGTAATTCAATAATTAAAACCTTCCGACCAAAATTACTTCAACAGTGCAAAGCGGCTATTGTAAATTGTAATATACAAGACATTTCAACAACAATGGATTTCTTATCATCTCAGGAAACTATTGCATTAGCAGCAGCCATGTGAAATTCAGAAAAACAAAGACAAGTTTTGATGAATTGATAACTACTCGCGCATCAAAGTCCAACACTAGTCACTATCACAACTTCACAACAAACTACGATTGTTGCAGACCCAAAGAAACCTATACAGAGTTCAGAAATCATATTTTGTTCTTCCACTCTTCAAAATAAGGCATAGCGTATCTGAGAGGTCAGAAGAAGACGAGAAAAAGTTCCAAGACTCCAGCATAAGTCGCTTTCTTGATCCCTTGAAATGCACTACCTGGGTCCAGAAGTCAAGCTATGTTTGGGGAAGAGATTTTTTGAGAAACCTCAACAAAGAGATAAGAACTGAATAAAAAAAACCATTGAAGTATCCTTAATCTATTAAGATAGGTAAACATCTTTTTACCTTCACATCCAACGGCATGCCATGAAATTGGCCGGCGCCCTCTGGTGGTGTCCAATTATAACTGGAGCAAGGCAAGAATAGCACTGAAGCACCACCTATTTTGTCTAGAAAAGCCTCTCTTCTGGAAAACCTTCTCACATTAAAATTGGGGTTAGATCGCACAACCCACGCAAGAGCTAATTGATCTCCAAGCATTCGAGAAGCTTTCATGAATTTTGAACTGTACACTTTCAGCACTTCTTGTAAGAAAGCCTTCCCCCTGGGACAAAGGAGAACATTATTTAGGAGGAAATGGATACAGCTACCATTACAGAGATAAGCACCGCAATGTATGTTAACTACCGTCTTTTAGGAGCTGACGAAAGAGAGAAAGCAGAAGCAATCCTTTCATACCGACGATACCGTATCTTTCACAACATAGAAAGAGTGCTTAAGCCCATAACCATTTTCTAGGCCCAGATGCTTACTCTTTTAAATCTGTATGTTCTTTCTTTCCATCATATCTGATTAGATTTCAGACAAAGAAAATGAAAAAAATTCACCTTTGAATTCCCTCAGCAGTGCCGCGTACTGCAATAAATCCTGAATTTAGAGGTTGCTCTTTGTTATTTCGGAAGGTGAGAGCCAGATCAAAATTTGGATAGTCAATGAATATTTGTCCCAGGTCATCTATTACTGCGATATCTGAGTCTGTAAAAATGAAATGAGTAAATTGCTCCTGCTTCTGACTCAGCTTCTCAAGCCTTGTTTCCAAGAAGGCCTGCATAAACAACATATATTGCGAATAAGAAGCAGAATCTTAGGATAACTAAAAGCAGGTTGTCTTGCTAGTTAAAGGCAAATCAGCTTCAAAGAAAAGCCTAACAAAATTTCTAGGAGATAATCCTTACAAATCATATATGATGGCTTTATCTAAAATAAAAAAGACATTAAAAAAATTAAACAAGACATTACAGCAGGAGAAGCAGGAGAGCAAATAGATAACAATATCCAGTAAATTGCTATCTTATCCCGTTAAAATCAGGCTACAAAGTATAGGTAGAAGAGTTCATGTTACAAATCTTAATAGCGCATGGTAGGGAAGTACTTTAAAGTATACCATCACGGTGAATATAAAGTTAGTATTCAATGTCAATGGAACATGTGCAGACAGCTCTATGCATACAAGTCAACTATCATTTGTACCAAAATAGATAACTAGCATTCCGTAACAAAATATCTAAGACGACAAACGTAACATGAAGCTCATATAAATAGGAACTAATAACAAAAAACATGTTCCGATTTCCAACAGTTATTGTGCTCTTACAATGTAAGACCTGATTCTTTGAAGCATCAACTTGTCTCGTGAATATTCACCTTGTATTGGTTTTATGGTAACCATATCTTTCTGCAGTGGAAGCTCTGAGGCAGGATCAGTAAGAATGATAACTTTGCTTTGAGGCATGTTCACCTACACGAATTGGCTAAAGCATCAATTCAGATCTGAACAGGACAAGCAAATGTTGCTCATAGAGAAGCCAAATGGTATGATTAATTCAAGAAAAAAGAATTCGTGGATTAGCATTGTTATTCATGAACTACTAGTTGATACTGTATCAAAATTGTTTTTCTTTTGGAGCCGATGAAGACCAAACAGCTAATAATCAACGGCATGAAAACCACAGTAAAATATCCAGGACCATGGTGGCTGAGGACTAAACTTTGTGATAACTAGCAAGGGTAATGGTTCAAGCACCAAGACAAATATGTTCTGAACTTAGCACCTTGGCCATCTAATCTACTGCATTCATCAATGCTTCTATAATACCTTCCCAAACAATGCCAACAGATGATACTGATTGGTTCTTGAGAAAAGTGGCAGATTTAGCTTGCTTAAACTATACTAAACCATAAAGGGACATTACTTTATTGATGCATGTCAAATTTGGTTCTAACCTCAAAATGTCATATTTCAGTTCTTCTCAAATTTGAAGTTATCTAATTAAGTAATTTGCATAACCTTATATTTATCTTATACAGAACTATACAATCATTAAGAAGCGAATATAGAAATGATATTTAACTGCGTTATAAAATTTTATCCATGCAGTTCATTACTTCCCATAAGATCTTTGTAGATAGCATTTCTAGGCACCATCAACAAAATTTAAGGCATATCTGAATTTGAAGTCTTCAACTAGTGCTTATTCACAAATCTTAGGAGCATCAACATTCTCATGTATCGAAGACTAGGAATATGAACCTTGCTAACTATGCACCTACTAGCTCCTTTTGTAAAATTCTGCAATACTAAACATAGACCGAATCACTGAAATTGCCCAGAAGAGAGCAATTACTTTGTCTTGCAATGTCAAGCATGTGCAGCACTCTGACGTGCCCGCACATGACCAGGTTCATATTACGCTCAAAATAAAACGTTTTTAGATTGTATTTTGGAAAGCACGTTGACTAGAATTACCTGAATGAAATTTATGAAAACATTCAAAATGGCCAACGACCTCTTCACTTTGTTGTATGAAATGTTCCCAACAGTAACCAAATCAACTGGTCTGCTCCCAACAGTAGAGTTGTAGATAGTAAACACAGTGACAAAAGCCACGGGATCTATCGAGCGAGAATTGTTATGGGACATTCGAAAATGTATCTTGTTAAGAGCCTTTATTCCTGCAAGCATTTTAGGTTTATCCATTAGTTCCCAATCACATGATTGTTACAAACTCAGGGAGAGGATTTCATGCAAAATAAGTGCATCACAGTTATGGCACTTTTCAGTTGAATCAAAATATGCAAGAAAGGCAACATGTTTTACCCATGACCACAAACAAATCAGGGCTAAGAATGGAGACAACCATCCTAACATGAAACAAGATCACAGAGAACTTACACAAAATCCAGCCATATGCACAAAAGTCTCTTAAGAATAGTGACTTTGAGATGAGACAGCCAATAGCATAGCGAGATTTTTGCAAATTATCAGTAAAGTTATCCAGAAGTTAACAAAATTTTTTATCCTAATTTTCGCGGGCAAATAAATATGAGTTTTATGAGGATGGGCGGATTTCAGAGTGCAGCAATAATATCAATCTGTTTAACCACTAAGTACTACTGTTTCTAACTTTCTGTTCGAAAAATACTCATTTGCACAAGCATTCACAAATGGATAAGCTAATAATCTTTTGAAGAAAAAGCCAAAAGGAATTCACAAACCTTGGCATTGCAAACGGTCAGGCAGTCCTTCACCAGCAGCAGGTCCAAGAATAAGATGATCAAATTTCTTTGGCTTTTCTTTATGTACATCCCCCAAATTAGTCTGTTGATGGAGCTCTTTAACTGAAACAAGCATCCATTTCTCTTTTCACGAAAAATTGCTGAAAACATTTAAACATAACAGTAAAGCAGAAATTCATGAAAACAAATTCAGAAAGCATTGAATATCCCACCTGAGAGCATGTGGGTTATTAAGATGACTAGAGGAAGACCTAAAAGCAACCGATTCCATCCAACACAAATTCTCTTTCCCAGCATACTCCCCCTCGAAGATATATTACTTTCTACTTTCAGACGGACGAAATTCAGTTTCTAAACACTAATTCTGACCTGCTTCTGTTACTCCCTGCAATAGCAACAACCTCCAAATCAACTTAACTCCTGTAGCCATAAATCAACAATTAAATATCACCCTTACAAGTAAAAATGAGCAGAGCTACATCAAAGTCAACCACATTTTCTCGCGAAGCATTTCGGCAGCACAGGTAAATTGCCTTTAACAATTAATGTTGCACATTTAACCGCAAAAATAGAGGATTCCTTGAAAATTAATCCATAACATGCTAGTTCTGAATCAGCAGTCAAATTAAGAGGAAGGTGAGACAATTGATGGATTCAACTGTACTAACATTGCATAGAGTAAGACTTAATGCGATAACTTACCTTGAGTTTCTTTGCAGAAGCTCAGTAATCACACAAAGGTTCTCTGATCTGAGGACTTCTGCCTCAGAACCGAAAAGCGAAAGCAATTTGGGCCTACATTCATATGGGCCGATTTGAAACTATTGGGCCTTTCAGTTATCTTTCCATTCATTTTGGGCCTAGCAATTGCATCGAATATAACTGGAGACCTAATAATTATTTTGTAATAATTTTATTCTATTTATTTTTATCTGTTATCTATACTATCATAAAAAAAAAAATTCGCGAATCGATTGTTAAATATTCAATTTTTTTCTCCATATTTATTATAATTTATAATTTTAATATTTTTTTTTTGTTTTTTTCATCATCTCACAATAATTTTTTTTTAATATTCTTGAGAAAATTGCATGCGATAATAACTGTGTACCCAAAAACTATGGCCAAAAATTGCTAAAAGAACACTTTTCTTTATGTATGTGTTACACTAAATGAAAAAATTATTTATTAAATATAATTGTGATTATTATTTTTTATTTTTTAAGTTATCTTTTATTTTATATGAATAATATTTAAATAATTGTTTTTGATAACTTAGTATTTGAATTTTTTTTATTTTTAATATTAGTAAATAAAAATTTTAATTAATAAAAAGACTTATTTATTAGATTAAATCGAACTTGAAAAAAATTGAATATAATCTTTAAAATTATATGTAGTTACATTAAATTTGAAGGGAGGCGCTAGTAATTATGCCTTTAAATATTTTAGTTATTTTTGGACACTAAACACATATAGGCAAACCTCAAGGACTCAATCGCAAATACGCATCTCAGGTATAAAAGCCCTCCACTACCATCTTCCCGTTTGTCGCTCTAGGGTTGCACTCAAGTATAAGGGTTGCTCATCTAACCGAAGAACCCGCCGCCACTGCAGCACTCCGCCGAGTCCAGAAGAAGCCGCCGTCATGGGTCGTATGCACAGCAGAGGGTCTGCTTTCTCTTTATATATGTGTATTTTTGCTTTTAATGTGTGTTTTTTGTGATTGTTGAATGTTTATTTCTGGGTGTTGCAGAAAGGGTATTTCAGCATCAGCACTGCCATACAAGAGGACTCCACCTAGCTGGCTCAAGATCTCTTCTCAGGATGTACGTGATTTCGGATTCGTTCTTCTTTTCTTTTTAATTGCTTTGATTGCTACAATGAAACTTCATGCAATCCGGCATTTAGATAAGAAGTTCTTCTAGTCGTTTATAGAACGTATGGTGCTGCCATTACTCGTTTTACTCTTCCTTATTGATTTACGAAATCTGGTTCCAATGTACCCGGATAAGTTAGCTGATATTCTTTCGTATGCTTATATGTTGTTTGGGTTTCTTATTTCATCCTGGCGTTATTATAGTAATTTGTTATTCATCCACTTAAGTTTTAGTTTGCCGAGTGGTGTGGCTAGGATTTGTTATTGCCTTAATTTTGTGATTGGGACCTGTTTTAATAGGCTAGACAAGTCTATCTTGTTGTTAATGAGGGCAATTGTTTGACTTCCTTCCATTGGCTTGAGGGTTGTTTCATTGATTCATCACTAACAATATTTTAACCTTATTTTAGGTTGAAGAGAATATTTGTAAGTTTGCAAAGAAGGGGTTGACACCCTCACAAATTGGTGTTATTCTTCGTGATTCTCATGGGATTGCCCAAGTGAAGAGTGTCACTGGCAGCAAAATTTTAAGGATTCTCAAGGCCCACGGTATGATTCCTCAACATATTGGCTCTGTTCTCCAGTCCTGGTATAATAACAGACCTGTTCGTAACTGTATTTTAATCTCTGCCCAGGACTTGCTCCTGAGATACCAGAGGATCTCTACCACCTCATTAAGAAGGCTGTTGCCATTCGGAAGCATTTGGAGAGGAACAGAAAGGACAAAGATTCCAAATTTAGGCTCATTCTTGTTGAAAGCAGAATTCACAGACTTGCTCGTTACTATAAAAAGACAAAGAAGCTTCCACCTGTCTGGAAATAGTAAGTCCATGTTTGACTCTACAGAACTCCTTTTTATTATCTCTTTTAATTTGGAGAGCTGATCACATGTTCAATATTTCCACAAGTCATCATTTGGAAGATCATGCTTGAAAAAAAAATTCACTTGAGCTGCATGCCATTTATCTATGATTCAACTTGGTTACCAAATAAAACTGCTTGTGCAATTGTGTGGTATCTTTAACCCTTAGCATTTCCATCAAGTGTAGCCTTTCTCCTATCTTTTTCCCCTGCGTTGGTAGGTGGGGGGCATTTGAACTTTGTGGATCTTCCTCAACATTTTTTGTTGATTCTGTGCTGCTTTTTGAGCTCTTGAAAAATTTTCAGTTTGTCGCCACAAAAACTTAGATATAGTATTGCCTTGAGTTCACGGGGAAAGATTACAATATAAACTGATCTGCTCTATTTTCTTGGCAGCGAGTCAACCACCGCCAGTACTCTTGTGGCCTAAGGAGCATGTTTGGTAGAGAGACTGGATTTGTAATTTGAGTAATAGTTCAGGCAGAGAAACAGAGTTTCTGTTATTATAGGTGTCTTTGCTACTTTAGTTGTTGGCAAGGCATTGTCTTGGCAATTTTCTTTTGTATGCAACTTGTTTTATCAAATCTTGACTTGGACAATGTAAGAGCTTGCGATCTACCATTTCATTTCTCCTATAGCATGTAGTTCGTTCGACAGCTTCCTTGACATTTGATTCCATTCCATAGGATCTTCACTGAACAAAACTTTGTTCTATCTCGAGGTTCGTAATTGAAACAGCAGGAACAAACATGAAAATTTGGTTGTGAGTTATATCAATGTCCCGAATCCTGTAGTATAAAAGCCAAAAAGCTAAAAGAAGCTGACTAGTGCAATATTTTGTCGTAGGAGAAGGAACAACAGTATCACTTTTTTCTTGCTGCTTTAGATCAAACCTACACACTTGAGAATCATGCTCGTGCACCCGCACGACATGACTTCCGGCTCGACCTGAAATTAATTCTTTGGAGTACATGAATACTGTTTTTTTGCGTTCTCTTTGGTGGGACTGGACACGACTTCTGGCTCGACCCGAAATTAATTCTTTGGAGTACATGAATACTGTTTTTTTGCGTTCTCTTTGGTGGGACTGGCCTGCTGGGACGGGGAAAGTTTAGGTCGAACTCGGAGCCATGATATTTCATCTTAAATGCTATGGTATTTCTTTTTCTGAACAATAACAAGAAACAACAATTTGTTTAGAATCCACTCAGCTAACTTACATATCAGCTCTGCAAGCAGCGACTCTTAGACGGCTGCAAAACAAAAACAAGGTGCTAATCCATAGATGGAATAAACGCAAAAGTAGAAGACCTGAAAAACTTATTGCCGCTACACGGTGAGCAGTTGAAGGATATTGCATCCATATTGCTACTACCATAAGGGCATACACACTAATATACACAGCTTATCACGGCAGGGTGATTATTCACTAATTTAAACACTTTAACCTCACAGCCAAACTAGCTTTTAACAGCAGGGCAATTACTCAATGTTGATTGTGACAACTTTCTTGGGTTTGTCCCCGGAAGACTGGGCCTGGAAACTTCGATTAAAACTCTGCATACCATGTCTCCCAGAAAGCTCTTTGAATGGATCCGGAAATCCTCCCCAAGCTGCCAGTTGACCATGGCCACCTACGATCTTTCCTGTGATTTAAAAAGATTAATAGCAAGAAGTTAGCTGAAATAGCGTAAAAAGTATAAGAGGTCTTCCAAAGAACCAAAAACAGCAATTTCTTTGAAAGGCAGCTCCAAGAGGACCATCAGCTACCTCACCTAACAAATGTAGAAATTGCCGGGATTCATGTTAAACAAAACAGGTAACCTTCATCGAATTAAGTGACCACAAATAATCAATTCCAAAATGCCAAACAAAGTTTAGACTAGAAGCACGTCCATCTTATGAAACAGGCAAACATAATTTCGCTCAAGGTGTTTACCTGATAACCACATTACTAACACGAGATAAGCCAGGAAACTGTTTGGAGTAACTGACAATGACCATGGGGAAAATATCACATATGATTTCACAAAACCATCAAAGCGAAAAATGCGCATGATCATTACAATTGTTGATCAATCACCAGACAAACTACAAGATTGTCACTATTAAACCAACTAGAAATTTACATTCTTGGGGTGTATCTAGGCGCAGGTAACATCACTTCACCAGAAATAACTGCAGGACTACACCCTCAACTGACCTGACTTCCCAGGAAAATCAAATCGATCACCATGCGAAAGCCTGTCTGTGTTGCCTCTCCAAGCTTGTTCAAACCCCAGAAGTTCATCTATGATATAGCATAACTTCAGCCTCTTACATAAGAGAAAATGATATATCAAACATAACCTTTTAACATTACTAACCTTCATTTAAGTTGTGTAGAGTCTGCATTGTGTTGACCTTACCATCTGAGTCAAGCTTCCTCGTAACTGAATGCCCCTGTAAGAAAAACATGAGTACAACTGTGAGAAGAACTATCCAAAAAAAAAAAACCAATCCTTTTCCATGCTTTAACAAGAGGAACTCGAAATGACTATTTGCAGAAGTAACAAATCTAAGATCAACAAATGCAACAAGAAAGAAGCAAAACAACACTTAGGCAACAAAGCAAGTATACTGTTGACTTGTATCAAGCATAACAACTTCAACAACAAGCGGAATACATTGTCGCATCCGGGCATGCCACACCAGAAGAATGCCTGATACGAAGGGACGAACAAGAAAACATGAAACAATTGAACCCATACGCAGGAAGACCCCCAAAAGGGAAATTTTATACCCGAAAATTTGCTGAAACTATATATGGTGAATATTTGATATCCAAGGAATCAAAATTTTCTCTTTCATTACAGGAAAATATTATTAGGGAGGGGGAAACAACATCCTGCCCTTTTTAACCAATCACTTAAGAATATTTTCCAAATCTGAGATTTAAATTTTCTCAAAGACCAAGCAGAACGAGCTGGCTAATCCGCACCTTGTCCTGAATTCCTCTGGAAATCCTGTGTGTGGCTTGACCAGTTGTTCTATCAGCTTGTTTGCTCTCTTCCAGTGTTACCTAATAAGTCAAATAACACCATTAAACAACAAACTGAACAGCACCGAAAGTTAAAAAAGAAAATATAAAAAGTCACATACTCCGTCACTTCCTGTAGTGCGTGTAGTCGTCGCGGTGTAGTATGCTCCATTAATGCCACCATAAGTCACCCTTTGGAAGCTGGCACTCCTAGTATGTGATCGATTCCCTTCTACATTGTTATGATTGGTATTAAATGAAACTTCTCTTGCTTTGCTTTTACTCTTCCCATGGTCTGTCAGATTAGGATTGCTTTAAGCAGACAAGCCCGAGCAGTATACGATAAAAGGAAAACAAGTCGATTTACCGTTGTCTTGATCCTCCGGATGCTCAACAAGCGGGTTCTTATTCGCCCAAGTAGCATCAGTAACATCATTCTCCTGCTTCTTTTCCAGCTCTCCCTCAGCATCACTGTCTAGCTCTTCAATTACTGGCCCCTTTGATCTGTTTGCGTGCTGCAAATTATCAGCAGGAGCACCGGAGCTATACACGTCAGAACCAAACAAGCCACCGAAGGGACGAGTGAAGAAAGGGTCATCAAAAGGATCCTTCCCTCCAAAAATGCTTGGAAACGTGCTCCCACGAAAACCAAAATCACCAGAATTAACAAATGGACCACCCGAAGTAGTCGAATTCTCTCGAACTTCTCTGTCTCTCTGCATCGTGTTGCTTACGATCCCCTAACCATTTCCCAATGAATATGAGAAAAAATTATAGGATTGTCAACTAGAACGCGAAACATATTGTAAGCTAAAGAATCATAAACCACAAATATATCTGTCAGGAGAATTCATTCAAACATTTCCACAACAATCGAATCAATCAATGACGCAGGTTGAAATTCTTTTCGTCGAAGCAGTTCATTCACAGTTATAACAAAATCAAAACAGAAACATGAAAAAGCAATTGAAGAATGAAGGAAATGATGATATTCTCCAATTACCTGTTTGGCGGTTTGGGTGAAATGATGTTGAAGTTGGTTGATAATGATGACATATGGGAAAGGAAGGGCGAGAGAGAAGCAGACACGTGTTAACATACCCCGGGACGCTAGATTGTTCCCGTGATTTCTCACTTTTTATTACGTGAGATCGTTTCTGTTTCTCTTTTCTCATACATACCAACGTTCCACATTTCACTTATTTTTCTCTTCAATTTATATACTAACTATTTTTATGATTCATAATAAATTCAGCTCCATAACTCAGTTTATGGTTCATACGTTTTATGATTAATATCCAATAAATAATAATAATAATAATGTTTAGAATTTGAATTTTAGTGGAGGGTTTAATGATCCAATGTGATATTACAAATAAATATATTGTTATTTTAAAAAATAATAATTTACCTCCTTATATTTTTTTAAACTGAGGCAAGTAAATTATTTCTTTATAAAGGCAATTTGCTTTATATGTAAAGATAATTTACTTGCATCTCTCTCTTTTAGTATTAAAAAAAAAAAAGAAACGAAGAACAATAATTTTGTAACGATGCCATAAATTGATAGATCCAGAAATTCTGCTAATGAGTTCTTTTTCTCCAGAAATTTCTTGCTCCATCTCTCATTAAATTAAAAGCTCTTAATTTCTCTTTTTCAGAAAGGTTCAAAATAAGATTTCAGCTTCTTAAAATGAAAATTTTATTTTAAAAACTACCATCATTGGAATATTACTTTGACACTATTAGTTCTTAATAATTTGTCTTAAAATATTAGTATAAATTATATAATAATCGTTGTATTTTTTTAAGTTATACTAAAAGTTTTATGGGGGAATTTGTTTTCCATTAAAACAAAACGGATAAACCCAATTCTCCTTTTTATTTTTCTGATTAATATTCTCCTAGTTTTAATATAATTTATTGAATAATTACAATAAAATTTATCATAATTACCGATTTTTATTATTTTTTAAAAAGTTACGAATACTCTTAAAATTAACTACCGTCTAATAAATAACCCCTAAAACAGGTTGTCTATGACTCTAGAATGGAGATTGACTGAGCCCCAAATCAGTTATTTGGAGCACATTACTTGAAAACCAGGATACTCAACTCAGTTGCATCTGCAGCAGTCTTGGGAACATTCTTTTAAACAGCCAAAGGAAACAACAAAGCCCCGAGACAAGAAGATTAAAAAGTCCAAGAATCACTATAATAGACTATTGTTCCTCGTCAGACGGATGCTGAGATTAATCTACATTTCTAGCGAACAAGGCTTACAAGTTTTACAACAACTTGGCCGGAAGCCACGCGACAACTAGCGTTTTGTATCCATATACACCCCAATTTCTTGTTGTAATAGAGAAATCTAAACATCACCATGCTAAGCATTCTCAGATCAGCTGCAATCCACCAAGTTTTCTGCACAATATCTACGTTTTTTCGACTGTTAATTCAGCAGATGGAACGCTGTAGTAGCGAATTAGTTGCATATTACAAAATGAATTTGAAGGGTGGGAAGATGGGTGCTTCCAGAGACCAGCAGCCTAAGCAAGATTGGATGCATTATAATTATGTCGTCATCCGGCTCAAAATTATTGAGCATCCAGGTCAGGCTTTGAAGGATATTCAAGACCCTGAAGGGCAGGAATTCGTCGTAAATCTTCTTCTGAGTAAGCTGGGATAAACCAGTACTTCTTATCCATCCCGAACACCTATTAAAGATAAGGTGACTTATAAGAGATACATGAACCAGAGAAAATAAGAATAACTAGTCTTGGCTTTAGTTCCAATTATGGTTTCCATAAGCAGAAGACAAACTATCACATTAACGAAATTATAAAAGCAGAGCAGAACAAAGGCAGCCTAATCACTGGCTGTAGCCCCACGTGGAGCAAAAATGAGGTAATTCTAGAGCTTCATGCTCTAATCTAATGCTGACCACTGAGATCATGCAATTCACAACTACGACCCTGGCTAATTTCCATCCCCACTTTCTATTGAGTTTCCATGTCTTGTTTTTCTCATGTTTTAAAAGAGGTGAATTGTAGTCAACTAATTACATGTTTTCCTCAAGTAAGAGGTAAACATTCACAAGTCATAAATAGGGGCCCATGTCTTTCAAGGCATGATGGGATGGAGAACACCAAATAGGCAAAGGAGGTTATTAACATATTAGATTCTTCTTATCTGAAAAAGACATTAAAACTACTAATGAAATTATTACTCCAACTAACAGAAGCAGTAGTTGAAACCTAAAAGTGAGCTTACCTGCTCAAAGTTTCTCCTCCGTCCAAGATCATAACGCCATTTTGGAGTAGTCTTCTTCTCATAAGCCTAAATGTAAATAAAAACATCAGCAACCACCCCCATGTCAACTAAGATTGTAACATATCTTCAGAAAAATAAGCCTTTATCAAGACTTGGATTCTTGAGCTATCCCTAGGGAAGATGAATCTCTTATCATCAATATCAAATTATGAGAACAAAAGAACATGCTCCTGACCTCGATGGTTGTGGTGTTGGCAGTCACCAGTGATATGTGCATAATCAGGAACCCCATTACGCTCAAAGCGAATGCCAAATTCAACACTGCAAAAATTAGATATATCATCAGCGGAGTATAGGAAAGAATCAGGAAGGGGAAGAGAAGTGCAGGAAACAGTACCAAAGGCAAGAAAAGTGGTTGCAAGACTTCCTGGAGTCCCAGGGATATCTCCGTCACTAAAGAATGCAATAAAATGCGGCAGTAATGATAGCGTAACAAGAGTAGTTTCGAGGAATGTGTAGAACTGCATAACAAAAAGAAAGTAAACAGTAACCAACTCGATATTCTAATCACATGTTTAGAGATACAAAGCAGGTAAAGAGTTTAAAAGAGATGCAACTAAAACATCAACCAGGATGCAATGCAAGTTACATTTCGGAAATGCCAAGGAAAAATATCCAGCAGAAAAGTTATCTAATTAGAAGAAACCTATTTGTATCATCATGCTAATTCAAGACCCACAAAATAATTGAGATCAACAAAGCCACCTATATGACTCATACAACATGACCACATCATACCAGGAAGAGAAGAAAATACTTGTAGTTCAATGCCCCAACACAATTGACAACCCAAACACAATGATGGTCCATCTTCAGTATGCACCTCCCACCTAAGAAGGTAACCAATTACACATTACTCTTGGGAAAAGAAAAAATTACACAATCCAACAATCTCCTACAACTTGTGTATGAAGCAACTCACAAACAGAGCAGTGATGACAGCGGGGTGGTTTTAACTGGTTGCACTTTCTACAAAAACGGATTCTACCATTCTCTGAGTCAGCTTGAAATTCAGTTCCAGTCAATGGGTCACTATCTCCTCTTTCTTCATCTACGGCTGGCCGCCAATTTGGAGGCACACCACCCGGGTCCGTAAATACAACTGAAAAATAACTCCATAATAGCATCACTAACTGCAAAAGCATTAAATTTTGTCAACTATTCAGTTCCATAGCGACAAATGCTGCACGTCATTATTCCCAATTGTAGAGAGAGAACAAAATTCAATATCAAACAAATGACAGCTTTTTCAAATGCTCAATGTTTCATGACGTCAAACGAAACAAGGAATTAGAATTGGACAACAAACAGCAGGAAGAAAAAATGAGAAATAACTCTTCCACCTTTAAAAGATTTTACGCCATCCATATCATGAAAGAGCATGCTCGATTATCCCACTTTCCCAAGAACCGGGGTACATACAGAAAAGAAATTCAAAATAAAGATAGCGACAGTATTTCATGAATTACATGCCTAGGAGAAGCATTGACTTCAAATCCGACAACAAACAGTTGACCTTCAAGCGATCATCAAGCGCACCGAATAATCTTAAATACTTAACTGACCATTAATCAAACTAATTATCTTTTCTGTGAGAGAGTTCTTACACCAAACCATTTCCTTCCAAATTAAAATATTTGACACCACCAAAATCCAAACCATGGGAAATAAATCTTTCCAACATTTCACATAATAGTTCAAATTTGCATATTGGACTGCAAAATGCAGATGCTTCTCATAGAACTTCCAATATTACTGAGCTACCAACTCAAAATAACATGCAAATAACAGCTGATCTTCCAACACAACTCCATGAAAAAAATCAGAAAAGGGATATAGATTAGAAAATTGCCCAAGAAGCTATGCATAAAGTACCACGCAGATCAATCTAAAACAAATATCCACTTCCAAATAAACAAATAGGAAAGCATCTGATTTCAATACGACAAAAACCAATATAAGAACATTTGAAAATTTTCACTAGATTCCCCAAAAATGATGGCGGTATTACCAGACAATGAAACAAGACCAAAACTACGAAGGCGAGGAGCGAGTCAAGGCCGCCGGCAGCGAGCCCAGGGCCGTAACTGGTGATCACCACCGCATAATAGCTGACGCCGACGATGCCGAGAACCAACAGTATCATGATCGACCCTAGCCCCCTCAGAGCCGTGCAGAACTTGAACACGTTCCAGGCCATCACCGCTCCAGATCTATACATAATATTATCCGATTATTCAATCACAAATCCAATATCACTAAAGAAAAACAAGACCACAATTGTTATTCAATAATAATCTGAGCTTTGGAATCGACGCCTCCCCGTGCGGTGGTGGTTAGGGTTTATGGATTCCGCCTGTGGAGTATGAGTTCAGCTACGGTGGAATCCATGACTGAAATAGAGAGAGAAAAGGGAGGGGCGATTTTAATATTTGTTCTTTCTCATGGGTAAGACTAAAATTAAATACTTTTTATTTTAACTCATCCTATTTTTATCCGCGCATTTTTGATCAATCAATTTCTGAACCTTACCTTACTAAAAATATGCCAATATTTACATATAATAGTAAGCGTGGCATATGTACGTAATCTTTCAACATAAATTAGAATAAAATATTTATATAAATTCTATTATTAATTTTTTATATATATTTAGATAATAAATCAATTCTAAGATTTTTGTTTAAAAAAATTAAATTAATAAATACAAAGATAATTCGAGAAAAAAAATACCATCAATATATCAGGAAAGTATATTTCAAAATGAGAGACGAAGAATTTGAAATATTTTTTAATATAATATTAATCAAGCAAATAAACAAAATATGTATTATTAACTAAAAATAATATTTTTAAATTCAACGATTCAAAAATAACATGATAAATTTTGTATTTATGCAAAAAGAAGAGGAATTTGTTTGATAAAAAAATCCAACAACCTCTTTGCTTATCCTTTGATTTTTGTTAGTATAGTAAGAAATGTTGGTCAATTGTGGGAAGCTGCTAACAACTTCAAGAAGCGTGTTGGGTCCTTGCCTGTTGTGGTCATGGTCAGTGGGTGAACATCTAGAAGCCTATTAACATTTATTAAATTGAAAATTAAGTAGAAGATAATTATTTTAAATGAAAGGGCATGTACACTTTAGCTAAAAAATTTGACTTTCTTGAAAAAGGTCATAATAAATTAGGAGATTAGGTTAGTTAATTTTATCCTTTGCCGAATCAAACACGCCTTTTAGCAATTCGGTGAATTTAAGGTTTTACAGTTAAGAGGATGTGAGTTCAAATTTTGCGAATGTAGATTTAATGATTAATTTAGAAATATTGATATATAGTTGATAATAATAGTATGTTATCTGATTTTGAAATTATTTTTTTTTTGGTAAATTTATTTCATCTTTATTTTAAATTAATTTTATATATTTTTTATTGGTGTGTTGAATATTTATTAGATGAATTATGCAAAGAAATTTTTTCAAAAAATGTAAATAAGAGTGGAATTTCATTTTTTTTTTCATTTTTAGAAAAAAATTATATGCGTATCTCAAAATAAAAATTTGTTTAACTTTGTTTTGAATTCCGCTTTCTATTTTCCCATATTAATTTTCTCATGGGCCAGCCGGCAGCTCCATGATGGGGCATAAAATGGGCTTAAAGTGAATCCAACCCAGAGCCCAATGACAATACTTTACCAGGGCTGGCCCAATGCATCTGCTATGATTTAGGATTTAATTATTAGTTATTTTTATTTTGCCAGTACTAAGACTGATTTTGATTGAAATTAGCGACGTTCCACAACAATCTCATAGACAGCCATGTATTCTATCAATACAGTATTGGATCCTGAGGACAAGAAAGCACGTGAGGCTCATTGGGTTCGTCCCCGACTTTGACCCTCTGACACGCGAGTAATTTAGGGGTGGCAGATTAGTCGAGCCAGCTCGAGCTCGAGCTCAAAGAATGTTGTTCACCAGCTCGCGAGCTGGTGAATATTTTTTATTTTTTTTTTATATATGTTTTAATTTTTGAATTCTTTATATATTTAATTTTATATTTAATATTTGATCAGTTTTATAATCAAAATTGACCATATATTATAATTATTAATCAATATCATATATTTTATTTTAGATAATAATAAATTATGGTACTTTTATTTATACATTAAATCTTTATACTAAAATAAATTTAATCAACAACTTAATAAATTATAATATTTTTTATAATTATAATTATTGTTTAATATTATATATAGAACTTTATGCTATATTTTAATATATATTTGTATTACGTTAACATTTTTTAAATTGACAAGTAATTGACTTATAATTTTTTATTATTTATAAAATTTTGTCAAAATTTAGTAATTCCTATGAATTAATCTAAAAATCATAATAATAATAATAACAACAACATAATAATAATAATGATAATAATGAGAGTTGAACAATTCTAATTATTATTTTATTATATATATAATGAGATTAAAAAGTTTAATCAATAATTACGATAACTTAAAATTTGAGCACCTAATTCATACGAAATTTTAATATATACAAGATTGTGTCCATTAGATCATATCAGACGATATGATTTAAAATCACATGGCCTAATTCAACGATACACC
This sequence comes from Sesamum indicum, assembly GCF_026168435.1. Taxonomy (NCBI): domain Eukaryota; kingdom Viridiplantae; phylum Streptophyta; class Magnoliopsida; order Lamiales; family Pedaliaceae; genus Sesamum; species Sesamum indicum. Next base: position 22,128,502 of record NC_142657.1, read on the forward strand.
GTCTTGAATGATTATATTTATATTCTAAGTATGATATCTCGACATCCGTATATCCAATAAATCTAAAATTTTACCAAATGTATTTTTTTGTAAGTTTTATCATATCTAACGGTTTGATCTGAATTTTGATGGTCCAATTAACCCATGTTGTTCAACAATGTAAGATGATAGTTACATCAATGTTATACTAACATTTATAAATATATAAATTTTACAGATTGTGAATATATACTAATTTCAACTATATCTATGTAAATTTTCATAATTTGATCTCATGATTTAAAATAATAATAATAATGATGATGATGATGATGATGATGATGGTTGAACAATTACAATTATTATTTTATTATATATATAATGAGATTAAAAAGTTTAATCAATAATTAAGATATTTTAAAATTCGGACACCTGATTCATACGAAATTTAAATATATACAAAACTGTGTCCATTAGATCATATCAAACGATATGATTTAAAATCACATGACTTGATTCAACGATACACCGTCTTGAATGATTACTCTTATGTGCGAGTACGATATCTCGACATCCGTATATCCAATAAGTCTAAAACTTTACCAAATATATTTTTTTGTAAGTTTTATCATATCTAACGATTTGATCTGAATTTTAATGTCCCGATTAACCTATATTGTTCAATAATATAAGATGATAGTTATATCGATGTTATACTAACATTTATAAATATATAAATTTTATAAATTATGAACATATATTAATTTCAACTATATCTATATAAAAATTTTATGATTCGATCTCATAATTTTAAATAATAATAATAATAATATAATAATAATAATAATAATAATAATAATACCAAAAGTCAAATCAAAAACCCCTCTTTCTCTTTCTTTTCATCGTTTCTTCTTCCTTTTTCTTTCTTTCTCTCTCTCTTTCTCTTTCTACCTCCATTCTTTCCCCTCTCTTATTTCTTCCTCAAACATCTTAGAACCCTAGACCCCCAAATTCACGGCGACAAGAAAAGCTCGTCGGTAGCGACGAGGTAATCCTTCTCTCTGTTGACACAAGGTTGCTTCTGCAATTGACTGGTGCAAAATATCCTAAAAATCTTATCTTACAAACTAAAGTTTTAGAAGTTTTACAAACTAAAAATATTTGGAATTGCTTTTGCCAATATCACCAACGAAAAGTCTGTTTTTGATGTTCTGTTGTTGCTTGTTGCTGTTCTGTTGTTGGTTGTCGCTGCTGTTTGTCGCTCGCGTTCGAGCTCGGCAGCTCGAGCTCGAGCTCGTGAAATCGAACTCGAGTTCGAGAGCGAGCTCGAGAATAGAGTGTCGAGCTCGAGCTCGACAAAAATGATCGAGCTCGACTCGAGCTCAACTCGTTGCCAGGGCTATGCGAGTTAGTAAGGTCAAATCGAATAGAAAATGTGCGATCAAAAGTTAAACAACTCGAATATAAATAAATGTCAATTACCTCAAATAACAGTGCGTCGAAGTATTTATACGACCCAGGCGGTTACTGTTGTTTAAGCCACGTGTCCTCATCTAAGAAGCAAGCGTCCTCGATCGGACAGTCCTCAGATCTCGGGGTCTTCTTTCTCAAAATGGATCCGGGATTGGACTATTCGACCCGTTTTCCTCGGTGCGCCGATCCTAAGCTAATAAATGAAGAAAATACCCTTTATTAAAGATATTTTTGGTACTTCACATTAAAATTGGGGTTTCCCCATCAAAGACGAATCGTTAATTTTTTTATGGTCCTTCATGATGCATGTATAATTAATTTTTCTGAATTATTTGGTGCACATATATAAAATATATATATATATAGGGGGCATGTATAATTGCAATAATGCACCCTTATCCCATCTTGCCTCAGTTTATAGCTGCTGCAAAGCCTGCAATAGACTTATCCTCAAACCAAATGCATACCCCTCCATAGTGGGAGTGGGAAAGATATGGAAGAGAAGGGAAGAGTAGTGTGTGTAACAGGTGGGACTGGATTCGTGGCTTCATGGCTTATCATGAGACTTCTTCAACATGGCTACTCTGTCAACACTACTGTTAGGCCCCAATCCCATTCTTCAGGTTTGATAATTTATATACCTGGCATGTGTATGTTAAATGCAATAATTATGGTGGCGTACAAATACCGTACAAATACCATATATATATGACATTGTGGCGTTTAATTTGGTGCAGTTTCAGGCAGCACGAGAGATATAGGCTTTCTAACGAACCTGCCGGGCGCATCGGAAAGGCTGCGTGTTTTCACGGCGGATCTTGAAAATCCAGACAGCTTTGCAGCAGCAATTGAAGGATGCGTGGGGGTGTTTCATGTCGCGCACCCACTCAACTACCGGAACGAAGAAACTGAAGAAACGATCATCGACAAGTGCATCGGAGCAACTCTAGGCATCCTGACTGCGTGCGTTGAGACGAAGAGCGTGAGGCGGGTCGTGTACACGTCTAGCGTGTCGGCGGTGATGTTCAACGACGAGGTTGAGGGAGGTGCAGTGCTTGACGAGGGCTGGTGGAGTGATGTTGATTATATTAGAAATGAGAAGTTTCATGGAGGCTCTTACTACATTTCCAAGACGCTTACTGAAAGGGCAGCTCTTGAATTTGCAGAGAAGCATTCGCTGGATCTTGTCACGGTGAACCTGACTTGGACTCATGGCCCCTTCATTTGTCCCAATTGGCCTTTGTCCGTCAACTCAGCACTGGCTATGATGATTAGTATGAATTTCTGTACCTGTTGATTAATTACTCTAACATTGTAGGGATGTTCTAATTCATACTGAATTTGATCGAACATTTTTAATTATATGACAAATACAATATGCCTATCGTGTTGTTAGTGTACATTTCAAGAAAAGTGCCCCTATTAATAGCAAATGTATCACACTTACTCTGTGATTAATTTAATATTGATTTGGATAAGAATTTTTCTACGTTACATACTTTTTGATATATTGAAAGTGAGATATAGTTATGATGCTCTTATGCAGGAAACGAGTATCAAATCCAATGCTTTCCAAACATGCCTTTTGTCCACATCGACGATGTTGCAAGTGCGCACATATTCCTTTTTGAGTATCCAGAAGCCAAAGGGAGATACATTTGTTGTGCTGTTGAGATCACAATAGATAAGTTATATGAATTTCTTTCTACACAATATCCTGAGAAAAAGATATCAAGTGCAGAGTAAGTTGTGGTCGATTTTTCCTCTATATATATATATGTCTGAGAACATCACTCTAATTCTAAACATTCTTTTGCAGTTCTTGCACTAACAAGGCAATAAAACTGGTTAGATTTTCATCAAAGAAACTATTGGATGCTGGTTTCAAGTACAAATATGGCCTGGAGGAGATGTTTGATGAAGCAATTCAATGTTGCAGACAGAAGGGCTTTCTCTGATGATTATGTTGTTCTGTATCTCTGATTATAAATAATATCGACCTCATGTGTTAATTTTTAAATAAATATTCTAAAGATAGTAAATTTTTAAATTTATTCTATATGATTAATTGAAAATTTATTTATTTAATTTTGTATTTTTTGTATGAGCTCGAATTTGAGTTTAAACTTGAAATTTTGCCAAGCTTAACCTGTCTAATAATTAGGGAAGGTCTTGGCTTTACCCATTAAGTATTTTGTTTTTTTTGTAATAAGTTTCAGAAAATAAAATTTTAAAATGAATGAAGTAATTCTACGTGTTTTTCACAATGATATCACAATAATATATTAATATTTAACTTATTAATAATTTTTATGATCTTTCAAACAATAAAATAATAAAAATTAACTGTTCTATTAATCTAAAGTAATGGTATCACGAGAATATATTACTAAATTTATTTTCTTTACTAAAAATATTTTATGGTAGTTTGATTGATAAAAAAAATTATTTAGATTTTCAATAAGTGTAAATTTATTATTTTTTTTTAAATTTAAATAATTATCTTGACTTTATTCAAATACTAAACTGTTATTAATAATTAAATTATATAATTGGGTAGAAATCAAAATTTTAAGAACCAAGAAGATATTATTAGAATTTAATTTGGAGTTGCCATTACCGAAGTAAAAGAGATAAAAAAAAAAAAAAAACTCCAAAAAAATTTGCAAAATACCAATATATTAACAAAAGCAATATATTATTCAAAAATTTTACAAAATTTAAGAATTTTCAGATGTGAAGTAAAATCTAGTCTTACATATTTTATAAATTTTTACATCTTATAAAATATTTCATAATTCATAAGATTGTAGAACTTATTTTTTAAAATAAATTTTTAAAATATTTGAATAAAATTAAGATTATTGAGGTTAAAATGTCAGTAATGAAAATTTATAGTAATTAATGTGTTTTAAAAAGTTTACAAGGTGCTAAAAGTCCGCATACATAAGGCCACCGAAAGGCTATCTCCTTGATAACTAGCATATCTATCATCGATCAATTTAGGATTAAATGCATTTTTTATTCGGTAATTTAGGTTATTTGATGTTTTTATTGGTTCTTTAATTTTATAAGATAGTATTTTAATTCTATATTTTTTTAATTTTTTAATTTCAATTCTTTTTTTTTCTCCATCGAAGTTTATTATTTTCAACGAAGAAATACATATGCATCTTACATGAACTTTTAAAACTGGGACCACTGTTTATATTGGTTCATTTTTTTCAGCATTTCAGTTTTTCTTTTTTTTTTTTTCGAAAAAAGGTAAATTTCATAAAAGAGAATAGAGGTATAATACAACAGTGTTCAGGTGCTAGCATCTCCCTCTACAGGCTAAGGGATACGCCACAATCTATAAAGTGTACTAGTACTAACAGAACTCGACAAGTTAATACTAAAAATACGTAGTGTGACATTCTCTATAATAATACTAGCGAATATAGCAAAAGAAATATTATTTTAAAAAGTTGAAAAATATCAAATAAATTAAATTACAAAATCAAAAATACATTTAGCCTGTGACTTTATAACTACTGGGATACGCTTTCTTGAAACCAACCCATTTTCAGTTTTCACCCCACAATATATATATTGTGGGAGAGAGATGGAGGAGAAAGGAAGAGTTTGTGTAACAGGTGGAAGTGGATTTGTGGCTTCATGGCTTATCATGAGGCTTCTTCAACATGGCTACTCTGCCAACACTACTGTCAGAACCCAATCCCATTCTTCAGGTTTCTTTTATTTCTCTTTCATTTTATGCTGATCGCGTTTAAACGATTATTTTATCTAAAAATTTAAATTATTTAAAAGAAAAATCACTTAATGTGCAATATCTTAATACACACGCCTTAAGAGCAAACTCTGCATGTGAATTCGACTCTAATTCTATGTTAAACGATCATTTTATCTAAATATTGAAGCTGTTAGAAAGAAAGATTACATGTTTTTGAAATGGAATACAATCTTTACGCGATTTCAGGCAGCAAGCGAGACATCAGCTTCCTAACAAACCTGCCAGGTGCATCAGAGCGACTACAAGTTTTCAGCGCAGACTTTGAAAATCCGGATAGCTTTGAAGCAGCAATTGAAGGATGCACGGGGGTGTTTCACGTCGCTCACCCATTCGACTTCGAGGGCAAAGACGCTGAGGAAATGATCACCAGCTTGTCTGTTAGAGCAACTCTCGGCATTCTTGACGCATGCCTTAAAGTAAAGACCGTTAGACGTGTCGTGTACACGTCGAGCATATGGACAGTAATGTTCAACGATGAGGGACGTGTCGTGGACGAGGGCTCGTGGAGTGATGTAGATTATACGAGAAACTTGAAGTTTTTTGGAGATGCTGACGCTATTTCCAAAACTATTACAGAGAGGGCAGCTCTTGAATTCGCAGAAAAGCATTCCTTGGATCTTGTCTCGGTGCTCCCTACTTGGATTCATGGCCCCTTCATTTGTCCTAACTGCCCTTTGTCAGTCTACTCAGCATTGGCTATGATCATTAGTATGTCTGTTTATTACCTGTTAATTAATATAATTACTCTAATTAACTTCATATTATAGGTTTGAACATATTAAGGATCTTTAGTAATGTGATAAAATCTCAAGGGATGTATGTGTATTTGTTCCCAACATAATCTAACAAGAAGTTGTGCAGATAGCCGGGAGAAACATCACATTGATAAATATTATGTACATTACATGAATCGTTTATTTTGACACTGGATGAGATATATTATTATGCACTTATGTAGGAAACATGGATCAAATATTCCAATACTTTCCAAACATGCCTTTTGTGCACATCGACGATGTTGCCAATGCACATATATTCCTTTTCGAGTATCCAGAAGCCAAAGGGAGGTACATTTGCTCCGGTATTCAAATCACAGTAGATAAGTTATACGAGTTTCTTTCTGTGCGGTATCCTGAATTTAATAAAATATTGAGCTCAGAGTAAGTTGCGGTCGGTCGTTTTTTTTTTAACTATTTTGTTCTAATCACATTAATTAGAAGAATATAACTGCTTCTTTGTATTTTGCAGCTGTTTAACTAATAGAGCAATAAAAGTGGCTAGCTATTCATCAAAGAAACTATTGAATGCTGGTTTCAAGTATAAATTGGGCTGGAGGAGATGTTTGATGAAGCCATTCAATGCTGCAAACAGAGGGGTGTGCTCTGATAATGTTGTTTTCTAGATCTTAATAAGCAGCATTGTCTTCCTCTACTTATGTTGTCTTCTGTATCCTAAGAAGCACTGTCTTTTACTTCTCTGTCTCTGTTTGTTTGTTTATGTTTTCATTTTCAGTTTTCAATAAATAATATTTAAATTATTTTAGGTTTTGAAACAGAATTAAAATTTTCAGATTATATAATCTAAAGTATTTGACGAAAATTTATAAGATACTAAAATTACATTTAGATGGAATAATTTGAATTTGAAAGATGGATTTTGAATGACTTCATATAAAATAAATTTGAAATTCGTTAATATTTCACTAAACATAGTTCAAAATCCTTTGTAATGGGAATCATCGAACCATGTCAAAGACTTTTATGAATAGGGTGTTAATTTATAAAAAAAAAAAATGAAAAGAAAGAAAGCGAAAGATAGATAAAACACGTTTCTTGCACTAAAACGTAAAATCTGACAATGCTAAAAACATGTGGCCGCTATGAAGTTCCAGCAAGTTAAAGCACAAGTGGCTTATCCAACGACTAGGGCAGTACACAGAGTAGTGATAAGCGGCGGGGAGAGAGATCAGAGATGGAAGAGGATGATCAGAAGAAGAAGGGAAGAGTGTGCGTCACAGGTGGAACTGGGTTTGTGGCGTCATGGCTTATAATGAAGCTTCTTCAAGTTGGCTATTCCGTCAACACTACTATGAGGCCCCAATCCCATTCTTCAGGTTTGATTAGGGATTTCTTTTTTCTTGAAAACATGTTAGACACCAATTCAACGCGTTTTTAGGGCATGTTTGTTCCTTTTTTTTAGCTTGCTTTGTTTAATTTTTAATGTTTTTTTTAGTATATCAGGTTATCTTTGTGTCAAGTTCCGTAATGTTTTGGGTTTAGTAAAAACATCCACCGCGTTTTAGGGCATGTTTTTCCATTTTTCAGCGTACTTTGTTTAATTTTCGTATAAATTTTTCTTTTTATAGTTTTCGGGTATAACATTTTACCGCGTTATTACTAGTATGTTAGGCTATTTTTGGACCAAGTTGGTGTAATTTTTTCTGAGTTATAGGCATAAATTCACCGTGTTTTAGGGCCTGTTTATCCATTTTTCAAGAGTTGCTTTATTTCATTTTAATATTTTCGGTAGTTCTCGTTCGTGCTTTTTACAAATACTAAAAAGAATACATGCAATTTCAGGCAGCAAGAAAGATATTAGCTACTTGAAGAACCTGCCAGGTGCACAGGAAAGACTGCAAGTTTTCCCTGCAGATCTTGAAAATCCAGATAGCTTTGAAGCAGCAATTGAAGGATGCATAGGAGTGTTTCATGTTGCTCATCCGATCGACTTCCAAGAAACTGAAGAAATGATCACCAAGAAGTCGGTTAAAGGAACTTTAGGCATTCTGGAGGCATGCCTTAAAGCAAAGACCGTGAAACGGGTTGTGTATACGTCTAGTGCATTTACTGTAATGTTCAACAACGATGGTCCAGACACTGTCGTGGACGAGAGCTCATGGACTGATGTAGATTATGTCAGAAATGCTAATTATTTTGGAGCTTCTTACAGCATTTCCAAGACACTTACTGAAAGGGCAGCTCTTGAATTCGCAGAAAAGCATTCATTGGATCTTGTCTCAGTGATCCCAACATGGGTTAACGGCCCCTTCATCTGTCCTAACATCCCTGGCTCTGTTACCGGATCACTGGCTATGATTCTTGGTATGTCTTTGCCTTGTACTCGATTTTCCTTGTTAATACTAATTGGTTCAGGAAAAAATTCCAGCAAATATGTATTATGATAGACATACATATTGTGCTCTTGTGCAGGAAAAGAGAATGAAGTCCAGTATTTCAATATTAATCCTTTTGTGCATATAGATGACGTTGCCAGCGCACACATATTTCTTTTTGAGTATCCAGAAGCCAGAGGGAGGTACATTTGCTCCGCCGTTGAAATCACAATGGATGAGTTATATGAGTTTCTTTCTACCCGGTATCCAGAGTTAAAGATATTGAGCCCACAGTAAGTTGCAATCAGTTTTAATTTCTCTGTTTCTTTATCAAGTCCGGAGCAAATAACTCTAACCGTATTTGCTTACTTTCTTTGCAGATCTTTAGATGATAATACATTAAAATTTTCATCGAAGAAACTGTTGGATGCTGGTTTCAGGTATAAATACGGACTCGAGGAAATATTTGATCAAGCAATCGAATGTTGCAAACAGAAGGGCTTTCTTTGATTATACTTGTATCCTATGTCAGGCCCTGTTTATTTTGTGATACGAGTTATTTGGGTGAAAAGATAAAAACAAAAAAAACAAAAACCTGTATCTATATATCAATATGAATTCTCTTTAAGTTTCTACGTTCTCCTTTTTACCTTTAATACATGGAAATTAATTTTTCCATTTAAACCAACATAAAAGTTTTCAGGTTTGTGAATTCCCAAGATATTGCTATCCATGTTAATAGCTGTCTGATTTGATTATATAACGTCATATTAGATACAGAAACCATATCGTTTCACTCTTATGATCTCATTACACATATATTACTCTCCAGAAAAGTGACCTTAATCCTGATAATCAATGTCCTTATTCTGCGTTTGCCGTCAAATGCGTAGTAAAAGCTTTTCGCATTACTAACCTTAGGGGGCTACTGAGTTTCATGATGTGGCATGAAAGGCCCGACTCGATCAGATATTGCATTTTTTGTTCTATATGAATCGAGCGTAAAAATACAGATAACATGGAGCGTAAAAATACAAAACCATTCAAAATTGTTCACGCAACAAAGTTAACACATTTACTTTATAACACGTGTATTCATGATAGAGAGTTGAAATAGCACATTTGATTTAAAGAACAAGAATGAAAATAAGGAGAGAAAAGATGATAACTTTTGTGTCAAAAGGATGGAAATTATCAAAGTACTAACTTCGGTATGGGTTCGGACAACGAACATAATATATGAAACTGAGTGTATATTAGAGAAGTAATTTAGGGAGATCCAAATTCTTGAGACACAAAGAAACAACATAATCAAATAAAACCTTTCTGTCTGCAACATTCAATTGCTTCATCAAACATTTCCTCTAGTCCATATTTATACCTAAAACCAGTGTCCAACAGTTTCTTTGATGATAGGCTAGTGAATTTAACTCCTTCATCAATTAAAAAGCTGCAAGAAAATAAGAAAAAAAGATAACCAATTACTTTAGAATCAGAGTTATGTTCTTCTAACTTGACAAAAAATAGAGAAAAGATGACAGCAACTCACTCTGCACTCAATACTTTGAACTCAGGATATCGAGCGGAAAGAAACTCATGTAACTTATCTACTAGCGGAACAAATGTACCTCCCTTTAGCTTCTGGATACTCGAAAAGGAATATGTGTGCACTTGCAACATCATCTGTGTGCACAAAAGGGGTATTTTCACAATATTGAATTTGTCCCTCGTTTCCTGCATAAGAACATGATATTATGCATCTTCAAATTTCCAAAATGCATATTAATTGGCAAGGGTTCATAATGTTCGGCTTGCAATATATAAAAGATATACCGATGAGCATAGCCAGTGATGATTTGACTGAGCCAGGGCAGCTAGTGCAAATGAAGGGGCCATGAATCCAAGTCGGGATCACCGAGACAAGATCCAACGAATGCTTTTCTGCAAATTCAAGAGCTGCCCTTTCAGTCAGTGTCTTGGAAATAAAGTAAGAAGTTCCAAAATGCTTCCCATTTTTTATGTAATCTACATCACTCCACGAGCCCTCATCAAGCACTGCTCCAGCAGCCTTGTCGTTGAACATCACTGTCGATGCACTAGACGTGTACACGACCCGCTTCACAGTCTTCGTTTTAAGGCATGCCTTGAGGATGCCTAAAGTTGCACCAATGGATTTGTTGGTGATCGTTTCTACAGTTTCCTTGTTCTGGAAGTCGATCGGGTGAGCGACATGGAACACTCCTATGCATCCGTCAATTGCTACTGCAAAACTATCTGGATTTTCAAGATCTGCCGTGAATACATGTAGTCTTTCTGACGCACCTGGCAGGCTTTTTAGGAAGCTGATGTCTTTCTTACTGCCTGAATCAATTGCACCAAAATGCCACAATTTGATGATATGGTGCTTGATGGTATAACTGCCTGCTGCAGCTTCTATTGCATTTGACCCATATAAAGATTATATTATCTATTTAATTTTTTTATAAAAAAAAGATTTTGTACATGCCCCGCATGTATGCTAAATGTAATAAAACATGCAAAGTGATTTGTAATGAGAAATCGAATCTGTATGGCAAACATGTACCTGAGGCTGAGGTGTGGGATTGGGACCTAACAGTGGTGTTGACGGAATAGCCATGTTGAAGAAGCCTCATGATAAGCCATGAAGCCACAAATCCACTTCCACCCGTCACGCATACTCTTCCCTTCTTCGCATCATCATCATCCTCTCCCATTTCTCTCCCGCTTGTCACTTCACTGCCCACAACTATTGCAGCAATTATAATAAATACAACTCTTCTCACAGAAAATTCTCATTTAACTTAATAAGATAAAACCTACTTTTACCAATATATTATATAGTTATCAAGTAATTAAGCGCTTCATTAAAAATTTGGGATTTTGTAGTCCATGGTAGCATTTATGATCATAAGAAATGTAGAAAAGTGAAATTTATAATATCTATAAACTTCACTTATCTCTTCAAAAATATATGGTAAGAAATGAGCTGACAACTTTATAAGTATACTTAATTAACTTTATATATATATACATAAACATATGCTTCCAAAGAAATTTCATACACTGACAGCAACCAACAAATATTCATTATGCAATCACCACAATTCATGAAGTAACCAATTCCAATAATCATAGATCAATCCATAGCATAATACACCCAAGGTTTTGTAAGTTTTCTTAATGCCCAGCTTAGTCTAGTTGGAGTACATCATTCATGATTTTGTCGATCATTATCATCTCAATAATTAATGTCAAATAATATACAACACATGATACCCGAAGAATGCAATATCCGCAACAATATCAATATAAGGCATCACAACGAACTTGACATCCTCATACCATCCCAGTGTGAATTTATCAACACAGGATTTTCCCGCGACTCGAGTTATTTTGGTTCCCTATGCACCACAATTCTAGGTTTATATTTACTTTTTTCGTATCACATATCACATCATGAATCACATTATCATTATAAACTATTAAATATGGCTTATATTAGGTAAGCCACCTATCCATCTCAACAGGCAATATCCCCGTCAATAACTTCCTCATGCATTTCAACAATTAAATGTAATATAATACAATTATCGATCAATTTTTATTTCAGATATAACCATGAATAAACACATGACGGTAACTTCACAGGACAACAATGTAATCCCCATCAATCAATTTTACAAACAAATAGGTATATATCTATATATATTTAATTAATTGTACTTATATCAATCTCAAAGTGATTAAATTAGTAGTCAATAAAACCTAATTTAATTGACGAAGTTGAGGTCTTGTGACCTTCTGACTTCAAAGGACATATTTTAATTTATTATGTTAAAAAAAGTGTAATATTTTTCAAATATAATTTAATTTATTATCAAAATCTTGTTATTATAGCAATAAATTAAACACCTACACATATGATTAAGAATTCAGTCAATAAATCAATTACAACAATACTTAAATTTAATAAATTAAGTAATTTAATAAATTAACTTTAACTTCCTTAATTCAAGTAGAATATCTAACCAACTCTAATTTAAAAATAATCAAATAAATTTTCAAATTAAACATTAAATCAAATAGTAAAAATTGCATAAATTGAATACTTACCTGTTTGAGGGAGAGGTGAGCTATGCCGAAGAAAGAAAAAGGAGACTGAGCCTTAAGCTTTCCACTTCTGGAATGTATTGATAGTATCTTTTATATATCAAATGGTGGTGCTATTCACTCAGTAGAATCATTAGTGTCATCCCCACTGCCCATGTGCTGCTATTTTCATTTTCCATTTTCTTTTATATCCAATTTACAATTTAGTTCCTAAATATTTTTTCTAATAATATATAATTTTAACCTCAAATACTTTATACAGTTCAATTTACTCTTATAAATTTTTAATATATTTAAATTTCAACATATAATTTATTTATCAATTAATTTAATTTTTTTTAATACTTATCAATTAATTTCATAATTATTTAAAAATTTTATGGACATTGCACGCTCAAGCACCTTCTTCTATAGTAACTACAACTTATACTAGCCACATATTTTTGACCCCAATCAATTTGCTAAAGAGTGGACAATATGCACTCATCTTTTGTATTAGGTTGTGTTTATTCGATTGACTATCTCATCTTATGCGTAACACAAATTTGACCACACCACAATAATTGAAAGATTTTTTAAAAAATATTCTAAAATTATTGAAGGTCTAGCCTGCTGTTGGGTGGAGGGGAAACCAGAGAAGCGGCCCAGTGAATGAGAGAAGAAGAGAGACAGACGGTGATTTGAAGAGAGGAAGAGAGAGAGTCAGATTTTGTGGGTTAGGGATAGGGCTTTTTTTTTCAGCAGTTGGTTCGGGTCGGGTAGGGTAGTGGGCTTGGGCTTGGGCTGAGCTTTGTCCAGAAGTGGGTGGGCCTACCTTTGGTCTTGGGCTACATATTTTTTTTTCAGGACATCCAAAATAAAGATTAGCACTCCAATACTTAAATTAATAACAGTTTATTAAAAGATAAAAGGAAAAATTTGAATAAAAATAAGAATAATGGTAATATATGATTAGGCACAGTAAGGATTCATATAGAGTGCAAAGTATAGGCTTAGAATAGCTCAATAATCGAGACAGAGTAGTACAAGAAAGTGAGAGTTTGATAATAAGTGTGATGTTGCTTAATGTTACTAGAAATCCGCATAAGACCTCTATTTATAGGCTTGTATAAAGTTGGATACAGAGTCAAATACTGAGTTCCATACACTATTAGAAAGCTATTTGGATCGGCTGTCATACAAAATAAATTGTTGGTGATTTGGATAAGTGTTGGCTGAGATACGCGAGGCTGGACTAAACCTTGTCAAATCTGTCTACAATTTTGGAAATTAGTTATTTGTGGATTTTCCAACTAATTTGTTACCGATTTACTTGGAATCACTTGAAGATATTTTAAGGTGATGTGTACAAATATGTCGGCAAGCTATATGACGTGTCCTCCTATCTGTATGGTGACGTGTCAGCTGGAATGGGCTTGTTTCTTGAGTCTACCAGTTCAGTATAGTAGCAAGTAAGCCTGTGGGCCTTTCTTCCCTACTGATGAGCTTTATCCGTCCTGATGGTGGGCTTCATCTGACTTATAAGTGAGCCCTTATCCGTTCTGCTGATGAGCAAGTTGGGCTGTTAGCCGACTGAACTAATAGACCTAATTTGTGTACTTGACCCATTAATTATAAGTGGCATCATCACCATCCAATTTCATATTTACTTGCATATTGGTCGGCCACTTTTTAAATTAGGCCGATTGAAAATGTATAAGGTTGGGAAGCTGGGAGCAATCCCACTTGGACAGGTAGGATTGCTTATCCCGGCTATCCCACTTATGATGGATTATAAAGTAATTGTCCTTTTTACCATGACATTGGTACCCAAAAATTCTAAAAATGTCCTTATTAATCTTCTTATCTACAGAATTGCCATGACTAGTTTGAGAATATAACATTTTTCAATAGAGGTTTTTTAAATAATATTAAATAACATACTCTTTTCTAATCTAAATATTTTATTACAAATTTTTATTCTATTTTTTTATTAATTTCCCTATCTATATAAATAATATGTACATAACATTCAAATCTGTATTTAATTTTATTAGTAAAATTATTGGTTAGAGGTTTATATAAGTAAAGAATTAAATTTCACTCTTAATATTTTTTATTTTGAATTATTCAACATTGTAAATTATCCCCTATACTTTTTAAAATGAGTAAATATGAAATTACTCTCATATGAAAAAATAAGTAAATTACTCTCATATGAAAAAAATATAATAATTTATCCCCTATACTTTTTAAAATAAAGTAATTTACCTCCTTGTATAAGGAGGTAAATTATTTTATTTTGAAAATCATAAAGGGGTAAATTATTGTATTTTAAAAAATATAGGAAGGTAAATTGATATTTAGTTTTTCATAAGGAAGTAAGTTGTTCATTTACGATATCACAAGGAGGTTGCTTGTATTTTTTCCATTATTTTGTACCCAATATAACAAATTATTAAATGTAGCATGAATTTAACCGGTATTATCAAAATTTGGCATATTATGTGACTTATAAGTATTGATACGTTTTATGAGTATGAATAAATTTTGAAATAAAATTAAATGATATAAAATTATTTATATGCCGATAGTAATTAATAACTTATAAGTATTTGTTGACGGTATAAAGAAAATTTAAAATATTCTTTTATCTATATTAATATAAAAAAAAAATCCCTCCACACTTATAAACAACGGTTAATAACACCACCGTACCAAGTTTTTTTGAAATAAAAAATACCTTTCATAACAAAATAACTAACTTATTCAACTTTTTAAAATTACATTAATTGATAATTTTATTTTATTTTTATTAATGTACGTATTGATTTATATATTCTACTCTTATTTATAATATATTTTAAAATACAAAAAAAGTATTTATTATATACACATAGAAACAATGTCCCGTAACGACCGGTGTCATTATAATAAATACTTGCAAAACTTCACAATTGGGTGTAACCGGGTAATGGAACATTGCAGTTCAAAACCAGAACAAAAATACGGCTGTAATGAAAAGTGCATCAGGTCAGGAGATCTGTGGCAGAGAATATTCATCAAGAATTGGCGTGTGCGCGCTATATATATATATATATATATATATTAGTAACTTTAATAGAAATTATAACAATATTATCTCATCAAAATGTTATATAATTAACAATTTAATACAATTTTAAATAAGCAAAATAAATTATCGCCGTACCTATAATGAAACTCAGCGGTACTGAAATCGTACACTTAACTGTTAAACCTAACCCTAACAATTAAAGAGATTGGGGTATCAAGAAAGTGAATGAGCACCATTGGGTCTAAGCAATAAATGATTAGCCCACATAAACAAATATTTTGTCCTTTTTAAACAAAATGGATAATTATACTTTCCTTTCATCAGATTTAGTATAATTACATGTAAATTTTATGTGGTTTGAAAATTATATTAATTTAGTACCTCTAAAGTTTGTTTTCGTTTAACAAATAAATCTATTTGTTAGTCAAAATTTACTGAATTTGTTGATATTAACAAAAAAAAAAAAAGAAACTGAATAAAATCGATACTTACCCTCAATTGATTTATTATTCACTTATTGCAAGTCAAATAATTTTTTTTACTAAACTACCCTTATAATAATAAATATATACTTCCTAACATGCATCAACATGCAAAGATACATAAGGGTAATTTGGTCATAGCTGATTTACTTGACCTATAATGAATCAGTAATAAGTCAATCGGGATAAATATGAATTTTTATGCATTTTTTTTTAAATATTATCAAATCCAGTGAATTTTGATTAATAGAAGACTTATTTGTTAGATAAGAGTGTACGTATAATTACATGAAACCTCAAGGAAGAGGTATGTAATTATTAAAAAAAAAGAACTAAATCATAATTTCATCAATATCTAAGTCTACCCCACTCGAGAGAAAAAAAAAGAAAAAAGAATAAACAAATTTTATGACCACATGTATCGATAGCAAAACTATCAAGAACTTGTGGAGAACCAACAGAAGAAGAAGAAAGCGCGCAAAAGCAGGCAACCACGAAAATGGAGAGAAAGTTGTAACTCCTTTTTAATAAATATGATGGTGTATTTTCAAGATTTGAGTCAAATACAATATATAATTAATATAATTATTTGTCTAGTTTAATAATAATAATTCGTTATTTGTTTATTTTATATAATTAATGAATGAATCAATGGTAGCTTGTCCTTGTCCTCGAGTTGACGTTTCTTGTCTTCTAATGTTGCTCAACTTACTAATATAACCATAGGGTGGGAATGGAGCAATACTATTCAAGTACTTGGTACTTGATTCCAATTCAACATGGAGGTACTTTATTATTATTACATATTGTTTTTTTAATCTCAGACCTGAAGGTTAATTTTCGCAGTTGTACATTTAAAAATAAAATAAAGAAAAAAACATTAATTTATATGTATTATGACCTGATTGTGAGAATCACATTTTCCCATTAATTATAGTACTCGTGTTTTTTATTTTATTTTTTTTCAAATCAGTTTATTATAATACTCGTTAGCTAGGAACACATTATGACGCCCCCTCTCGTTGACCCAAAATTAAATAAATAAAAGAGCAGAGAGAGATTGAATTAGGATAATAGTGTATGTAATTAGTTGTTGATTACAAAAGTACAATGAATTAAGAATTCACGTGAAAAAATCAGCAAAAAATATGTAAATATATATTTAAATAATGTTGTTTATGAAAAAATATGACGAGACTAAATATGTGTAATTATTACATATATAGTATTACTTAAAATATTAAGTTTAAGTTTCTGGTAAAATAAAAATATATTATATTACGGGGTGAATAGCAATTTATCCTTCTAAAAATTATAGCAATTTACTCCCCTGTACTTTTTAAAATAAAGCAATTTATCTCCTTATTGCTTCATTTTAAAAATCATAGAGGGAGTAAATTATTGCATTTTAAAATATATAGAGAGGTAAATTGCTATTTATTTTTTCATAAGGGGGTAGATATCACAAGGGGGTTCCTTGCACTTTTTTCTTATATTAGGTGAAATATTGATTGAATATACTTCTAATACTTTGTGTATTGTTTTATTTATATTAATTCCATGTATATATAGTATTAATTTATATACACAAATAAAATATTTTAAAAAATATACAAAATTATTAGAGAATAGACGCTGGTAAAACTCATCCGAAAAGTTCTAATTCGTACTGAATTTGGCCAAGAATACATAAATAGGAGGTAAATTAATTATAATAATCGTATAATTAGCATACCACTTCCCATAATTATTAATTGGGAATGCCAAACTCAGTAGGGACAAAAAATTTACGCTGCTTGGAGTAATAGCTCCAGCCATGTATTAATAACATAGCTAGCTCGATTGGGCTAGAATTTTTGGTTGCATGGATATTTTGTCGTGGACGGAAAAGCTTCATCCAGTTCATTTTATACTATAGATGCATCATTTTATTTTTATTTAAAAATAATAATTAATTATATAATAAATATGATTAATTGATTCCACCAATACTGACCATTTGATGAGCTTCGGGATTTGGTGACGTCCTTTGCAAAACGCAATTTGCATCATGTGGCATGCACACGATCTATGGTTGCATGCGGACATTACATGCAATGGTCCCTCTTCGAATGTTAATTATTCAAAAAATTAACCATCTTAAACTGTAAATGACGTATATCACATTGATGATATATATATGTATAGGTCTGGGACAGCTAGCTATATATGGTACGTACGTTAATAGTGTGTGGCCATGTGTTGCATGTGTTTTTTTTTCTTTTTTTTTTTTGGGGGGGGATTGGGTGGGGGGGTTCTTATCGAGTGGGCAACGGAGTAGATAGGAAAAAGACATGAATGACCTCCTCCATCTATGTGATTTTGAAGCCTATATATATATATATATGTGTGTGTATATATGCATGGCCTTATTCCTTCCTAGTCAACGGAGAGAACACAAGAGAGAGAGATAGAGAGATCAGATTCAGGGAGAGAGATGGCAGCAGACGACAACAAGAAGGGACGAGTTTGTGTGACCGGTGGAACAGGTTTTCTTGGATCTTGGACCATTAAGAGGCTTCTCCAAGATGGCTATTCTGTCAACGCTACCATAAGGATTGATCCAGGTCACACAATTAAATCACTATTTCTACTATCATATTGTTACAATTATATATATTTTTGAAATTATTAGTTTCAAAAAATTGTAATGTTAATAGTGCAAGTATGCAGTTCAAATGACAATTTTAGTCTTATATATTTTCATAATTTTTTTAAATCATTTCAAAGAAATCTCATTAAGAAAAAAAATGGTCGATCGAAAAAGTGCATCTAATTAAGTTGATTCACATTGCTAAAATTGCAGTCCGAATACTTTCCCAATTTTATACGACTAAAATTGTAATTTTCACTTATTAGTCCATTTGACGTTGGTTGACTGCATGCAGAGCGCAAACGGGACATCAGCTACCTAACCAACCTCCCCGGCGCATCAGAAAGGCTACAGATTTTCAATGCAGATCTCGACAAGGCCGAGACATTTGCCCCGGCCTTAGAAGGGTGCATCGGCGTCTTCCACATGGCTCACCCATTGGATTTTGAGGAGAAAGAAACGGAAGAAGTCAAGGTCAAAAGAGTTACGGCTGCCTTACGTGGGATTTTACAGGCGTGCGCTGATTCAAAAACGATAAAACGAGTCGTGTACACGTCTAGCATTTCGGCAGTTGCTTTCGGCAACAAGTCTGAGTCGGGACTCGTTGATGAAAGTTGCTGGACCGATGTGGAGTTTATACGAAGCTTAAAGACGTTCGGTGGACCATATATCGTGACCAAGACTTTAGCGGAGAAAGCAGCTCTGGGTTTGGCTGAGGAACTTGGACTGGATCTTGTCTCAGTGAACCCTACTTGGATTACCGGTCCCTTCATTTGCTCTCACTGCCCTGATTCAGTCTATGTCTCCATGGCCTTGATTCTTGGTACGTTTCTTCTACTTAGAGGGCGTTTGGTTATGCTCAATAACGTTTTAAAACCAAGCGCTGATATCATCATGCATGATGCGGGAAAAATGCAATTCTAGTCTTATAATTTATGGGTGCGACAAGCCCAGTACAAATTGATTTTTTCGTAATTTAGTCCTATAATTTTAAAAATTTGACAATTTCATCCTTTTTTGCCCAATTTGAACGAAGAATTACATTTGACTTGCACACGACCCAATTAAATTGAAATTTTTGTCCTGTAACTTAAGGGACATTAGTATTTTTAGTCCTATAACATGGGAGAGTTGTCATTTTTTGTCCTTTATTAATTTATTTACAGTTTGACAAAATTATAAAGTTACAAGACTAAATTGCAAAAATCAATTTATACAGGACTAAAAATGCCACTTTTCTAAATTATATGATTACAATTGTAATTTCCCCTGCATGATCTAATAGTCAACTCTACATAGCAGTCCTGAGTGTCCTGTTAACATAATCTATATTTTTCTTTCAATGGGTACAGGTGATAAGGGGCATTATCAACACCTTAAGGATGGGAGTTTAGTGCACGTAGACGATGTGGCTAGAGCCCATATACACCTGCTTGAGTATCCGAAGGCGAAAGGCCGATACATTTGCTCTGCGGTTGAGTTCACAATCGAAGATTTGTGTGAGTTCATCTCTGCCACATACCCTGAGTATCAGATGCCAACTCCAGAGTGAGTTCCCACTCTCCTTTCATCTATATATAGTCATTGTTGTTCTTATTTTACTTAAATAACAATTTGCTCTTTTTTCTTTTTCTTTTTTTGGCGGGGCTGGGGTGGGGTCTGTTTTTATGCAGTTCTTGGAAAGATTTAATTCCTGTTAAATTCTCTGGCCTTTCAACCAAAAAACTCCAGGAAATTGGATTCAAGTATGAAAATGGGCTCGAGGAGATGTTCGATGGAGCAATCAAGTGTTGCAAAGAAAAGGGTCTTCTCTAGTTGTTTGATGATTCATCATTTGTTTCATTCCATTTTATTATACTACATTCATATTGTGTTGGAATTTTTTAATGTAACCATCATGTGCGACACAAACACGAGGTAGAAAATCTCTTACCGTTGTGCCGTACCTTGTTTCTTGGTTGCACGTGTTTGAATAATTTTACTTTCGATACAGTTTGGTCTGTAATTAAATTCATATGGCAATGAATGGATCGAATGGTGTAATAATGTATTTCAAGCTTACCCCTCTTGTTTTAAAGTGCTCCCACCTAAATTATTATATATAAGGTATTCAAATATCATAGCTCTTTTCTGATAGAAAGAAAAAAAGAATATTAAATATTTTTTTTAAATGAAAAAAGATAATAATATCTGACACTCATTTTATTCTTATCCCCATCTCTTTATATCGTCTTCCCCATATCACCATAACCAATCGTCTTTTCAATTCTTTGATGCTGACAATCTTCACTTTAATACACTGACGAAACAACCAAGAATGTTTTACTTGAAATTTGATCTGAAAGACATTTTTATTCTGAAAAAATATTTAAATTACAATCAAAATTCAATGAGCTGTATTTTTTAAATATCATATATAAAAATCTCCAAAATTCTATGGAATAACGTTACATTTAAGATGGAACAAACCTCAAATTGGGTAATTGTAATGTTCAATCTCAATATAAATATATTTATAATCAAATCGAATATCGTTCAATATCATGAGACGTAGATGTAATTTACTTTTTATATTACCATTTTTATATTATAAGTGAACATTGTCATTTAATTCCTTGCAACGCAAACTACCAACCATTTGATCAAATACAACATGCATGATCAG
This sequence comes from Sesamum indicum, assembly GCF_026168435.1. Classification (NCBI taxonomy): domain Eukaryota; kingdom Viridiplantae; phylum Streptophyta; class Magnoliopsida; order Lamiales; family Pedaliaceae; genus Sesamum; species Sesamum indicum. Next base: position 22,149,824 of record NC_142657.1, read on the forward strand.
TAAGACCAACCCCTCGTAATTACTTATTAATCCCCCTCTTCAAATTTAATATAAATGTAAATCTGGCCATGTGTTGCATCATCATTTTGTGTGGAAATGACATGAATCGCCTCCATCTATACATATGCATCCATGGCAGAGAAGGAAACAAGGAAAAAAATTAAAAGGGACAAAAATGGGAGAAAGAAAAAGGGATGAGATTGAATTTTTTATTGCAATTTATATTGTATATCCTATTTTATTTATAAAAAAATAATGATATAATTTTTATATACATAGTATGTATATATAAAATAAAATAAAAAATTCGACTCAGTGACGGGTGGAACATGTTTTCTTGGATCATGGCCCGTAAGGAGGCTTATTCCAGTCTAGTCCATGTCGATGATGTGGTGAGAGCCTATATGGCATACAATACACACCCGCTGGATGAGTATTCAGAGGCAAAAGGCTGATACATTTGTTCTGCTTTTGAGTTCAAATTAGAAAATTTCTGTGAATTCATAAATATATATATATATATATATATAAAACATAATTTAATAATCAACAGTAATTTTTGTTTCATAAATTTTAATATCAAACATACACCACTAATTTTAAATTATTTTATATTACCTCAAAATACAAATTCAAATATACCAATCTATTTCCAACACATAATTATTTATCTTTATTTTTCTCTCTTTATTTCCAAAACCCCAAAATAAAATAGTCCAAAAATAAAACCAAAGACTATGTATAATTTATAGTTTTAATCCCACCCAACTATTTTTCTCTAATTTCACTTTCTATCAATTAAATAAGGTCAATTTTAAAATTTAATTACGATATCGGAATGATCGTTTTTTTAAAAGTTAATTATTTATTAATTATACAATTACCATATCAAACGAGGGCTTAGCCACTATGCAAATGAATTGCATGGAACTATGATGTTAACACGTTCTTCCCTTGGTTTCGTTTTTAATCTTTTGAATTTGACATCACTCATACTTTGATGTTATTTTTTTATTAAAATCATAAAAAAAAAACATAACCAATAACTACATTACATATCTCGTTTAGCAATATTTGAAAAAAAAAAATGAGATCATTTTAGTATAGTTACATAAGTGTTTGATTATGATGGGCGAAAAATTGTATTATTGATGTTTATCAAAAAAACATGATAAATACACACCAAAATTTGTGTTGTCATACCAAAACTCGGAAAAGATATTCAAAGGAGTGAATAAGTAATTATGTAAAATATAAGGGCAAAGAAGTGAAATATGAGATAAAATAGGGGGAGAAATACAATATACGTGGAGGAGACCGTTGGAGCAAATCATGCGCTCCCACAAATATAACGACCTCTTTCCTTAAAATCACCCGCCTCTTCCGACGAACACACAGACTCTCTCTCTCTCTGTGAATTTCTTTCTCTCCTTTTCTCCAAGAACCAGAAAAACAACTGAAAGTTCTGAATGTTAAAATTTTTATGTATTGGGCCACCGGCGCCGGAAAATGTCGTTCTCGGATTCGGAAACCTCCTCACACGAGTACAAAACTTTCCGCCAAATCAGCCGCGATCGTAAGTTTTGATCCTCTCTCGATTCCATATCTTTGTATTAGTTATTTCGACTATGTTTTTACTCTCTGTTTATTCTTTATACGATGTTCTTCAGCGTTTTCATAGTGTGTTTCCTGAGATGAACAAGTGTAGTTACTATATCAGGGTTCATTACTATTTTATGTTTTGAGAAAGGCGACGATCAATCTGCTGAAGGTTTCGCTTTTCTTGTCTTGTCCTGTCCAGATAACAAGTTGATTTTTCTAGTCTTGAAGTAGAGATCTTCTTATCATGTATTTTCTTCGTATTTGGATTGATTGATTATTTTGGTGTAATTCTCTTGTAGGGTTATTGTACGAAATGCTCCAAGATTCCAAATCAGCAGATTCAAAATCATCGTGGAAGGTATATTTAATCTCACTGTACTTTACAGTTATAATGAAGCAAATTTGTGAAGGTTTTTTTGTTATACTTTAAATTTTGTCCGTGCAGTGAAGATAATTTTCTTTCTTTTCTTAAAAAAAAAGGAAGAATGGTTTAAATTTTGTTTCTAGTTTTAGTAGTTTTTCTTTAATTTCGCACATGCAACGAGATATTTGTATGTCAGGAATCTAAGTAATTGTAACTTTTTTGTTGTAATTTACTGGGGCTCTAAGTGAAAATGTCTTTTTCCAAATAATCGGAATAGTATAGTGATAGGATCTAATTTTAACACATTTAGGTTTAAAAACATGCAATTTTATTGGCGTATACATCCTTATTTCAAGCAGAAACCTAGATAGTCTGGCAAATCGAAGTTTAAAAGATAGTTTTACCACCTTATGAACTTATACCCTTTTTTTCCCCTTGAAATACTACACATTAAGTGATTTGGCTCCTTTTACCATATTTTGTTCAAGTTATGGAGAAGGAGATAGAATTTCAATAGTTGCACAGTAAAGGTTAATGTATAGAAAGCATTAGAAGCGGTGTTAGCAGACTCATGGAAGGACGGATAATGGGTCTTTGTTAATGGTTGTATATTAATTCATCACTGATCCCTATACCAACATCAGCTTTATATCATACTAAGTTAATGCCTGCGTGCAGTTTTTCTTAGAAGTGGTGTTAGCAGACTGATGGAAGGACGGATAACGGGTCTTTGTTAATGGTTGTATATTAATTCATCACTGATCCCTATACCAATATCAGCTTTATATCATACTAAGTTAATGCGTGCGTGCAGTTTTTCTTATCTAACAGGCCATAGAAATTGCTCTTGGAACGTACTTCATTAGTTTTGAAAGGTTGCATGGAGAAAGGTGAACCGCAACTATCTGGCTTTTAGCTGTGTGAAAATTCTCAAGCTTTCTCTTTTTGCCATTGTGTTGATCTTTGGGCTTCTATTGTGAGCATCTTCTGGAAATAAGAAAAGGGGAAGGGAGTTTTTCCTTGATATTAATATTTTAAAAGTCCACGCAATTTGAAGAAACAGGAGTTAATATCTACTACATTATTTAATTATGTGAAAAGATATGTCTAAATTGATGTACTTGCCTTCTTCTGGATCAATTTATCATTAATTTATGAATCATAAAGCACCTCAACATGCTTACGAAATTGGACTATTTCATAATCTTAATGCTCTTTTTCTGTCATGGATCTACCTCCTTTATCCTGACACTTCAGTTTTTGGAAAGTAGTCTTCTGAACTACCTAATTTTGTCAGGTACTTATCATGGACAAAGTTACTGTAAAAGTGATGTCCCACTCATGCAAAATGGCAGACATCACCGACCAAGGAATTTCATGTAAGCATTTAAGATTATGTTATATAGTAGAAGATCTGTTGCTTTATTCATATTAACCTTGATAAAGCTCTATCACATAGCAATGGGATTTCTCTCCTATTAATAATTTAGAATTTAGAGATTTATCACGAGAAAGCTTTTGTTACCCATTCTTCTTAATTTCCAGTAGAATCACAAGCTCTTGATCTTTTATTCTGGAGGTCTTATTCTTTTTTCTTGTATGTGAATTTATTAGCTTAGTCTTCAGTTGCTAAAGTAATATAAACTTTTGTTACCCATTCTTCTTAATTTCCAGTAGAGTCACAAGCTCTTGATGTTTTATTCCAGAGGTCTTTATTCTTTTTTCTTGTATGTGAATTATTAGCTTAGTCTTCAGTTGCTAAAGTAATCGTGCTGACATACTATCGCTCGATGTTGTGTGAAATGAAGTCATCCACAATTTAATTATTCAACAACGTCAGTATAGATATTTCAGTTGAGTTCTTAGCTTTATAACATTCGTAATATTTTTTTGTCCCCAATCCTTGCAGTGGTGGAAGACCTTTTTAGAAGAAGAGAGCCTTTGCCTTCAATGGATGCCGTATATTTCATTCAACCATCCAAAGAAAAGTATTGCCATTCTTCATTTTTCTTTTTCTAACTATTAGGCTGTAATTTTTGGTGAACCAAAAGTAGGTTATACCAGTTCAAATTCAATCCTGACATTTTGAGAATTCCATATTATTGTTGAAGTTCTGCTCTTGGTTTAAAGAATAGAAGTTAATCTGAAACCCAATTGTCCAACATCATATGCTTATTTTTTATGCTTTAGGAATGCTTTAGTTGTTGTCCTTCTGGTATCTGGTTGATATCATTGTCTGTATGTGATCTCATCCTTTCTAGTTTTTTTTTATGCTCTATCTTCGTGTAATGATTCCGTCAATTCAAGTTTCATAAAAGAATATTTTGTAGCAGTTGTTGTCTTCTGATATCTGTTGCTATCTAATTGATGACTGATATTTTAGCCAGTTAAAAAAGATTAATTTCCTCGCACCATTGTCATTAGTGGAACAGCGTAATTGAAAGGAAGTTCCTCACCCCGTTCTTTTTTCTTATTTATTTCTTTCTGCAGTGCTTAAAATAGTCTTTTAATTACTAGATCAGTGTAATTGAAAAGAAGTCCTCGTCCATCTTCTTTTCTTATTTATTTCATTTTGTAATGCTTAAAATAGTCTTTCTATTCAATTATCATCATGGAGCTCTTAATACTTGAAATGTCAGGGTAGGAATAGACTTTGCTGGAAGCAGTTTATTCCATAAGACGGATGTAATCGTATTCAGTTAGTTAAGATGTAATACTTGTTGGAGAATCTGCCTTTTCTTGGTCATTTCTTTAGCCTTATTGTATGCTTCCAGAAAACCTCCATTTAACTCATGTTGGGATTGTGTCCTACGGTAATATAGCTTTTCCAGGAAATCAACTATAGGCACTAATTCCTTTTTCCTTTTTCAGCATTGTCATGTTGTTGTCTGACATGTCAGGAAGAGAACCTTTGTATAAGAAGTATGTCAGAGATTTTTATCACCAAACTTCATTCTCCCTGCTTAGTTTCTTGTCTGGAGTCTAAATGCTTGCTTTCTTGTATTGATAATCTGTTGCTGTAGAGCATATATATACTTCAGTTCGCATGTACCAAAAGACCTTCTAACTCGCATCAAGAATGATGCTAGTGTTGTACCACGTATTGGTGCATTAAGAGAGGTAAACGACCTCTACTTGTCTTTGGCAGTAAATTATACTTATCTTCGTTGAAATCTAAGGAGTATCTTTTCATTAATTTTCCCTTGGCAATTTGTAGATGAATTTGGAGTACTTCTCTATAGACAGTCAGGTAACTCATATCCATTTTGGTATTTTGGATTTTGATTATGTCCGTTTGGCTTTTGGAATAAAGAGGACGAACTATTTTAACTATCTGCATGGGCAATTTTAATTTCAGGCCTTCATCACTGATCATGAAAGAGCACTTGAAGAACTTTTCGGTGATAATGCTGCAGATTCTCACAAATTTGATGCCTGTTTAAATGTAATGGCCTCGAGAATTGCTACGGTTTTTGCTTCATTGAAGGTACCAAAAGAATCTTCTTTGTGTTTCACCCTGATTCTTCAACCCTACCCTCCCACAACTTCAAGAAAAGTAAGAGTGTTGATCCAGGTTGACTGTCTTCCATTGCCTTTTTAAATCTGTCTCATTGCAATATTAAAGTGCTTAAAGTTTTAATGCCAATAAACGCAGAAGGTAAGAGTATCCTGATTTATTAAATTTGTTGAGAGGCAATCAATTTGAATATTGCCCCTTGTAAGTGTAGATGGAAGGAAAAAGTTTAACCAAAATCCAAATTTACCTGGTGCAAAAATATGGCATTGACATGGAGTGCATGGAGCAGCACTGGAATATATTCCCTTTTGGACTGCTGATTCAAATACGGAAAATATGGAAAATCGAGTCTGTGCCATTTGTTGTCAATTTTATTTGCCTTCTTTCACAATTTTCAATGTCAGGAATTTCCCTATGTGCGGTATAAAGCTGCCAAAGGACTTGATAGTGCCTCAGATAACAACTCTCGTGCCTTGGTTCCGGCAAAGCTAGCTGCAGCAATTTGGAACCACATTACAACTTATAAATCTTCCATTCCCAACTTCCCACAAACAGAAACATGTGAATTCCTTATAGTAGACAGATCAGTTGATCAGGTCTCATACTCTTCAATCTAATTCATAAGTTTGATTTTTCATGTTTTATTCCTTTTGAACATTTGATGAATTTGCTGCTTTAGATTGCTCCCGTCATTCATGAATGGACGTATGACGCAATGTGTCATGATCTGCTTGAGCTCGAAGGGAATAAATATATACATGAGGTAAATGCTTTCATCCAAGAATTTCTTTTTGGGGTGTGAGTACTTTTCTGATGGCATATAGTGGATGCAAGGTTCCTAGCAAAACAGGTGGTGACCCTGAAAAAAAGGAAGTCCTTCTGGAAGATCATGATCCTGTCTGGCTTGAGCTCCGGCATGCTCACATAGCAGAGGTATTTCTAACACATCCACATTTTCCTTGAAGTTCCTTGAAGTTGTATGTGAATGGCCTTTGGCAATTACTTATATGTGCCATCTTTTAAATATTCTCCATTTAAAATTTTAGGCTAGTGAACGGTTGCACGAGAAGATGACAAATTTTACTTCCAAGAATAAAGCAGCACAATTACAACAGAGGTGGGTGGTTATAAATGCATCTACCTCAATCTGATTATGTCCTGTCACGTAGTCAGGTGATCTGGCCAGAAGCAGTATTTTTATGTTATTGAGTGGAGGACATTTTCTAATCAGTAAATGTAGCCTACAGAATCTGATTTTTCATTTTAATTCACCGGGTCTTTTATATTTGATTGAGCTAGTAAGATGGCCACACGTTTGAAACTGAAACATCTCTTTTAGAAGCAAATTTCGTTCCCAGATCACAATAAAATATATGGATAACCGACAAGTTCATCTTAGTTTAGGAGTATGGAAACTCATCTAAAACCCAGGTCTCTGTTTTGTTGGATGATTGATATGACTAGAGCTGAACTTTTACTTTTACAGGATCAGTTTGTTCTACATGTCTTTCAGATTAAAATATTATGAGAAATTGTGACTGGGTGCCTACCTTGTTATTTGCTCATACAGAAGTTTTCTATACTACTGTTGTTTCATCTGTCTAACTCTAACAATTCAAGTTATGTTTTTATGCAGAGATGCTAATGAGTTATCCACAAGAGACCTGCAGAAAATGGTTCAAGCTTTGCCACAATATAATGAACAGATGGAGAAACTCTCTATCCATGTTCAGGTTGTTTACCTCACAATATCTGTGAAGCCTCTCATCATTTCTTAAATGTATATCATATCAACTGAAAAACAACTCGAGGCCTAACCAGCAAATTTGGATTTGGGTTTCTGTCATGTTATTGTATAATAGTTGGCAGAGTTCTAATTTTTCTTTTGACTAGTCAAATGTGCAACTAACATGGACCAATCAAATGAAAATTTTTGAGAATGATTGTGAAGACGAAGAGAAGTATTTTTGTTGAGAAACCTAGCAAAATGCTGATCTTATACCTTTTTTAATCAGATTGCTGGGAAACTTAATAAAATTATCAGAGATGCGGGTCTTCGACAACTTGGACAACTGGAGCAGGACCTTGTATTTGGTGATGCAGGAACAAAGGAAGTCATCCATTTTCTGAGATCCAATCAAGTAATATTTTAATTTCAATCTAGGAATACCAGTAGACATCTATTTTAGGTTCTGTTAAGTCATGCCAATACATTAATCATTTCTTTACCCTGCAGAATGCGCCGTGCGAGAATAAATTGCGGCTTTTGATGATTTATGGTTGTGTCTATCCAGAAAAGTTTGAGGGTGACAAAGCAGTAAAACTTATGCAGGTTATTGATCTCCATCTTGGCCCATTCATACCCCTATCTACATATATGGGTGTGTGCGCGAGGGTCTTTTTGCCTGTTTTTTGTGCAAATGCATGTTCATGCATAGGTTATGTGCTCATATGGCATATGGAGACGCACTTTTGTAAGCATACTTTCATGTTTCATGATATTTGTTTAATAACTGATATAGCCACTTTTAATGTGCAATAAGCATCATTTGTGTATAATAATGGATATTTGTGATTTATCACTATAAAAAATTCCGACCTGTTGTTTTTCCATTCTAACAATTAAGTTTTATTTCAAATATTTAAACACTTTCCAAACTTAAACATGAAATCCAATTGCTGACCAAGGGAGTTCTGTTGGTAAACATGTTATTACCTTGGATGGATTAAATATGACTTTTGTTGAATGTTTACTTACAAATATCAGGAAAAAAGAAAATGTCAAACTCTTCTTTTTCTTGATTTTATTAAGTAAAAGTATTTTCTTGGGAGATACAAAAAAGTTGCAAAATGTTTGGTTTTGTTTTTAACTTATTTTTGGGTATTTTGCGGAGATAGAGAGAAAAATAAAGATAAATAAAAATAAGTTAGAGATAGTGTGTATGTTTGGATTTATTTTTGGAGATAATATAAAATAAGTTTGGTATATTTGATGTTGGGTAGTGAAGAAACAAAAAGTACTGTTTATTGTCAAATCATGTCTTTTTGATATATATTTATATATATGTATAAAAATGTATATAATTTATTTGTAAATGAAGAGAGAGAAATTTTAGTTTTGTCGCCCACTCACTGTTACAAATACTTAGAAACGAGACAAAAATTGGCAAAATATTGAATGCCTTTGGGCCATCTCCGCCAAAGATTTTTCAAGCTACTAGAGATTTTTTTCAGCCAGTTCTTGTCTTTTCCAACTATATACATTCAAAATTGAGTTTGAATGTTAAGTTTAGAAGTTCTTTGGCATTTTCTGAACCTATTTTTGCTTCTTCAGTTGGCAAAATTATCACGTGCAGACATGAAAACAGTGAAAAATATGAAATTGCTTGAGGCATCATCAGACTCTAGAAAGAGTTCAAATGGGGGATTCTCACTCAAGTTTGATTCAGCGAAGGTAAATCTTTCTATTAGACCAAGAGCTTGTAACTATTGACAGAACCGAAGCATGGGTCTATATCTGAGACCTGAAAGTTGCCTACTATTTTGCTTCTTAGACGAAGCATGCAGAAAGACAGGATCGAACTGGAGAGGAAGAGACGTGGGCACTATTTCGGTTTTATCCCAAGATTGAGGTTCGGTTTTAGATTAAATGCATATGTTGCTTGAGCATAAAATTCTTTCAATCTATTTATGACGCTAGATGGGTCTGAAAAATTTGGATATTCACAGTAAAGAAGAACTTGCCTGTTGCACCATCTGTTCTTCGTTTGGCTGTTCAGACATGATCCTTTTATCTTGGAACAATAAATAACATAAACTTATGTCTGAAACTACTGGACATATGGACTTTGATCCTGGAGAATGAGGTTTTGATTGATATCAATCCTCAATCCTCACTCCTCACTCCTTTGGTTCATAGGCAAATTAAAATGGTGGTGTTTAGTTCAGAACTGCCTGGAGAATCACCACCCATAACATGAGCAAACGCAGGATATACCTTGTGATAAGCAAAAAAGTGCTTGTTGCAGCGGCTGCGGATGCATAAATTGAGGCATTATAACATGAGAAAATGCTGTTGATTATATTTCACCCAACCAATGGCTCTATTCGTTGTACTTGGAGCTGCGTAATTAACAAGTACTTATTTATGTAATTTTTAGGAGAACTTACAGGCATATAATTCTGTGATCTTGTGAATAACTATTGAAAGTCTATGCTTCTGAACTTCACTGTTTTTCCGCATTATCACGATTTGTGCATATATTGAACCATTTATCTACAAAAGTGAGAAGAGGCAATATTCATCCATCTAAGGTGAGAAACATACTCATTTTTAATACAATACTTAAACTGGCACCATCTGTGAAGCCTGTTTGGGAGTGAAAGAGGCATCCGTCAACTTTTATTTGACTATGTTTTGCATATATTGACCTGGTTTCTCTCTCAGGAGTTAATTGAGAAGTTGAATAAAAGAGAATTGCCCAAAGATGAGTACCAATGCATGAACACTAGTCCAACTCCTTCCAATCGTGCCACTACCCACGGGAGTTCTGGAGCGCCACAGCCTCCATCAGGTAAAACAGGTCAGCCACATTCTATGAGATCAAGACGAACTGCAACATGGGCACGAACGCGCAACTCTGATGATGGAACTTCAAGGTAACCCATGTGCTACTCTTTCTCTTGATTCAAGCTTGTGATCCAGGTAATATACTCCTATTTTTGGTTAATTCATCATGTGGAGTAAATCGGTCTACGAAAAATACACAGCATAACCTCCAAATGCTCAACTTGCATTTACATTTTTCTTCTACTTTCACTGTATGAGAGATCTTGATTGCAATTTGATCTTTCCATTATTACGAGAAACACAACTCACTTCTATTCTCTCTGCCTCCATGGTTTCCAGTGACTCAGTCTTGAAATGCATATCTACTGACTTTAGAAAGATGGGACAGCGCATTTTTATATTCATAATAGGTGGGGCAACCAGATCTGAGGTATAAATTCTTGATTGTTCTCCTTCACAGCATTAAGCTTCCGTGGTCAATTTAATCTATAACCAAGTTATTGGTCTGCCCACAGCTTAGGGTTTGCCATAAACTTACAGCAAAGTTAAGAAGGGAAGTGGTCCTTGGCACAACTAGTATTGATGATCCACCTCAATATATTACGGTAACTATATTCTCGTGCTTCATTTAACTTTTGTCCCTCTTTCTCCAAAGATTGTCCAACATTTTTCTTTACATTCCCTTTTCTGCTTAAAATAGTGCAAATTGCTGGAGCTGTACTATAACCCAATCCATATATCAATTATGTATAACCACGTTTAAGTTTGGAATATGAGACTGTAATTATCGTTGTTGTACCTGACACAGATATATGAAATGATCAAGTTTTAGAGTTGATCTACCTTTTCTACCTTCCATGAGTCTTTCTATACTTGAAAACTGCCATCTTTTTTGACTTGTTTGCTACACTGAAATAAAAAATCAACAGAGCATAATTTTCTGCTTCTTTTCTCGTTTTTGTCAGAAACTGAAGCTCTTGTCAGAAAAGGAGCTCTCAATGGAAGACATTAATGTTTGAACAGTCCAAGTTTTGTACAGATACAGTTTGGCCAAACAGCGTAGGTTTTTCCTATTTTTCGATGGCTTTACTTCTTTCTGTGTGATTTATCAAGACTAAATCTCTACCTAATGTCCAGCATGCAATTGGTGCATGAAGGAGCCAAACGTTGGAACAACCCTGAATCGTCCTGCTCAATTATACTACATGCAAATGGGAGTAAACTCGGATGACGCCTTAAAATATGAAGCTTTGATTATCTCCATTAATTTTGTTTGTACTCAGCCTTGATCATTTATCTTTTATTAGTAGTGATTTTTGAAGCTTTAGTGTTTGAAGTATATTGTCTGTTACTTTAGAAAGTACATTGCAAGCAATGAGAAAAGTATAGTTGCTGCTTCCAGTTGGGCACATCATTTTTACTTGGGGTTTTATTGCAGTTTATCTTATGTGAAAACATTAATATGCACAAACTTCTCCAAACAAACAAAAAAAGGAAAAAGAAAAAACAGTGTGATTTTTGAACTTTTGAAAAAGAAGCTCGCTACTTCCTAGTTTATGGGTTGTCTTTTTTCTTTTTTTTTTTTTTCTGAAGGTTCAAGGATTGCGTTTCCCTTTCATTTCTTTAATGGTTTTATAACATATTTTATATTTAAACGATAATTCATTGTATTTAACTCATTTTGCGGATGATTGAAAAAAAGAAAGGGGTTGTCTTTATGATTTCATGGAAAGGGTTAGGGAACAATAACAATTGTATAACCTCCATATACATTGCATCAACGCAAACACATCTGTTTTGTCAATAATTTTCCTTGAATTAGGTAAACTTGGATATGCATATAATATTTTATCCTTACCCATAAAATTTATATATATACTTAATTTTCGTTAGTAACATAATTCATATTTACTTTTAGGCTAAATATGGAAGCCTCGTGCCCGTTTTGATTCCTTAATTATGGGAACTCTTTTTTGGTCCAAAAATGTCAAATAAAAGTTGCAAAGTTAATCCCATTAACAACTTTAATCAATTTTTAATGAAAAGTCGTAAAATGTCGTTAGTTTGTCAATTAGCTCCCCTTTTTTTGGTCTTGTTGCACGTGGAATGATGTATTTGAGGAAAATCTACCATAAAAATGAGCTCTCTCCAAAACATTATCCCACATGTAACAAGGCCAAAAAAGGGGTTAACTGAAAAACTAACCGCACTTTGCAACTTTCATTATAAAGTTGCTACAGGTCGGTTGGTCCATACGCCTGGCCCAGCCCAAAATATGCACACTCTTTCTTCCACATGTGAACTGCAGGCCCGAGTTCATCACTAACAAATACTTGTAAGTCGCTGCTTCTGAAATGCGACACCAGCTCACATCGGACGAAACTGGATAAACGTTGCACCCCAACCCCTACGCCAATGCAATCCGCATGGACACTTGCTTCGAATTCGCAGTAAAACTCTAATTCAAAACCCATAACTCAAAAGATTTCATAGCATTACCCCCAAGAATTTTCGAAATGGACGCAATTCTGCCGATTATCGCCTTCTCGGTGATCGTCGGAGCTGTGATCGCACTTGTAATATTTGGGACCTATTTCCGGAAGAGGAAATCTGAAATCGAATCCATCAACAGGCCCGAAACCCTGAAAACGAACCCCAGACCCGCTTTGAAGCCATCGGCTGCCAAGAAACCCCACCACAAATCTCACTCCCATTCGCATGCAGCCGATAAAGTAAAGATCGAATTCCTTCTGCTTCTTTTCTGGTTCTATCGTACTGTTTATCTTAGGGTCTTAGAGAATTTGATCTCCTATTGTTTTGTATTATAACTGTAGGATGCTAATAAAAAGCATCACCCGTTGGATTTGAATACTTTGAAAGGGCACGGGGATGCTGTCACCAGTGTATCTTTTTCGCCTGATGCACGTAGCTTAGCAACTGGTAACTGTTTTGCTTTCAGTCTGCCCGTTATTGTTCTCGTTGTTGAGTATTATATTGGTCTCCAGTCATGCTTGATAGCCTTTCTTCTGGTCATTTATCAATTGTTTACGATATAACCTACTGAACTAGTTCCTGGTTTAGTTTTCATTTTTAGTAACTCTGGTCATTAACTTGTACCATAATGGGTAGTATATATTTCTGTTTCTGGATGTGGTTTATTCTTTTACTTGTTAATTGATTAGTCATGTTCAATTAGCATCTCAGTCAAAATCTGAATTTATTATGGTTATCCTGAAGTTTTTTAACACTGGTTGCGCAGCTTGCGGAGATGGTGTTGTCCGGGTTTTCAGGTTGGATGATGCTTCAAGCAAAAGCTTCAAGTACTAATCTCTGATTTCTCTTCTCCACCCCAGTTGTATTGCTGCAAGTGTTTCATTTCCGTGTTCTAATTGTTCCAATTATGTTTTATAGGTTTCTGAGAATCAACTTACCTGCTGGAGGTCATCCAACAGCAGTTGCTTTTGCTGGTGATGCGTCGTCTGTAGTAGTGGCTACCCAGGTACTCGCAGGCTCATCTTTATACATGTATGGAGAAGAAAAACCCAAAACAACTGGCGAGCAGAAGCAACAGAGCAAGCTCCCTCTTCCTGAAATCAAATGGGAACACCACAAAGTTCATGACAAGAGAGCCATCATAACTTTGGTCGGAACCAAGGCAACTTATGGCAGCGCTGATGGGAGTGCAATTATTGCGTCATGCTCAGAAGGTGCTTTTCTATTGCTGATAATCAGTTCTTGTATGGAGTTGAGCTTACATAAAACCTTCTAATATCATGACATTTTTCTTATTATATGTTATTTTCTTTCTTGTCTCTGCATAGGTATTATAAACTGTCGCACTTTCCCTGGTAGTTTAATAAGATGGTTCAGTAATTTGTTATTTTCTTTTTCTCTTTTTTAGTTTCTTTTGTTGCAATAGCATCTTCTCTCACTGCATGCTAAAGTTGGTGTTTGGAACTTGCGTGAAATTGGTGCATAGAGTTGCTAAATCTTTTTCCTTTGCATATGTTAATAATGTGTTTTTTTTCTGGCTGCTGTTATTTTCTAGTTCAATATATTGAAACTTAAAGCTGTCTAGTGAACAATTGCATTATTGTTCATAAGGATATCTTTTTCCTCTTTTTGTTGAGAAAAGTGAAGGTTTGATGGATAAGAATCTGCAAGAAAACTAATTTCTCTCTCTTTTTGCTTCTCATGTTCCTTGCAGGCACTGATATTATACTCTGGCACGGAAAATCTGGAAAAGTATTGGGCCATACTGACACAAACCAGCTCAAAAATACAATGGCCACCATTTCTCCTAATGGTCGTTTCATTGCAGCGGCTGCCTTTACTGCTGATGTGAAGGTGACAGTCCTGTTCATGTGTTGAGTTAAATGACGTTTGACTGTTAGGAATCAGAGTGATTTCTATGCTCATGTGATTACTTTTTTTCTCAATAAGGTTTGAAACTGAACTAGATTAATATTAGAGGTGTCTATGAATTTTGCTATCTGTGGCGCTTTTATATTTTACTGGAAAACATATTATCCTTGTAGAGAAACCGGCCCTTTATGAAAGAGTCTTATTAAACATTGAAAAGCTGACCCTCTATTGAAAGGTTCTTAAATTTAAAAAAACCACCATATATGAAACACTTGAATATTAGGGAACTTTTGTTTATATACAACAAAAGTATACAATGTATGATGCTTAAATCAGGTTTAACTTTTATTTCCATCTGATAAATTTGTATGGGTATTTTCATGTTAACGAGCAAGCAAAAGGAAGTTATTGGGAAAATAATTGGTTTTTTTGTACTTGGTTAATCCTAAGTTAAGAACTTTTGTAACCAAGTTGATGCTTTTAGTTTCCTTTTCTATTCTCTGGAGAGGAGATGTTTTCTTCTTCTTGGTCGCCTGTGTGCCTAACCTCAATAATTTCAAATTTCTATCTTTGACTACTCAAATTTATTTAACAGGAATATTTGAATCATCTGTATTTCACTAATTATATTTGTTTTTATGAATAGATCTTATTGAATGACTGCGGAAGTTTACTGTACTACATATAATTTGGGAATACATTTTGCAATATCCACTTGTGTATTGCCTTATTACATTGAGTAATGTGATAGGATATACCAAGCCTTTTTCTACTCTTCCATCGAGGTCCGAACCCATTTTTCTCTTTATCTGATGGGTTAACACATTGCTCTTTGTACCTGAATTGACATACTGGTGATTAGATTTTTATGGTAAAATATCCTTAACTCAGGATTTTTTGGAATATGGCATTACTCTTCTCATAAAAGACATCCAATAACTTGTGAGAATGTATCTGGAATAGTTGTCCTAAGTTCAGTAGGCATCCATGTGTACCATTTTGGCAATTGAAAATTATTGAACTATGACGCCCTAGCTTCTACATTTATTGAAGAAAAATCTAAAAATATAAGTATTGTACTGGCAAGTTCCCCTTATTTAGTATCAACCAGCATACATTTACCTTTGATAGCCTTATTTTACAGGTTTGGGAAATTGTGTACTCGAAGGATGGTTCGGTGAAGGAGATTTTAAAGGTTATGCAGCTTAAAGGTCACAAGGTTGTGGTTACATGCATGCTTTGTAATGCTATTTGTGCTTCTCGTTCTTCCGTCCTAGCTCATGTTGTATTGCAATTATAATGACTTCATCCAGACTTGCGGTGCAGGGTGCTGTCTTTGTATGATTGTGTAAAGTATGAGATTTGTGCTAGATGTGTGCTAAATCCTACCCAGCCTCCTCTAGCTTTTTTTTGCACCTCTGATATCTCCTTTTGAGGTTTATGGGTTGCATAGACTTCAGAGTTAGTGTTTTGGTCGGAATTCCAACTTCCATAAATAAATTTATCATAGTACTCCATTGAAATTCGAGTGGTGCAAACAAGAGCTCAAGGTCTCTTAAGTGGTACCTTTCCAGGCACATTGTGGATTTTCAAGTTCTATTATATGTTTGTTTCATTTCCAGTTTTTTCTGTTTTCGTTTGTCACAGCTTCATGTCTTCTTTTTATTGGTAATTTTGTTTGGGTATTTCATGAAACTTACCCTTATCAAGATAAAGAACCTGGGAGGAAAGATGTTCCCAACATCCAAACAAAGAGTTTGATGCCCATTATTAGAGTAGAACTTCTCTTTTGGAATGCGAGTAAATTCTGTTTCTTTATGGCTCTGGCAGGAGATCCTGACTCCAGTTACATTTTGTTCATTCTCGATTTATATTTTATCATATTTAAAAAAAAAGTTGAGATTTACTTCCACATATTTGCATCATGATCAATCCTATTAATATGTCTGCTGCTTCTTCCAACTTCACCCTGTTTGTTCTACCTTAAGTTTTTGGTATGTATGATTTTCAGAGTGCAGTAACGTGGCTTTGCTTTACTCCAAATTCGGAAGAAATCATCACAGCCTCCAAGGATGGTTCAATAAGAATATGGAATATCAATGGTATGAATAGTTTGTGACTTTATTCTTACTTTGTTGAGTTATTCTGAATTTATGAATTAGATGAAGCTGATGGCAAGGACAGTTTATAAACTGGGATTTATAGTTGCATACCGGAAGTGTAATATACACTTTGGAAATGTATTATAGCAATCTGTAATAGTATTTGAGGTTAACTATTTCTTACTTGTAAGTGATAGAAACTAATAAACGAGGGACATAACCGCATCAATTCCCAGCTGCAAACATGAAATTGTGTAGAAATCTTAAACATATCTTACAACAAATGATCCTTTTTCACTGGGCATTAGTTGGCCATCAACACTAAATACTGTTGTTATCCCAAACTACTGCATCTATACTTCCTGTGATAATAGCATCGTATATTTTTGCTGACCTTTAGCTGTTTCATCATTCATGAAGTTCGATATCATCTAGATGAGGACCCTAAGACTTTGAAGGTGCTTCCCATACCACTTCATGATGCAAATGGCACTACTTTACACTATGATCGTATGAGTCTGTCGCCTGATGGGAAGATACTGGCAGCAACTCATGGTTCAACATTGCAGTGGCTGTGTGCTGAGACTGGAGAGGTTTTGGACACTGCTGAAAAAGCTCATGATGGTAAATCTGATTTTGTGAATTTCCTAGTGATTTTCTATGTATGTTGTACGACAGGTTTCCACCTGATCTTATGGATGGCAAAAAGGTGGGGGGGGGGGGGGGGCTGTAATTATAGTGAAATCATAATAATAGAAGAACTTCATGTATGTTTGAGTTTTCTTCTCTCCTTCATCAATATATTCATCCAGGTCAAAGCGTGTTCTGCTGTTATACCCTAATATTCTCACTAAAATTAAGCTCCAGCAGATGGTGAACACCTAAATTTTGGTTATGTGTTGAATGGCTGGTATTGGTGTTGACAGTAAAGGACATCTGCAGAATATTGTTACTGGGCCTTATCCAGTCAGATTGATCTGGATTAAATGCAAAGCAAATATAGTTCTGATGTACACATTTGTCTCATGCAGCAAATAAACTGGGATTATGCATAGAACTGTCTTCAATTATCTGACATAAGCAAACTGTGATGCAGGTGATATCACGGATATGGCATGGGCGCCAACAACCATTCCTATGGGTAATTTGCTTTTACATTTCAATATGATGCTTGTCAAGCATTTCTTTGTTTTCTACTTTCAGTGCTTGCCAAGTATTTAATTATTTATTTTCTGGATTGGTGTAGGTTATTGGTGTAATGTCATTTTACCTTCGTGTTCTTTGTGATCAATTTACATATAAGACTCTAATTAATTTCTACAAAAATACATCTTTGGAACATTTCTAAATGCATTAACAACTCTAATGCATTCTTTTTGTCTTTCTGCAGAAAATAAAGAGTTGGCTGTTTTAGCCACGGCCAGCACTGACAAGAAAGTCAAGCTATGGGCAAGCCCGCCGTTGCATCCTTCCTGAGGAGAGTATCGGGAACAGGTTTAACCCATTGTGCATGAGATAGGGCTTCTGGTCAGAGTCAGTAAATTTCAAGGCGAGTTTGACACAGTTCTCTGGATGGAAAATTATCATGGGCGTAAAACCTCACTTATCTTCATACTTGCTAGAATTTTGTAGGCAAGAAAGTAAGTTGGGACAAAAATTCTCTGAGAAGTTTGAAAGAGAACCAGGTGGTCTTACTCCCTTCGGTTTTTTCCGGCAAAAAGAAAAAACAGCAGAGCTAGTAATTTGGTTACTTTGAGAAATTTTTGGTCAGTGCTTCGGCTTTATCTTTTGTTTGTGCTGAGAAATGAGAGCACTTTTATAAGTTGTACTATTGGAATGAACTGATAGCATGGGTACTTTAGGTTATCTTTAATATCTGGATTGGGATTTTGAACTGATATTCATATGTTTATCAACTTAGTTGACATTTACCATGTACGGCCAACTGGTATCTGGACTCTCAATACATTGCTTACTCATATAGGCTACAAAGTAAAATGTGTGGTGGATCTGGTCAAAGGCTTGCAGAAATTAACGGAAAAATGAAAGAGGAGGAGAATAAAAACCGGTAATGAGAATGGTGGTTTGGAATTTCTGCATAATGTTTAGTTTCAATTTTGTTTCATCTCCGAGATGGGTCAAAACATGGACAATGTTTGTCCTGATTTGTTTTGAAAGTTTTGATGGTGTTTTGAAATAGTACCTCATTTGTTTTTTATAAAAAATAAGTCTATGTTAATTATAGGCTCTACAACTAAAAAAAATTATATACATACTCATACATATATATAAGTATATATAAAAGATACATAATTGACAATGAAGAGTAGTTTTTATCTCATACGAAATAACATCAAACATATCATATTTATTTCATATTATTTTCAAAAATAAACAAAAATATACACACTATCTCTAACACATATTTATTTATCTTTATTTTTCTCTTTCTATCTCCACAAAACACATCAAAATAAATTAAAATTAAAACCAAACATATGCTGATGTTTGGTCTTGTGAAATTCAATTACCAGAATAGGAAATGAAGGGATCCTTTGAAATTCGAAGAGGTAAATTAAAAGCGTACTATCAGAAAAAAGCAACAGAAAAGAAGAAATGAACGCCCACCGTGGGGCTCGAACCCACGACCACAAGGTTAAGAGCCTTGCGCTCTACCGACTGAGCTAGACGGGCTTGTTGCTGTCATTTATTCCTACAATCGAGCAACATGTAAATAAACTTTTGAAAATGAAGAAATGGAAAACATAAACGGACGGACTCCCGCCGTATCACATCTCTCCCCCCTATCTATCGATACATATATTATATTATATTATAATATACAATATATATGAAATATTCATTTAAATGGAATTTGAGGATCGAGAAGCTCTGACCGAAGCATCTTTCTCACACTAGGGTTTAAGGAGAGGAGCATCGGAGATACCAGCTTTTGTTAAACAAGGCCACTATTGCGACGATCCCTATTCTGGAATCTTCTACCCGCAACAATGACTTTCTGGGGTTAGCCTTTCTCCCTCAACCTCCTCTCTGCTGTTGTGTTTTACTGTGTTGTTCTACTATTTTTGTATAGCGTTCAGATCGCGTTGTCTGTTATTGTTTTCAGGTATTGAGGTAAAGCCCGGAAAGCCTATCACTCATTCTTGTGAAGAGGCTAGAGGAAGGCTCCGAATTTCACAGGTCTTCATTTATTTACCAGATAAAGCTAGTTGGTTTTGGTAATGTGGCATGCTTTGTTGCCTCTATCTTTGGTTCCCTATTAACTAACAAGTTTCTGGACATAATGCACATTGTATTCTCGTGAAAAGTTAATTTTGCTGCAAAGTGCTTTTGGTTTCTGAATAGTTCCTTTTTTTGTAGAGGAAAGCTTCCTGAGGGATTATGATTGGGAATGACAGTGATAAAAGAGAAATCCATTTACTGCTTATCTGTCGTTAAGTTTGATATTTGCATGTTAATTCTTACTAAATATTGTTGGTGTTATATTGATGTTGTCTATGCTGTGACTGACTCTTTAGGCGACTTTGGGAATTGGTCGAGCCACGACGAGGACTATAGTACAGTGTAATGTGGGTAACAGAAGTCCCGTCTTGCTCTGTGTATTGCTGCCCAACAAAACGGAGTCATGCCATTTAGACTTAGAATTTGATGAGGCGGTTGATGTGGTTTTTTCTGTTATCGGCCCACGAAGTGTCTTCCTCACTGGTTACTATGTCCATCAAAGTCGGCAGTCAAACCTCCAAAGTGATACGTATCCTTCGTGCCTGTTTATTCTCTTTAATTCTAGTGATCATCTAGACGTTGACGCCCTTTTACTACTCTAAATCATTTTCTTACTTCTTTTAGCCCAAATGCGAAAACTGCAAGTTTCCTTCACTGCCCATTTAATAACTTCAACATTTTCATTACAACTATATAGATATTCTTATATAGGAAAATACTTCCAATTCTTATTCTTGAGCTTTTATTTGGTTTGCATGTTCTGAATTTTCAGCTTCCTTTACACTGACTAAATAGAGAATCATATGGTGTGGATATTGAAAACACCCAGACAGAGGGATCTAGTTACTGTAGTGATGATGATAAGTATGATGACAGTTTTATTGATGATGATGAATTACAAGGTTCTCCCAAGTCTCCTGTTTTAAGCGACAAAGGTATGCTTCAGTTACATTTGGTGGTAATTCTATCTGTTATCACGATTGGATGCCATATTGAGATCTTAGATATAACTTGTTAAAGCTCTAGATACACGAATTTCTGGTCGTTTTGGCTAAGTCATAAAATATCTTATGCTGAGAACCTCACTGTAATGCGGAAAGTGAAATATTCTAATGTAACATTAAAATCGTATTACCACACAATTTTAACTTTGCTTTTGAATAATTCTTCTGCTTGTTTATGGCATAGAGGTTTGGCTTTGTGTTTTGAACTTTCTTTCATTAAAGGAATAGATGAGGTTATGCTGGAAAATAATAAGCCGAAGGACAGAAAGGGTCGTGGGAAACAACTTAAGAAGAAATGCCGATTGATTGAATCAGATAATGATGTTAATTCACATGAAAGTGAAGATGAAGATGGCCGCACTTTATCTGTATGTAAGAATAGAAGAGCCGACAAGACAGTTATGTCTGATGCTGAAGAAAAGATTGCTCGGGTATTGGTGGAAATGGGTGATGATGCAAAAGCTGATGCTGTATGTGGTAGCGAATCAAAGCAAATGGTTGATCCTCTAGATATTGATGGCATGCTAAAAAGGTAAAAAAAGCAATGTATTGTAAATTTTGTATTCACTTTTCTTAGGAGATTTTACTTCTATGTAGTCCTCTAACCTCTTGGATTTGAAGAACTTAGACAGTCTTCTTTAAGATTTTTTTATTCTTGAACTTTGGGAGATGTGACGTGTCAATTAGGTTTTTTTTTCATTTTTTATGATTGTATAACATGGTTTGATTTCCTCCACGAATTTGTATAGGGCGACAAGAACGTTCTTTGGTGATGGTGAAAGTTCTGAGGACAACAATGAAAAGAATAAACTTCCTGAGGAAGTGGAGACTCTTGAGGAAAATATTGTTTCCAATAAGGAGGCCTTAACTGGTGATACGGTTAATGAAAGCAATGGAGAAGATCAAATGCAATCCCTTGATATGTGAGTATCATATAACAATCTGCTATATGCCTACTTGATGCATCATATAAATTACTCTTACACGGTCTGACTTGCTACTTCATTTGCTGCTTTTACTGGGTTGTCCGGTCAGTGTAAAACCAAAAAAGAAAAGAAAAGAACGCTCTGTGAAGGAGGAGAAAACCTTTGAAGTTCAGACTGACAACAGGGAGCACAGTGCGGTCGGAGAGGATAGAGAGCATGAGGTTCAGGCCTCCACTGATCAGTAAGAATGTTACATGTTTGATCTGTTAATAATAATCAGTTGGTGCATCTTATGTTTGTATGGTAACAATAACTGTTTGCTTCATTGACAATTGTTAGTAGTAACCTTCATGAGCATTCATCTTATATCACATGCTCTAGCAGGGAAATCGATGCAAATGATTCAGTGAACACTCCAGAATTGGGCTCTGCAAATGGTCAAAAATCAAAGAAGAGAAAGAATGGAATTACGTTGGAAGAACCACATGCAGAAGGAATTGACGAAAAACGTCACTGTGTCCATAAGGATGATAATTTCGAGGAGGGTTCACTATGTATTGACACTAGGACAATGGATCTGCTAACTGCTAATAGAGAAAATGAGGAGCAACTGAGGTTGGAAGAAGCTTGTACAGAACAAATTGGCGCAACATATCAGAATAAACCTGAAGAGTATAAAACCGTCCAAGGTTTACAACTTGCTGACAGCATCCGAGAGGATCTATCAGCAGCTAACGGAGAATATCGGGAGCAACAGATTGATAAGTTAGTACTTGTCTGCCTTTTGATGGTTTATGATTTCTGTTATTTATTACTCCGCAACATATATCAAAGAGACTATGTGGGTGAGGGAGGAATGCTGGCCATTTCCTTTTAAATTTGAATATGGACAACCAGTGAACCAGCTGATTATTTTTCAGTTCATGGTTCCCTAAGCCTATCTTTTTACCAACATGGCTTTTTCTAGAACTCTTGAGAATCATTTCTGAGTTGTTTCAGACCTGTGTGCTTGCTGGCATTTTAAGGCAACCCAGCACCCATCTGTGATCAGTAATTTGATTATGGCTTGTGAACAAAGTAATGACCTCCAGTTTTAGCTTCCAATTCCTAATGCTCTGATTTTAAATGAAATTTCTACATGCAGCAATACCAGCACAAATCCTGAATTACTAGCAAATGATCATCAACCTGAGAAGAAGACTAAGAAAAAGATGAAGCAAACTCAAGGTGCGAGTGACTTGAATATGCATGTGTCTGAGCTGAAAGCAAATCAAGAGACGACGCTCATGAACTTTGAGGATCAGACTACAAATGCAGTGCCACTTCAAAAGAGGACCTTGTCAAATGGGTTGATTATTGAAGAGTTGGCAAGTGGACCACCAGGAGGAAAATTAGCTGCCCCTGGTAAAAAGGTATATTTTGTAAACCCATCCAGGGATAACTATATTGTCGTTGATAGATGTCACGTTTTAATTGAAATATTTATTATCATGCCGCTCACTACTGAATAGACAAATTTTGTATCAGGTCAAAATTTATTACACTGGCATGTTAAAAGAGACCTGGCATGTTTTTGACTCGAATGTTGGGAAAACTGCTTTCAAGTTCCGGTTAGGTACCAATTCCAGTCTTTTGCAATGTTCATGGCTCCAGCCTCCACCGTACCCCAGTTGTCTTCTTTTAGGTTCTTTGTTGATCTGTTTACTTACCATCATTTCCATCTGCTTTCAGGGGATGAAGAATTTATTGATGGATGGAATGTTGGTATTGAGGGTAGTTACTTCTGCAACTGATCCTTATTAGTATCGTTTCCTTGGCTTATTTTATGTGCACTCATTGCCCGTTGCCTCTATAACTATAGTCTTGCAAAATGATATGCCCAGGTATGCATGTTGGTGACAAGAGGAGGTTGATCATCCCACCTTCTATGGGGTACATGTTAAATCTTCCAAAAACATATAAATTTCTGTCACCTCTCTCTCTCACTTAAAACAGTTTCTTGCAAATTTTCACACCACATATTAAGATTCTGACATTTTTTATGCAGTTTCGGAGATCACGGTGTGGAAAATAATGTCCCACCAAACTCATGGCTTGTTTATGATGTTGAATTGGTTGGTGTCCGCAGATGACATAGCTGTTTTGTCTGGCTTTGTTTTAACTTTCCTCTCATCTAATTGCCCTCGAAGTCCTGGAAGAAATGAGGATCAAAGCAAGATTTGTGAAACGGGGTATGAAGCTAAAGGTCCAGCTGATAATATATTTTGAATTGCAAAAGTTCTTTTCTTTTTTTTTTTTTTTCCTTTTATTGGAAATCGTTGGGGTGCAAATATGCATAGAACTTGAATATTTGTAGAATACTATGAAGACCTGAGCAAAAAGTTCAGAAACAACCCGTGGAATTATTTTGAATTTGCAGTGTGAATCAATGTAGTGCATATGACATTCTGAATCTGCCCCTTTGACCTCTTTAGTCCTGCATGGCAGCTCTGTTACCCCCACCCAAGTACCATTTAAGTGGGGACTGTCTATTGATATCAATTTGCAGTTTGTTTAGTTTTGTGAAAAAATTGGTCCTTCAGGAAACTCAAGAACAAGATGAAATGAATGGAGATACCACTATTATCTGCTGGCCTGGTGTGGCAAAAATCATCATCATTGCAGATGCACAAGTGTGGGTTTAGCTGGCACTCTCAGGTTGTGTTTGAGCAACTCAGAAGGTTAAATACCTTGAGTTGTGCCACTAAATGGTTTTAGATATGTTTGTGAAGGTTTGATCATACGTATTTGGTGATTTGAATGGCTGTTGCTAGTGTCTTGTTGAGGAAATGTGGTTTGAGTTTGCAAGCTGCACTCGTGACATTTAGTAATTATTCTCTTAGCATACCACTGATATCATTCAGTTTCTTGACACAAATAAGTGCTGGTTCTTGTTTTTTTCTCTGGTATTTGTAAATCGCATTTTCCTTCATTGGTCCAAGGCGAGGGAGTTTAGAATTAAATTGGACAGTTGTAGAATCATTTATCTCCCTGCCATATGTGGATACTGATGGGATTTCAAGCAACTTTATGCACTCTTGTGAATTAGACAAGATTAGCTATCTTGCTTCATTATAACTACATAGAATTGCAGTAACTATGCTCATGGAAATTTCAAGTATCGCCCTGTAACGATTAATAGTCCTTTTATGATAGCAAGATTGGCCATATACAACACAACTTTGAACTCTATACTTGAATACCAACATCTCTAGCATATCAGAAAATGGATATAAGATTTAAAAAAAAAGTTATGTGATAAATCAAAGTATGTGTTTCACATGTTTCACCAAATAATTAGTCGCCAACAGTATCAGGATCTTCATCTTATCTAGCGGATGCAATTGGTTCAGACAAGTTCCTTCAAAGGTCACAATATTCACAGATTTTGCACGTACACAAACATGCAATTGAGTCTCGGCTGAGCATCTGAACAAAACAGGATTGGATGAGAAGATTGAAGCTACTCTTCTTCGATTGTGAAGTCCTTCCATTGTTTACAGGTGGTGTCAAGATATGCTTACTTGGTTCTTGGGTTACCGGAACATTAATGACTTGACTGAAGAGTCTCTTCTGTGACCATCGAGCTGAGTCAAAAATTGTTACAACCGCCCGACATCGAGGGGTACTGTCTCAGGATCCTGCTCAGCCTTCGGCTCCTTTTTCACGGTTAAGAGTCTGGCTTCATGCTCTGGAACATCACTACATGAGAGGGAAAAAAGATATAGTACATAGATTACCATTTGTTTGGTCAAAGACTCAAAGATGAGGAACAGAGGAGTCAAAAAACACCATGAAGAAACAAAGAGAAGACATTGATACGGTCAGACCTCTCTGGTGCTTCATTCTTGCTTATTAACATCATCTCGTGTGACATCAAATATTCGGAAAAGCTACTGAGGTTTTTCTCTTGGCAGAATTTATGGAGATGATGCAAAAAATCATTGAACTGCTTCGGTTCCTGTAAAGTAAATTTTTTAGTGTGTTTGCATGTTGCCACACTTAACCGGTATTAACCAGCTCCACTAGATCATTTAATGAATTTGGCAGACAAAAAAAAAAGGAAAAAAAAAAACACTCATGCATAGAAAGAGCAAATAGCTGGGATGAAAGTTTACCTGCTCCAGAATGCAACCCTTGCGGAGAGCACCTAGACACTCCAGTGCTTTCTCATAGGTGTCTCCTTCAAAAGAGTTCTCAACTAGATCAAATATCTTGTCTTTCATGCTCTGAATAGCTTTTGTAATCCATTGTGGACTATCTCGACGAGATATCATGGCTTCAAAATCTTGAACAGGATTTGAATCCCCTATTTTTCCGACTTTTACGTTGGATGTATATTCAATAGCATCCATGGCTTGACCAACATCACTTACACCCTCTCCTTCCTCACTTGATCCAGAAGGTTTTTCTCTTAATACTCTTCGGGATGATTTTTTCAGCTGGGAGACAGACCAAGTAATGATATCACAATTCTGAAGGGATTTTATAAAGAAGAAATATGTTATGCAATGAGATTCATTGATGAATATAACCTTTGGATTCTCTTTGAGTTCAAATGACGTACGGAATTCCTCAATCACAGCTCTGTTTTGATAAAGAAGTTCGGCATCAGGTTCTGTTATCTTTCTGAGGGTCTCATCAAGTGGAGGGATAGCAGCATCTGGGTCCTTTGATTTCAGCTCAAGGGAACGATAATAACGCTGGAATTTTTGTAGAAAACAGTTAATTACAGGATATACGAAAAGTACATGTCAGAATTTTGGATAAGTGATGGCAGAAATAGAAGACGACGATTTACATGGTTCGGTCATATGAACTATGTCGACAAGACAATACCCAAAGGGCTAAATCATGTTATTCTCTCTTAGTTTGAGGATACAACCTTCAACTATTTATATAAGTGAATTACATATGCCGATAACAGAAAATGAAGGAAAATCTCTCCAAAATCAAATCATATAGATATCACAAGAAATAATTATATATTACTCTGATTTTACAGTTATTTAGAGAATCAATTCATAATTCAAATCACTGAAACTGTATTCTTGTTCTCCACCACCAATGAGTATTATTCACTCATATCCTGTTTTCATTTACAATTAACACCGAAATATCAATTATGTTAGACCCCCAAAATCAAGGGCAATTTTTGCTTCTTATGGATAAGAATCATCTCAGCCAAATGTCATTTCCAAATTGTACAGCCAATCTTCTAACATAAGTTTATATCACTTTTCGCAATAAAACTAACATTCATTAACATGCATAATCATCTTTGACAAAAGGATGAATCAAGGAAATAGCTAGCTCCAGTAACATTATCCTCTGTTCTCAGAAGTTCTTTATATTCAAGATTAAAATCCCACGTTAATTTAATGTTCGCTATTTGAAGATGGCTTTACAGCACTCCAGAAAGCCTCTGGAAACTGCCAGTGGGCATGGTGATTTTAAATGGCAGGTGATGACATGAGAAACAAGCAAACTAAGGGAGTCAAAGAATAATCAAGGCCAGATTTTGCTTAAGAGGCATCTGCACCATTCTGTTGATGGCTTTTCAATCCAGTAGTACGCGAAAATTGTCATAAGTAATTACCTCAAGAACAGGATTGGGTGTGAGGTTGGGTTGCAAGGCTTCCTCTTTGCCAGATGGAGCAAGCTCAAGCATTTGAACCAACTTATCTGCAGCCTGTTGCTGCTGTTCATTTGGCTGCACTGATGGAGGGAGATTGCTGAAAGATGGGAACTGGAACTCCCTCACGTCTTCAGCAAAAGGAAGCACATTGAAATAAAATGAATCTGGCTGCAAAATTAAGGATGAAAAAATTAATCAAATCATGCTAGAAAGTAGAAAGGGTCATTAAAATGCTTATTTCCAGTTACTTACAATATTATCTTTTTCTGATACATTAGGAGTTAGGACTCCCACAACAACATTTGCCTGTCCTTGTCTCCAAACACAGCGGATAATAGCTACTTTATCCATATCTTTCATTGCTCTTGCTAATGCTGAGACTGCGAGTGTGGCCTTTGTATTTCCAGGTTCAGCAATGAAGATGTTCACATCTCTCATATAATATTGTCTTTTGGGATACATAGTGATGGACACAACAAACTCTTCAATAACTCCATGAAATTAACTAACACCAAAATCATATGGGCGGCAAAGAGCACCAAGGTTTACCTCATGATATTTGAAACATCTGTAAAGCCTAGAAGCTTTACACCTTTCTCTGGTTTGAACTTCACAGCTTCCCACTCAGCAGATGATATAGGGACAACTTGAGGACCATAGCGGTAGCCTTTGATCCTTTGTTCAGGTGGTACAACTCTGTTTGGATCTTCAATACTCTTGTATTCATAATCAACCTTGATTTCATGAGTGGCAAACTTATCTGTTGGAGGTGCTTTATCAGAATACTTTTTCAAAGAGGGAAATTTCTCTTCAGATGTTTTCTTGTAGATCCATACCTAATCACAAAACGAAATAGAAGGGCGCATCAAATATGTCAACAGATCAAGGCATAATTGACAAAAAAAATCACCATTATCCTATGCAAATGTATTGATCAAGCAAACGTAAAAGCGATTAGCACTAAGAACAGCTACTGCACCAATTGGAACTCTAAACAGAGAAGTGTGGCATTGTAACACACCAAGCAGTACACACAAAGAGGCGCTATTTATTGAAACATTGAACAGTTGCAAATTAAACATTTTTCCTTTATAAGAACAACTTTTTGAATTTGTTATTTAGTATGGCATCAGAGAGATCCAAAATAAAATTGGGTTCAAGTTTCATCACCCTTCTCTAAAGAAATTTTAAGTGCATGTCTAAAGAAAAGATGCAGCCTAAAATGAGGAGTCATGTTCAAGAAGCAAAGGGTCTCCTTCGATGTTACTAGATGAGGCGGTAATTCAAAATGCTTTTGAGAAATCATTCTTCATCGGGTACAGTTCTCATGAGTCAAGACCCATATGACATCTTAACAAACACAGTTATAAGGACAAGGCCAGGAGTATAACCAATTTATCTTTAGGCCAAGCTTGAATGTTAAGAAGACAAACAAACTTTGACCTTAACGTTGTTAGTCCTCTTGCTATATAGCATAAGAATCCAAAAAAACAATATCTAAAACATGCATGGCATCCTGAGAGAATGCACTTGTAAGACAAATATCTGGTCCTTTTTATCAATCTCAACACTAAACTACAAGATTATGAGTAAGAAATTTCATTGGCAAAGGTTAAGAACCAAAGGCAGGAGTCATCCCAAAAGTACGAAATTACTTGGGGTGTTGGGCACCCATCGTATGGGGAATACCCGTCCACAATGTTAGACCATAGCCCCAAGTAACTAACTGAGGCCTCTGATAAGGGAAATAAGAACCCTCAGGGTATCATCATATGATGTGCAGTAGTGCAAATAACACAAAAACACAGGGTTCTTTTGTATAAGTATAAATTTGACAGTTGAAGGATCATTTAGTTTTTAGCACTGTTTGCTGGAGTCTCACCTTGATCTTCAGTTTGGAGCTCAGCTCAAAATCACCCCTGTATATAGTGACTGGCGATATGTTACGAGTTCTTAATGCACCTAAAAGTGAAGTTGCACTCTCAACATACACCTTCTTTGAAGAAGATCTGGTTGAAAATACATCTAAAAGGAAATCATTCTCTTTCACAATCTCCTTTCTCACACCCCAATCTTGGTTTGCTCTAATAATTATGCAATCCATCTTCATACCATGCGTCATCATCTGTGCAGCAACTGTGTTTACTTGATCCTCCTTTGATCCCTCATATGGATCTTTGATTGGAGTAAGTGCATTGGTGATGAGACATAAACGTTTCTTTCCCTTGTTAGTTGGCCCATACTTCTTAATCAGCATATCCATCCCAACAACAATTGCATCAAGAACTTCAACAAAGTTAAGGCCATAGGTGTTCATGAGATGAAAAACATTAAAACAGCAGAACATCTAATTACCAAAGAAATCATCGCCTAAAGAACCACATATCAAGTGACCAACAGTATGGTCTACTCCAGACTGAAAAAGAAGGGCCATTCTCCATTAGAGATTGCAGCAACCCACTACTGACCCCATACTTATAGGAACATGATTCCTTCATTATCTGTCCAAACTATGAACTTTCTTCTACTGTTACTTTAACTTCAATACATTTTTCCAATGAAAAATATGCATCCAGCCGTAGTTTTTACCAAGATAACGGCGTGGAGAACAGGATTTCTTACTAAAGGGGAGGTGCTCTAGACTGCCAGCAAATCACAGGGTTTCTTCTTTCTCTTTTATTTTCTTTGTTGCTTTAGAGGAATAAGCCTCTGGAAACTGCTTAGATACATGCCTGGTGGTGGCAAAGTTTATCGCGGTGTGTTGACAAACATTACTTCACCATGTATAGATCTTACTTGATATCAGAACACATGCTCAGATTCTTCTTTAGAGTAAAAAAAATTGGTTAGTCTTTTAACCAGTTAGATACATTTCAAATATTGCAGAAACAGACGACCTGATTTAAGAGAGAACTCTGCCATCTGAAGGGACAAAGAAGTTGCCAAACACAAATAAAAGTGGTCAAAGGAAGAAGCTATCAATAAATATAGCTCAAAGCCCATATAAGAGCACATATTCTGAATATAAAACTTTAGCGGCCAAATCGGATACAGTCACCATGGGCACTTCCTCGAGGAAGTTGTTGTACAGCTTCAATGAGATCTCCATCTACAACCTTTACATCCCGCAAAACCATCACGTTTTCGTATCCACCCACTTCCACTGTCAAGTCATTTTTAGTATCTGAAATTTTCAACCACAAGTTGTTCATTACCTATCTCAAGTGAACATCAACAAAAGCAGTTAAGAATATAATCAAATTTATAATGGAAATCAGAAATGATGAAATTTGATTAATTAGAATGTTGGTGAAAAATAAAAATACTTTCAAATGTCTTCTGCACCCAGTAAAATGAATCTGTCACCATTTCACATATCATTTGTAGAGCACACATGTACTTAGCCAGTTAGCCACTCTGCTATAAATTAAAACTACAAACCAATTTCTGAACTGCTGTCATGACAATCCAGAGATTTCACTGCATCAGTTCAGAATACAATACCTGCAGTACCAAATACGACAACTCCCACTTCATCATACTTGTTGTAGATGAGCTGCATAAGTGAAGGCATGCAACATCAAAATCCGTTCACATTATTGCAGAAGCTCATAAGATTATACTGACTACTCTGGTGTTACAAATTTTCAGGCGCAAAACTTTGGTAGATGACAAGGACAGTAGTACAACTTGCAAGTTGTACAAGACTGTTAATTTGAATCTTTTCTACAAGCATAAAGTGCTCATTTAAAAGAAGCAGGAGTATTCAACTGAACATAATATTTACGTACCTTCTTTTGTACTAGCATAGAACAAACTTTTTCTATTTCCGGCAGCAGAGCATGCATAGATGGACCAACATCGAGCACCAGAACAAGGCCCTCCTGTTAAATAGAAAAAACAAAAACTTATCTTTCTTTTCCCCCGGAATCCCTGTGCATTTCTATGAGTTCATTGCTTTGTAAATGAAAATTTTTTCAGCATTCACACATACCAAAGACATCGAGTACAAATGCACCAACAACATAATCAAACCATGTAAAGGAAAATCACAGAAACTTCATGCAGGCTAACCCCATCAATATAGACATATAGATTGAGGAGGAAATTAGACAGACACCGCCAAAATTTGTTCAAGTAGGTTCAGATTATCAAACACAGCAATCTTGAGCGCATACAACGAAAAGGCATACACCTACTCCAGTAGAAGAAGACAAACTGCGGGGAAAATCACCTTATTTCGAGCCATTTCCTCCGAGAAAATTACAGAGATTGTGGTGGAAGTCTCGAGTAGAGAAAAAGAGGGGTTTAGCTTTTGAAAATATTAAATATATAGAGACAAGTGGTCAACGATGTCGTTTGGTGCTTCTTCAGTTATTCCGCGCGGGGTCAATCTGAATTTTATTAAATTACAATTTGGCCCCAAATCTTGCCAAAGAAATTTCTTTTGTGTTTTCTGTGGGTTTTCCCTTGTTGGAAACTTGCACAAGAAGGTCTCTCACCTCATCTTCCTTGTATTACTACATTGCTATATTTTCTTTTTCTTTTTTTCCAAAAAAATAATTGTTCTTCTTGTTTTTTTCTATACTAGTATAATTTTTACAATTACTATCTTGATAGAATGGCAACCAACTACTAATATCGCTATAATTAGATTTATTATACGATGATACCACATTTGTTTTTTTATTATCAAGTTGCATATGCAAAATAATATATCCAAATAAAACGTTTATTTTACGTTACAACAGGCCGAATTATAAAATATTAATTATTCTTTGGGACATTGGGTTGAATAACTCAACCTACCTAAATAAATATAATAGAGGGTAGATTACAACGACCTCCCCTGAAGTTTGGTATAATTACGAATACCTTCTCATTGTTTGAAAAATTATAAATATCCCCTGATATTTAATGAAATTATATAATCCTTGGACGGAGTTATGAAATTGTCAACTTTGCCCTTACTGTATTCTTTTATTTTTTTTTCAAAGAATTATAAACTTATAAAAAATCGAACTAGATGAATGAAAAGATCTTAAGAATTACAAAAAATTATCCAGTTAGTCCATAAAAAAAAATAAAGTGTTTTTAAAACATAAATAAAATTATAATTTTAATCCACAAGAATATTTTAATTAATTTATCATAAAGAACAAATACAAACTTAACGAATTTGGTTAATTATTAGACAACGATTATAAAAAAATATTAATAATTTTTCAAACAACGAAAAATATTCGTAATTATGCCAAATTTTAGAGAAGATTGTTATAATTTATCTTATATTATAATTAACATAAGATTTAAAATTTCTATTCTTTTTTTATCATATCACCCAAATAACTCGTAGTACAGAATACAAATTACCTCTACTTTATGGCAAATAACAGACGTGAGCTTTGACTAATGCGAAAGCCCTACTTACATGGTTACCATCATTCGGTTCAACGACACTTTTTGTGTTTGCCAAACCGAACTGATTGAAGGTGGAAGTTTCAGCCTTTGCTTACCCCAACACAAGATAACCGGACTCCTCCAGGTGAGAGAAAATAAGAGGTAGTGACAAATAAAAATTACTCCACATGCTTAAATGGCCAGGAAGAAATGAAGATGCCTTAGCATCGGAGTTCTATACGTCTGACACGACAGGATGACTGTTGCTTTGTTTCTGAGTGTTGCTTCTGGAAATAAGGTAAGAACCATTACAAGTTTCTTAAGATTAAAGGATTCAATTTTTTTCCCCCAAGAAATACCTGATTGCTCCTCGTATCCAAGGTTTGAGAGTTTAAACAACAGGGACTTAAATGCAAACACAGAAATTTGATTTTCCTCAAGAAATCACCATACCATGAGAGGATAATTCACTAAGTAACAGGTAACTAATGTGTCCCAACAATGGGATAAAATATCGTCAAACAGGTACCCTAGCATTTTCGATCTCCCAAGGAAAGCAGGGGCACAAGGAACAGGAAACTGGATTTAGTCTTTCCTAAGTTCCATGTACTCACGACGTATTCCACTTGCATTCAAAATGACTATCTCCACCTTGTCTCCCTGTATAACAAGCAGGAATTGTAAGAACGGGTAACCAGTGAAATGTTTCCACAGCCATAATTTGAACATCTAATATGATTCATGATGATACTTATAGGACATCAAATTTTGAATTACTATTTATCCACATTGGTGATGCTCATACAGTCAACTTTTCACAGAATATGGAGTCGCCGGGGGGGGGGGGGGGGTGTTACATGGGGATGTGTGTGTCTGTGGTATCTGGAACTCTCGCTTACTATTTGTCTTGCAAGCAAGTCATTAGTCGATCATAATAGTTGCTGAATTAGCTATTGTCATGCCTATGTGGTTCATACTTCATATGTATAAGTTCATTAATTTTTGGTAAATCTGATAGCCTATCCTCTATGCCTATTGAAGCTTTTATTTCTTTCCTGAGCAACTAAGCAACCATTCTGTGGCTCAACCTGAAATAAATCTATAGTATAGTACAGAAAAATTGATTACAAGTCTATGAGAACATGATGACATTGAGGTGGAACGTCCTTACTCCTTAGGGCTCAAACAGATGGTTCCTTCCAATTGGAAGGGGGAAAGGGGGGAGACTCCCAATTTAACTAAATATAACTCCTAATAAAGCTGGAACACAGGTCAAAAGTATGGAGAAAATCAATAGACCTGAAAAGATAGCAAACAGAGAATCTCCAACTTTAGCATTAATATCCAAATGGCAAATCTCACACAGCAGGGTTGGAACAAGGGGAAGAACCAAACTTACAGTGTATATGTCCCTTTCTGTTGCTGATGCAAAACAAGTTTTCACCAAGTCAATGGCTTCAGACTCTGAAAGAGGAGTTACCGCATCCTGCAATATTTACAGTTTTTACTTGGAGATGCTACAAGTTGAAGTAAAAGGATATAGCCAACAAGATTGTTGCCAAAATCACACCTTTGCAGGTAATAAGAGAGGACTTGGAGACTTCAGTTGGTTGTCCAAAAAAGGGGTGATAAGAGTAGCACCAGAGCCTTGAGAACTGTATCCCACCCTTTCATAAGATCCAACAGCATCATAAGTGAAGACACACCCCTTTCCTTCAGGATTTTCCCCATGTATAAGAAAGATACACGTCATGGATCAGGAAGATTTGGATTTAAACCCAACTCAAAAGAGGTGAAGCCTTACCTTCATTGTCAAGGCCACCCAGGACATTGAAAGCATAATAAGGGAAGAAACGCTTGTAGTACAGGGTATTAGAGAGCAGCTGGGCCATTGCAGGGCAGCTCATTTGTTTGTTATGCTGATGTTGATAGATCTAGAAATCAAATAATAGCAAAATATTTCAAGTACAATTCCAACAAAATAATACAACAAGTTAGATGGCATCGGAAGAGTAGCAGTCCAAAGTCTCCATCAATGTCAAATCTCGCACCAAAGAGAAGTATAGTACTCGATCTGTAACCCCTCCCACTATACATGTGATCATACTATGACCCCTTAGAGTTAAGATACAGCGTTTTCCCCCTTTAGCTGAAAGCCAAACATAACAATGCTTTGTATGTTACTATATATCTACAAACCAACTATAAATTCACAAACAAGTTTAAAAGACCAGACCCCTATTTAATATTAAAATGTGTGGAACTTTTAATTGATATGGTATTGTTATAGATAGATTATTTGGCAGAATTTACATATTATTATTGAGATATAAAAAGGACTAGAAAGGACGCCTAGGTGGTCAAATGCATGCATGTGCTCCAACCACCACTGCACCTCCTCTCTCAGTCACACAGCACACAAAGTTAGCATGTACACAGACGTGATTATTGAAGACGTTAAACCACATTCTCAAACTAAATGCTTAGATAACTGACCAAGTGCCTGGCTGCCAAAACCTTTTGCAGAGCTCTGACGTCAGCCTGAAAACCTGAAGAGGCCATCACAGATTTGTCCGCTCTACATGGTTGGATAAACAAACGCATAAATTACAATACAGAAAAATATTTATAGTGAGAACTTTGAGGTGACAAGAAATTCATTTGAAAAATGTATCTATATGTCATAGCAAAACTTAGCTTAGGCAAAAAGTCTTTTCATAGCATCTCTAACATTCTTTTGTAA
This sequence comes from Sesamum indicum, assembly GCF_026168435.1. Taxonomy (NCBI): domain Eukaryota; kingdom Viridiplantae; phylum Streptophyta; class Magnoliopsida; order Lamiales; family Pedaliaceae; genus Sesamum; species Sesamum indicum. The sequence goes on from NC_142657.1 coordinate 22,185,337, forward strand.
CAAATGTTCGATCAAAAGTTTAAAAATCCAACTTTATACTTAGCTCAAGGGCACCATTAAGTTGAGTATCAAGCGAGGGTAGAAAAGGTAACAAGTTAGGAAACTGAATTTTACCATGTCTTTTCAAGCCCCGAGAATCATTTATGTGCTTCATTTGCATAATTCTTGCACAAAATTCACATCTTTCCTCTGTTCCTTTAAATCTAGCCATTACCCAAGCAGACTCCTACATTGATATTTAACTCAAAATCAACTCCTAACCCAACAAACTCGTTTCTATGTTTTTCCATATAAAAACTGGTACCTACCAATTGAACTATCTTTTCATATTTAGCAGCAGACTTCTATAAGCCATACACTAGATATCAATATGCCCTTCCTCCCTTAAATTCACACGAAAAAAACATAGCTAACCTAAAAACATACAGCAAAAATCAATAAAATAAGATCGGGTAAAACTGAAAAACGACTGAGAAATAAATGTTTACAGCTGAATAATTTTGGAGTAATCGCGAGTAAGAATGTTGTAACCGGTGGACATTCGAGTGTCAGCCGCAATCACGCAGTAATTAGCTCCAGCAATTGCAACACACGTCCTACAGAAAGCAAACACGCACACACCATAATGAGTAAGAATCGGCATTAAATTTCAAATAGGGTTTATCTATTTTTCTATCCACAGAGATCGAACTAGGGTTGCCGCATACCCTCCATTGTTGTCATAAGGAGACCAATTTGCTTGCTGCTTCGTCATAGCTATCTTCAATCGTAGAAATACAAATCACGGAAAGTGATGGGGGCAAAGTTCGACTGAATAAAGATTGATATGGATTCTCTTTTGAGCTCTCTGGTACCTGTTCTCTCAAGAAACCCGGAAAATGCTTTTGAAGCTTCTATACGGCGTCGTCTTTGTGCAAATATACTATTCTTTTCTTGGAAGGACTTCAGCACAAATCTCGTGCTTAATAAAAAACCCGCTATATTGGTGAACAAGATAAATCGTAAAACCGCTTATGGTCTAAATCGTTACTCACGCACTACAACAAATCGCACAACACACAGAACAAGAACGAGGAAAGCAGCAGAGCCGAGAGAAGGGGAAAAAGTCAGCAATGGCGGATTTATTTGCATGGCTGATTTCCTTTTTTCTCGTCATAGCTGTTATCGGTATTATACTTTTTGAGGTAAATTTCTATATGATGTTTATGTTACTGTGCTCATGCCCATGATTAGCTGTACTCTGTTTTTGCATCTGTTTTACTTCACTTTAGTCATTGTATTCTGACTTGTTGATGTCTTAATGTTGTGTTCTGGATTCAAATTTCGTGCTTTCTACGAGAAAAAAAAAATTTAGTATTTACTTCTGTTTCATGGATTTGAAGCGAGGTAGTTTGTTAAACTTGGAACAGCGTAAAGAATTATGGGGAAAGGAATTGGGTGGGAACAAGTATGAACAATGAAGTAGAAATCTTGGCTTAGGGGCTTATGTACTGTCAAATTAAGGAGGTTTAAAGTGGTGTTTATTATATGATTTCAAGAGAAAGGTAAAATTAAGAGTCTGGAATTAAAGTTGTTCTAAAATTTATCTTTTATTTGGAATTAGTCCATCTGTTCATTTCCTTTATGTTTTGAGAAATTGATGCTGGAAATTGTTGTCTTGCAGCTAATGTGCTTGGCTGACCTTGAGTACGATTATATCAATCCATATGATTCAGCATCTAGAATCAATAAGGCTGTTTTGCCTGAGTTTGTTGTTCAAGGAGTTTTGTGCTTCCTCCATCTGATTACAGGACACTGGGTTATGTTTTTGCTGTGTGTTCCGTGTACATACTATAATGTAACACTGTAAGTTTTTCTCCTTCTGGTTAGAATTACTACAAGACTATATTGTGGTTCAGTCTAAATTTTGAACAGTTATTTTCTAATGGAAATTCTTCTTGGAACCTGTCAACTCCGCCAAACGTTGACATTTTAAATGTGGTCCATGTAACAAACAACAATTGACACTGCACTGTGAATGACTAACGGTGTCAAAGAAATTATGTGCAATATGATGAATGTTCTTGGCTGGATAATTATTTATATACAGCAGTTACTATCAAAACTTTGCTTTTGCCTAATTGTTACTGGGAAGATCCCAGGGAATCATTTGTAGAACTTCTGT